>NC_080543.1:7602958-7952958 GCF_028640845.1 Ahaetulla prasina | reverse complement strand
AGCGGGACTGGCATAATAGTTTGATTTTAAATTGGGGTTTTATTAATATTTTAAATATTTTAAATTTTAATTTTAATTATCAGCCGTTTTCGTAATTTTGCTATATTTTAATTCGTTTTTAACTGTACATATTCTGTATTTTATTTCTGGCTGTACACCGCCCTGAGTCCTTCGGGAGAAGGGCGGTATAAAAATTTAATAAATAATAAATAATAATAATAATTCCAAAGGTGTTTTTGCTTCTCATCCCAGAAGTTTCTTCAGTTGAGAACTATGCTGGCTGACGAATTCTGGGAGTTGAAGTCCACCACTCTTAAAGTTGTCCAATTTGGAGAGCCCTGTTCTAGCACGGTGAGTCTCAACCTCGGTAACTGTAAGATGTGAGTCTATGGGGACTCAGAATAAAAGAATAGAACAGAATAACAAGAGTTGGAAGGGACCTTAGAGGTCTTCTAGTCCAACCCTGCTCAGGCAGGAAACCCTACACCACTTCAGACAAATGATTGTCCAATCTCTTCTTGAAAACTTTCAGTGTTGCAGCATTCACAACTTTTGGAGGAAAGTTATTCCATGTATTAATTGTTCTGTCAGGAAATTTCTCCTTAGTTCTCGGTTGCTTCTCTCCTTGATTAATTTCCACCCATTGCTTCTTGTTCTACCCTCAGGTGCTTTGGAGAATAGTTTGACTCCCTCTTCTTTGGGGCAGCCCCTGAGATATTGGAAGACTGCTATCATGTCTCCCCTAGTCCTTCTTTTCATTAAACTAGACATACCCAGTTCCTGCAACCGTTCTTCATATGTGTTAGCCTCCAGTCCCCTAATCATCTTTGTTGCTCTTCTCTGCACTCTTTCTAGAGTCTCCACATCTTTTTTAAATCGTAGCGACCAAAACTGAATGCAATATTCCAAGTGTGGCCTTACCAAGGCATTATAAAGTGGTATTAACACTTCACGTGATCTTGATTCTATCCCTCTGTTTATGCAGCCTAAAACTGTGTTGGCTTTTTTGGCAGCTGCTGCACACAGCAGGCTCCTATTTAAATGGTTGTCCACTAGGACTCCTAGATGCCTCTCACAGTTGCTACTATTGAGCAAGGTACCACCTATACTGTACCTGTGCATTTTGTTTTCCTTGCATTAAGCTGGGCTTGAAGTCAACAGCCAAAATGGTCCTTTCCTGCGTTATGACTTCATGCTTCAAACTGCTGTTTTTGCAGGCTTACGATCAAGAATGAAATATTTTGCACCTTTGTGAATCCCACACGCTTTCCAAATCCATTGTAAACTGTGGCAGTGCCTGACAAAGAAACATCCAAATAAAAGCTGGCGCGTCGCATTGTAATTTTACTATTCTACACACACACACCCATTATACGTGTTTCTTAAATTTTTAGGGTGATCTAGTCATTTGACCTAGCAAACGAGTTTTTAAGCATTGGGATTTTATTTTTTTTTGCCCCTAATAGTTTTTGTCCAAATACGTAACTTTTAAAAAGATCTTCAGTCCGTTTGGTATGAATTGTAAGAGCTCTGTCATTGTTTGATTTTCAAGTGTGTGCCCACAACGTCTCCCTATGTTATGAAAAAATGCAAAAACTCTTAGTGGAAATTCAACTCAGCAAATTATAGTTTGCCACGCTTAATTTATGAGAGCTTGGTAAATACGGGAGAATTTTTTAAATTTTTTTTTTGGTGGGCGCTGCTTAAATTACACAGAGATCACTAATTATATGCTGTTCTGTTCCAGAGTACATAGAATGAGTGGCACTGAAAAGAAAAGCGTTCGAATTAGAATTTCAAAACAACTGCCGCTTATTAATTTTCCGCAGCGAAATGATGCTCCGGTTTAGGAGCTTTCAGTATTCTATTAGGGAATTTGCATAAGTGCTGCTATGCAAAACAAGGAGAAATTACATCATGGATAGGAGCACGTGGGAGATTTTCTAAATCAGCAGGCTTCAATCTTTCCAGCTTGGCGGTCTGGCTTGATGCGCGGGGTATGTGTGTCTCTCTCTGTGTGTAAATGTACGTGCGAGTGCCAGGTGTATCCTTGCGCATATAGCTCTGTTTGTGAGAGTGGCGGGCGGGCGCGTCCTCCACTCTCACAAGTGGAGCTTCACGTGTGAGGGGAGGGTGCTTGCACTCATGCACGAAGCTCCATGCGCATGCACAGGGGGCGCGCATGCACAAAGTGTCAGCCCGGACTGCCAGATGGGTTGGGGCTGCCATATGGGTGGGAGAGGAGTAGAAACGTGCGCATGGCCGGCAATGGCCAAGCCACCATGAAGCTGCCACCTGGCTAGGTGTTGTGCCTTGTCCTCCTTCCTCTCCTCAGCCGGGCCTCTCCCGCCTCCTCCCGGGCCTGCTATCAGATTCAGAGTCTGATAATAAAGAGGAACGGCCTGGCATGCCTCCAGCCCCCAGCCCTGGCCCCATGCCCGGACAGAATGTCAGGAATGAACAAACAAACATCACTCCTACAGCGTGTGAGCAGGGAGCCAGCCACATGCTGGGATTACCGGCAGCAGATCCAGAGGAAGAGAATCCACAGTGGACGGATCCCCGCTTCCGGAGATCGGAGAGACGACGTCAGCAGAAGGAAGGGAGGGGCAGGCCTGGATAAGTGCTGAGTCATGGAGCCACACCCCACAGCCTATATAAAGGAGCAGCTTGAGTCAAGCAACTTTGAGTCAAGCAAAGTCAAGCAAAGCTTGCTGAAGTCACAACTTGGATTCCTGCCTGCCCTGAGAAATCTGAAAGGAATTTGGCAAAGCTGCAGAAGCTTTGTGGCCACACTCGATACGGACTTCCTAGACCCGGTCGTCAGAGGGGGAGTAGGACACGACACTAGGGGGCCCCAGACTTTGACTCCTGCATCCATGGGGCTGCCGCCTGACTAGCGGAACCCTGGCTGTTCCCAGCTGAGTGAAAAACAGCTGTTTGTCGGATGGGGAAAACAGCTGTTCATCGGAGTGCGGGCAGCAGCAGGAATCCAAGCAGGATGAGTCGGGATGGGCAGCTAGTGGTGTAGCTGGACTGCGGAGGCCGTATTAGCGGTCGGTGGGAGGGGTGGGGTATACACACAGGGGATGTAGGGTGGGACACAGTATAAGGGTCAGGTGAGCTAACCATGATAGCACAAACTTTGATTCCTTTTGGATGGTCACTTCGTGCTGGTCTGTGTTTCTACACAAACAGTGTAACATCAACTTGTGTTGCTGGCTTTTCTTACGTGGGACACTGGAACGGGGCACGAAGCTCTATTCACATGAATGGAGCTTCAAGTGCCAGTGCCAAAGCTTACCACTTGTGCAAGTACAGCTTCACGTGAGTGTGGTTGTCCACCACTCCTTTTGGAACAGGCTGTGGTCCGGTAGTGGGCTGCAACCCGGGGATTGGGACGTTGTGGTCTGCCAGCAACCTGCGGAGCTGGCAGTGAAGTCGGACAGTGATGAGGCTGAGGAAGAACATGGGCCAGTCCAGGAGGCTGGGGAAGGCCCGGATGAGGGCTCTGCATCAGAGGCAGAGATGGGGCCAGGGCCATCGGGGAGGGATGTGCGGACTCCGGAGCCTCCAAAGGCTGACAGTAGTGAGGCAGAGGAACAGGAGGAGCCTGTTCCTAATGCACACATGAGAAGAGCTGCCAGAAGGCAAGAGCAGCTCAAGCAAAGAGGACGCATTAGAGCTTATTTTTCAGTTAGGTTATATTTTCAGGGAAATACGGTAGTAAAAGGCGTCCATCTGGCTGACAATCTTAACTGGGGCTTATTTTTTTGCGGGGGGGGAGTAGGGCTTATATTATGAACATCCTGAAAAATCATGCTGGGGCTTATTTTCAAGGAAACACGGTATCATAATTGATTATTTGTTAAACTTCTTCCTCACCCCATACATCTCTGGGAAGTCCATGACAATCAAAAAAAGAAATTATAATTTTAGAATGAAGAAACTCATAACAGATAAAAGTGTGATTATTGAATAATTGGCCATGGACAATCATGCAAACATAACAGGGAAAGGAGATGTAAAAACTTCAAAGAGATCCCACAATGGCATATAAAGCAGGTAAACCTCTCCTCCCCTCCCCTTCCTTCCTTTCTGTCTCCCCTCCCCTCCCCTCTACTTCCCCCCCTCTTTCCCTTCTGCTTCTTCTCCTCTCTCCTCCCCTCCCCTCCCCATTCCCCTCTCCTCCTCTCTCCCCTATCCTCTCCTTTCTGCCTCCCCTCCCCTCTCCCTCTCCCTCTCCTTCCCTCTTCTCCGCTCCCTCCCTCTCCTCCCCTTTCACTTCTGCCTCCCCTCCTTTCTGCCTCCCCTCTACCTCCCTCTCCTCCTCCCCTCCCCTGTCCTCTCCCTTCTGCCTCCCTTTGCCTCCCTTTACCTCCCCTCCCCTCCCCGCTCTCCTCCTCCTCCTCTCCTCTCCATTCATTTCCTCCTCTCTCCCCTGCCCTCTCGCTTCTGCCTTCTCTCCCCTCTCCCTCCCTCTCCTCCCCTCTCTCCCCTCTCTTCCTTCTCCTCTCCTTCTCTCCCCTCTTCTCCCCTCTACTCCTCTCCTTTCCTCTCTCCTCCCATCCTCTTCCTTCTGCCTCCCCTCCTTTATATGTCCTCTCTACCTCTCCTTTCCCCTCCCCTCCCCTCCCCTTCCTGTTCCTGTCCCTTCTGTCTACCCTTCCCTCTACCTCCCCTCTCCTCCTCTCCTCCCTCCCCTGTCCTCTCTTCTGCCTCCCTTCCCTCCCTCCCTCCCGCTCTCCTCCTCCTCCTCCTCTCCTCTCCATTCGTTTCCTCCTCTCTCCCCTGCCCTCTCGCTTCTGCCTTCTCTCCCCTCTCCCTCCCTCTCCTCCCCTCTCTCCCTTCTCCTCTCCTTCCCTCCCCTCTTCTCCACTCTACTCCTCTCCCTTCCTCCCGGCCTCTCCCTTCTGCTTCCCCTCCTTTATGTGTCCCCTCTACCTCCCCTTTCCCCTCCCCTCCCCTTCCTCTTCCTGTCCCTTCTGCCTCCCCTTCCCTCTACCTCCCCTCTCCCCTCCCTTCCCGTCCTCTGTCTTCTCCCTTCTGCCTCCCCTCCCCTCTGCCTCCCCACCCCTGCCTCCCGTCTTCCCTTCCCCTCCCCTTCTGTTTTACTTAGCAATTCGGAAGTGTGTAAGCAAGTGGTAAAACGCTGAACGCTTCACTGCCTTTTTATACTTTATTAAATATTTAATTCCTGCCCCGTGGCTCTACAGCCATGAGTCAGCATCCTATAACTTTAATGCATTTTCATTGCCTCCAGTGCTAAAACCTGTTCCGTCCCCTCCTTTTTTTTCTCTTCATTTTTTTTTTTTTACTGTACAGGAAGAATTATCTGTCTACTCACGGTCTTTAGACATCTCTCCCACACCTGGCCTTTTTCTTCTTCTTCTTCTTCTTTCTTTCTTTTTTTCTTTTTTAACCGTACGACTTGAGAACCTCATAATCTTCAATGTATTAATCTTTACGATGAAGAAAAAAAAAGGCGGTGTTGTTATCAGCCCTTTACAGCTGGGTGACTGAGATGAATGTGAAATGATAGACTTGGAAGGAGGCTGGGGCTGGGCAGACTGCTGAGCCCAGGTAGAGCATCTTCCGGGGGGTATCTATTATTCGGTAGAAATCTGACAGATTATGACAATCGTGTGCGCCACGTATGACAGATCGCGTTCTGAGCCACACGGTGCTCAAAGGGTGTGCAGGATCAAAGAAGGAGACAAAAAAAAAATATGAAGGATGGAGGCCAGTCCAGCTTTTCAGTAACAGTGGGAGCTTGTGGTCCAACACATGTTTGCAATTTTTTTAAAAAAAATCTGCTACTTTCATGCATGGTTTAGAGAGATTTCTGATTTTTTTTTTTAAAAAAAGCACATTGTAAGAAGAATTCTGGACTCTATGAAAGGACTGGAACCAAGACCTAAAAGGAGCTATTTATTTAATTGTCCAATATCTATCTATCTATCTATCTATCTATCTATCTATCTATCTATCTATCTATCTATCTATCTATCTATCTATCTATCTATCTAGCTAGCTAGCTAGCTAGCTATCTAGCTATCTAGCTATCTAGCTATCTAGCTATCTAGCTATCTATCTATCTATCTATCTATCTATCTATCTATCTATCTATCTATCTAGCTATCTATCTATCTATCTAGCTATCTATCTATCTCATCATCTATCATGTCTGTCTGTCTGACTGACTCTCTCTCTCTTTCTCTCTCCCCCCTCCCCCCTCTCCCTCCCTCCCTCCCTCCCTCCCTCTCTCTATATATATCATCTATCATCTGTCTGTCTATCTGTCTGTCTTTGTCTGTCTATATCTATCTATCTCATCATCACCTATCATCATGACTGTCTGTCTCTCTGTCTCTCTGTCTGTCTGTCTCTCTCTCTCTCCATCCATCCATCCATCCATCCATGTACCTATAAGAGCTGCGGTGGTGCAGTGGTTAGAGTTCAGTACTGCAGGCTACTTTTGCTGATCACCAGCTGCCAGCAGTTTGGCAGATCGAATCCCACCAGGCTCAAGGTTGACTCAGCCTTCCATTCTATTCCATTCCATTCTATTCTATTCTATTCCATTCCATTCCATTCCATTCCATTCCATTCCATTCCATTCCATTCCATTAATTCAATTCAATTCTATTCTATTCTATTCTATTCCATTCCATTCCATTTCTATTCCTATTCCTATTTCTATTCTTATTCCTATTTTTATTATTTCTATTCTGATTTCTTATCCTGTCCTATCCTTGTTTATTTCTAAAGGAAATATATAGGTTGACAACCCTCCCCCCCGCTTCTTTGCTCCTTCATTTTGTTCAGAGGTTTGCACGAAGCATCTTCTCATGGTCCCTTTGTGGGACACAAGTGAAGGTTTGCAACCTATTTCCCTTCCCTCCCCAGAGCTTCTGCAGATGTTTGGCACCTGCTTAAAAGCTGCTCTTGGGGGAAGCGAGGCCCTCTGAAAATGCCTCGTTAAGACAAAATGCATTGCCTCTTCAGCTGAAGAAAGCAAATGGCCCTCAGGGTACAATGCGTCTCCTGGGGGCTAATCAAGAACTCTTTGCAACCTCCAAGGGTTGACCAGTGTTAACATTGGATGCTTGCCAGGTTTTTTTTTCCCCCTTTCTTTCTCCAAGATAGTCTTCAAAGAATCCCCATCTGCTTGGCAAATTCAGTCTTCTGGAGTACAGCACAGATGAGTTGCTTCAGAGCAGGGGTACACAACAGGAGTGAAATGCTGCTGGTTCGGACCGGTTCGGCCGATCTGGTAGCGATGGCGGCATGTGGTTTGGAGAACCGGTAGTGATGGCAGCACGAGACTCTGCCCACTCTCCAGTTGTCATTACTTCCTGGTTGTAACCAGGAAGTAACCTGTTTTTTTTACTTTCTGTGCATGCACAGAAGGATGTCAGGGTTCCAAGGAACAGCCCCAACAAAATAAAGCTCTGAGGCTTGAGGTTCCTCAAAGTTCCAATTTATTAGAGATGTCATGTTGGCACAGCTGGGAAAACCCGAAACTGAAAGCTTCCAGGTTTTCCACACCCAGTTGACAGTTCACAGCCACAAGTTCATCACATTGTCCAATCAACTCTTCACACTCAATTGGATACACTCTTCAGGCAGTCTCCATCAGACGCAGGATGTCCTCTTGAATACGGAATGTTGTTATGACTAACTTTCTACTGCTCCAACAACAACCCACTCCCAACTTTCCCAGCTAAAATATGTGGCAATTAAGAAGCGGGGAAAAAAAATTGCCTTCCAAAACTGACAGCAGTTTGTTGTCATGCAACTTTGCACATGCACAGAGGGTCTGTGCACTCACGTGACGTACGAGCGTGGTGTGTGCACATCCAAACCGGTGGGGAAGGTAAGTAGATTTCACCGCTGGTCCACAACCCCTGACTCGTGGACTGGCAACCGGGTTGCAGCGTGCCGGCAACTGGGCTGCACAAACAAGTGAAGCCCCCATCCGTAGGATGCAGGCAACACGCAACCCCCCATCCTCCGTTCCACGGAAAAACTCCACAGAACCAATCCCCAGTGCCCATAATATTGGGGGCTGCTGTTTTAGAGTTAGATCTGGGGGTTTTTTTCATCTGCCTAGCTTAGCCCTCAGTTCCTTTGCAAGTCTGACAGTTAAGGATGGAATTTAAGGAGGGAATCTATACCCGATGTATATTTCCATCTCTGTATCATGCATTTAAGAAGCTTCACTTGTCCAGATATTTAGAATTATGGATTCTATTGCTATAGGTATCATTTTTTTTGCACAAGCAGATAACAAGTATTTCTTTTTGGGTCAAATTGTTAGCGTCGTTCATTGCACACCCAAGCTTATCCTTTCCATTTGACTTCCAGGTCAGTGGATAAATTCCCCTTCCTTAATATTTCATAAATGCTACTTAAAAATATTCCAGCTTGCAAGACGACTAAATGGAATCGTACAGGATTAAGGCAGAGACATGTTGAGAGAGAGAGAAAGAGAAAGAGAGAGAGAGAAAAAGAGGGAGAAAGGGAAACACAGAGAGAAAGGGAAACAGAGAAAGAGAAACACACAGAGAGAGAAACACAGAGAGAGGGAGGAAGAGAGAGAGAGAGAGATACACAGAGAGAGGGAGAGGGGGAGGAAGAGAGAGAAAGAGAAACACAGAGAGAGGGAGGAAGAGAGAGAGAAACACAGAGAGAGAGAGAGGGAGGAAGAGAGAGAGAGAGAAACACAGAGAGGGAGAGAGGGAGGAAAAGAGAGAGAGAGAGAAACACAGAGAGAGGGACAGAGGGAGGAAGAGAGAGAGAGAGAGAGAGAAACACACAGAGAGGGACAGAGGGAGGAAGAGAGAGAGGGAGAGAAACACAGAGAGAGGGACAGAGGGAGGAAGAGAGAGAGAGAGAGAAACACAGGGGGTGGGACAGAGACAATGACACAGAGAGAGAGGAAGGGAGGGATACATATCAGAGGTGGGTTTCAGCAGGTTCTGACCAGTTCTGGAGAACCGGTAGCAGAGATTTTGAGTCGTTCGGAGAACCGGTAGTAAAAATTCTGACTGGCCCTGCCCCCATCTATTCTCTGCCTCCCAAATCCCAGCTGATCGGGGGGGAAATGGGGATTTTGCAGTCACCTTCCCCTGGAATGGGGTGGGAATTGAAATTTTACAGTTTCCTTCCCCTGTCACGCCCACCAAGCCACACCCACAGAACCGGTAGTAAAAAAATTTGAAACCCACCACTGATACACACACACACACACACACACACACACACACACACACACACAGAGGGAGGGAGGGAGAGAGAGAGAGAGAGGGAATTCCTGTAAGAATAAAAAGACAGCATTTTCATCCAGACAAGCACTGTTCAGCCAGCCATCCCTAATGATTCCTATTTTAAATCAAAATGCAAAGATACAAGTCGGTCTGTGTGTATTGATGAAGCGCGAGTCAAGCTGTCTACAATTTAGCAGCACAAAAATATAACCTGCTCACTTTCTACTCCTGGTTTGCAAACATCTGAAAAAGACAATCTGTCTATTTGGAGAAATATGTCCTATATGTATGTATGTATGTATGTATATATGTATGTATGTATGTATGTATATGTGTTGTGACTCGTCCTCCCTCCTCTCCTCAGCCGGGCCCCTCCCATCTCCAACCGGGCCTGTTATCAGACTCCGAATCTGATAATGAAGATGAACGGCCTGTCATGCCTCCAGCCCCTGGCCCTGGCCCCATGCCCGGAGAGGATTCCAGGAGTGGGAGGACAAGCCCGATAAACCTCACTCATACAGCGTGTGTTCCTTTGGCTCAGCCGTCAGAGCAGGATGTCAGCCAGGTGCTGGAATTACTCGGCCCTACTCACTCTGACCCCTCCCTTTCCCAGAAGCTGCCAGCAGATCCAGCTGAAGACAATTCAAAGTGGGAGGACCCTCGCTTCTGGAGATCTGAGAGGCAACGCCAGCAGAAGGCGGGGTGGGGCAGGCCTGGATAAATGCTGAGTCATGGAACCACACCCCACAGTCTATATAAAGGACCTGCTTTTGGCATTCCAACCTTGAGTCAAGCAAAGTCTTATCGAGTTTGCTGATACCGGACCCTATCGCTGAAGTCACAACTTGGACTCCTGCCTGCCCTGATAAACCTCGAAGGGACTCGGCAAGCTGCAGAGGCTTCATTGCCAAGTTTGTCACAAACTTCCTTGACTCATTCTTCGTAGTGGGGGGTGGGACATGACAATATATATGTATGTATATATGCATGTGTGTGTGTGTGAAAAAAACCCAGTCTATAAATCCAGCAGCCATTAAATGTAGGAAGGTCCAAGGCTAAACATCGGAGAGAAGATGTGTCGTGTCCCACTCCTCCGCTGACGGCCGGGTCAGGGAAATCCGAATCAGGCTTGCCTCTGCAGCTCTGCCCAAAGTCCTAGCAAAGTCCTCAGAGCAGGCAGGAGACCAGTAAGTGATTTCAGCAAGATAAGTTCGACTTTGCCTGACTCAGAGACTGCCAGAAAGCAGATCCTTTATATAGGCCATGGGGTGTGGCTCCATGACTCAGCACTCATTAAGGCCTGCCCCTCCCTTCCTTCTGTTGCCTCCGCCTATCCAATCTTCTGATGCGAGGGTCACTCCAATCAGCTGTTGTTGGAAGTAAACTTTCCTCAGGCTCACATGCTGTGGAGGAGGGGGAGGGGTCTAGCTGCTTCGTTTGCCTGGGCATGGAGCCAGGGCTGGGGCCGGGGGATGCTCCCTCCTCTGCAGCCTGCTTGGGCATGGAGCCAGGGCTGGGACCGGGAGGTGCCCCCTCCTCTGCAGCTTGTCTGGGCATGGAGCCAGAACTGGGGCTGGGAGGCATACATTCCTCCGTGTTCGGGAGCAGATAAGCAGACCCCGGCTGCGGTGAGAGCGGACAAGACACAACAAGATGGAAGACACATCCGATGGGAATAAACTAGCACCTGTGGCAAACCTTCATAAGTTGCTTGAAGTAATTTCAGTAAACCTGGAATGAGACTCTGTTGGGACTCTGTGGAAAAATGAAAAGGTACCACTTGTGGACAAGGTATCAAACAGGGAGAAGAACTGGTGACACCAGAGGAAACTTTGAGCCCATTATTGGTCCTGGTGGGTCCTGAACAGAAGAAGAGAGGAGCTGTGAAGGACTTTATGGCTGTCTCGAATCTTTTGGAGTGAGCAGCCATAATAAATCGATCAGGACATTCCCCCAGAGAGAAGAAACTTCTCAGTACAGGCACTCTTTGATTTAATGACCTAGATGGGGACCAACATTTCTGTCGCTAAGCGAGACAGTTATTAAATGAGTTTTGCCCAGTGGTGGGTTTCAGATTTTGTTGCTATGGGTTGCCGCCCGCATTTTTGTTTTATTTGCATTTATATCCCGCCCTTCTCCGAAGACTCAGGGCGGCTTACATTGTGTAAGGCAATAGTCTCATCCTATTTGTATATTTATATACAAAGTCAACTTATTGCCCCCCCCAACAATCTGGGTCCTCATTTTACCTACCTTATAAAGGATGGAAGGCTGAGTCAACCTTGGGCCTGGTGGGACTCGAGCCTGCAGTAATTGTAATTGCAGGCAGCTGTGTGTTAATAACAGGCTGCATTAGCAGCCTGAGCCACTTCCCAGCCCTAATGCATGCATGCTCGCTTTGTGTGCGCGCGCACCTTCCGACATAGAGGACGGTGTAGGATGGTATAGAGCAGAGGCGGTGCCCCTGCTCTATGCCATCTCCACTACTGGTTTGCCCGAACCAGTACGAACTGGCTGAATACTACCTCTGGTTTTGCCCAGTGGTGGGATTCAGCCGGTTCGCACCAATTCAGGAGAACCGGTTGTTTACTTTCTGAGCAGTTTGGTGAACTGGTTGTTGGAAGAAATCATTAGGACAGAGAACCGGTTGTTAACTTATTTGAATCCCACCACTGGTTTTGCCCCGTTTTATGACCTATCTCGCCCCTGAATCACTGCAGTTCTCAAGTGATTAACACGGTTGTTAAATGAATCTGGTTTCCCCTTTGACTTTGTTGGTCAGAAGGTGTTCACGTGACCCCAGGACATTGCAGCCATCATCAAACGTGTCAGCAGCCAAGTGTCTGAATGTTGATCGTGTGACCATGGTTGTAAGTGTGAAAGACGTCCCATTATAACTTTGAACGGTCACTAAAGGAAGGGTTCCCAGCCATGAATTCTGCTGTGTCTGTTGACCAAATATTTTCAGAAGCATTTCTTGGATCCTAAGATTTCACACAACACAAACTCCGACTACACGAAGAGCAGTGGTGCTATTCAACCGGTTCTGACCGGTTCAAGCGAACTGTTAGCGGCGACCTGCAAGTGGGCCCACCCACCCACCCAGGCACTATGCCATCCTATTTAGCCATGTTTTCTAACTTGCACGTATGCGCGGAAGGTGCACGCGTGAGCAAAGTGAGTGTTCGGTGTGCAGCGAACCGGTGGTGCAGTTATGTGAAACCCACCTCTGACTAACAGAGACTAAACAACCAAGTCTTTTAGACATAATAAGGTGCTTCTCCCCACACTTAAATATTTCAAGCACAAGATGGCAGTGTTACAAACTCTTTTTCGCAAAGCTGTTTGTTCATTAAATAAATCATTGATTAGTTTGGGGATTTTTTTTCTCTCGGATTTGAATCTTTTCCCTTCGTCGCAATCTTGCCCGTGTATAACAGAAGGCCGAGTGGAAAACGAAGAACTAAGAATCAACGTGCCGTTGTGTAATGTATGTGTGTTCAATGTGAAATTCAATAACATCTGATACGGAATTTGAGTCCTGATTCGAAACAAAAGCTTGGTTGAAACTGGAATATGGTTCAGTTTCCCCTGTGGGGTCCAGATTGTATCTTACATTTTTTTTTTCTTCTAGGAGAAAGTAGGGGCCCCTATGGGAATGCCAAAAGAGATGTCACTTTTGAAATTGAGAAAAGTTTTAAAAATTCACTGGAGAAGCCACCCAATCCAAAGATTTCTAAGAAGAGATTGGACAACATTTGTCTGAAATGTTATAGGGCAGGGGTCTCCAACCTTGGTCCCTTTAAGACTTGTGAACTTCAACTCCCAGAGTCCTTCAGCCAGCAAAGCTGGCTGAGGAACTCTGGGAGTTGAAGTCCACAAGTCTTAAAGGGATCAAGGTTGGAGACCCCTGGCATAGGATCTCCTGCTTGAGCAAAGGGTTGGAGCAGTGGTGAGATTCAAATAATTTAACAACCGGTTCTCTGCCTTAATGACAGGATGGGCGTGGCCATGATGGGTGTGGCTGGGGGTGTGACAGGTGGTCTCCTGCACCCCCCTGGGAGCAAAAATGGGCCACAGGGTGGCGCCCTGCCCCCCTGTTTCCTATTGTAGGCTTAGTAGGCCTCCCTGCACTTGCCTGGGAATAAAATGCGGCGCGTGGGGACTCCCAGAAGGGGCGGGGCCAGCCAGCAATTTAACATCCGGTTTGTCCGAACCAGCTGAATCCCACCACTGGGTTGGAATAGAAGACCTCCAGGGTTCCTTTTCAATCCTATTATTCTACCGTTCTATCTCATGAAAGGAGAAAACGATGGTGGCAGAACGAGTAAGGTGTCGGTGTCGGTCTAGGATCAAAGGAAACAGGAGACCAAGACCAAGACCACCGACTGCTCCGTATGGAAATTCCCTGTGATTTTAGGCAAATCGCTCTCTCGCTCTCTCACTCTCTCTCTCAACACAACCAACCTCATCAAGTAGTTCTGAGAAGAGAACTTGATATTCATCACCTTGAATTTGAGGTGATGCATATAAAGCGATCAAGGTGAAATGTAAATCTAAAAAGTAAATATTAACAAGTAAAAATTCTCCTCCTTCCTCCTTCCTCCTTCCTCCTCTTTCCTTCTCTGCCTCCTCCTCTTCCTCCTCTTTCCTCCTCCTCCCCTCCTCTTTCCTCCTCCTTTTTCCTTCTCCTCCTCTTTCCTCCTCCTCCCACTCTCCTCCTCCTCCTTTCCTCCTCCTCTTTCCTCCTCCTTTCCTCCTCCTCCCACTCCTTCTCTTTTCTCCTCCTCTTTTCTTCTTCTCCCACTCCTCTTCTTTCCTCCTCCTCCTCTTTCCTCCTCCTTTCCTCCTCGTCCTCCTCTTTCCTCCTCCTTTCCTCCTCCTCCCACTCCTTCTCTTTTCTCCTCCTCTTTCCTCCTCCTTTCCTCCTCCTCCTCTTTCCTCCTCCTTTCCTCCTCCCACTCCTTCTCTTTTCTCCTCCTCTTTCCTCCTCCCACTCCTCCTCTTTCCTCCTCCTTCTCTTTCCTTCTTCTCCCACTCCTCTTCTTTCCTCCTCCTCTTCCCCCCTCCTGCTCCCCCTCCCCATCTCCCTCCTCTTCTTTCCTCCTTTCCTCCTCCTCCTCTTTCCTCCTTCTCTTTTCTCCCTCCTCCTCCTCCTCCTCTCCCCCTTGATTTCATTTCAAACAATCGGTGGAAGCATTTTGGAGAAAATGGGAGACGTTTTCCAACACTTTGGGAGGAGATGGGTCCCGTCAAAGTGCATTTCTCAAAACATTATTTCCTGAAGAAGAAGAAAAACAAATCAAGAGAAACAAGCAGATCTGTTAACTTTGAGCGAAGAACAAAAGGCCAATCTTCATGCACGCCTCTGAAAGCTTGTACCACCCCACATTGAGCTGATGTTAAATCTTTTTTGAAGTGGCATATATATCATTCTATTTTAGGTGCATTGTTTAGAATAAGAGAAGTGAACTCAAAATGAAAAGGAACAAAGCCCTTAAAATACATGTCTACCTTGTCACTAATGACTGATGTGAAGAGGGGGGAAAAAACATCTGATATACCTTCAGTTCCTTGAATGAATAAAATGCGATGAGACATGACAGGATTTGGTTGGTTTTTTTAAAAGCCGGTCTATTTATTTAAATTGGAAGGTTTTCATACCACAATTCTTTAGCACTCAAGGGTCTGGTTCCCGTTTTTATTTATTTGACTGACGTCTAAAATAATTAACCACTGATTAACTAACCATTATTGCTGATGACTAAAACAACTTTTTTTTAAAAAATTTGCATTTGTATCCCGCCCTTCTCCGAAAACTCAGGGCGGCTTACACTGTGTTAAGCAATAGTCTTCATCCATTTGTATATTATATACAAAGTCAACTTTTATTGCCCCCACAACAATCTGGGTCCTCATTTTACCTACCTTATAAAGGATGGAAGGCTGAGTCAACCTTGGGCCTGCTGGGACTTGAACCTGCAGTAATTGCAAGCAGCTGCTGTTAATAACAGACTGTCTTAGCAGTCTGAGCCACCAGAGACTTGTCCGTCTGTGAGGGAGATGAGCAGATCTAAAATGTGCTAAGTAAAATAAAATAATATAAAATAATAATAATAATAATAATAATAATAATAATAATAATAATAATAATAATAATAATAATAATAATAACAATAAAAATGATTGCTTATTTGTGCGCTATGACTATCATTAATTGTTGTACCTTATGATTCTTGATGAACTTATCTTTTCTTTTATGTACACTGAGAGCTTATGCACCAAGACAAATTCTTTGTGTGTCCAATCACACTTGGCCAATAAAAAATTCTATTCTATTCCTAAAATAAGCTACATTCCTATCTAGAATCTTATTTGTTTGTTTGTTTGTTTGTTTGTTTACATTTCTATGTCACCCATATCTACAAAGTGATTCTATTTGCTAAGAATATTATTTCACATATTATTTAGATGTAAGCATTTTCAGAGATCATTATTTTGGCTTTATTGTTTCTAATAAATTAAAACTGATTTCCTCCAGTTCTTGGGCCTGTTTAGGTAGAAGCTCATGTAGATGCAGCTTTGGACATCACTGAATCTTTTCCCCTCCTCCTCCTCCTCCTCCTCCTCCTCCTCCTCCTCCTCCTCCTCCTCCTCCTCCTCCTCCTCCTCCTCCTCCTCCTCCTCCTCCTCTTAGAATGCAGTATTGCAGGCTAAGCCCACTGCCAGGAGCTGGATCCTGACAGGGTCATGGTGGTTGACTCAGCCGTCCATCCTTCTGAGATCAGGTACAATCAGCCAATCAGAATAAAGCTGGAAGAGACCTTGGAGGTCTTCTAGTCCAACCCCCTGCTCAAGCAGGAGACCCTGATTGCTTATTTGTACCCCATGACTTTCATCAAGTGTTGTATCTTATGATTCTTGATGATTGTGTGTCCAATCACACTTGGCCAATAAAAATTCTATTCTATTCTATTCTATTCTATTCTATTCCATTCCATTAATTCTATTCTATTCTATTCCATTCTATTCTATTCTATTCTATTCTATTCTATTCTATTCTATTCTATTCTATTCTATTCTATTCTATTCTATTCTATTCCATTAATTCCATTCTATTCTATTCTATTCTATTCTATTCTATTCTATTCCATTAATTCTATTCTATTCTATTCTATTCTATTCTATTCTATTCTATTCTATTCTATTCTATTCTATTCTATACCAGTCCATATTTTCTATTCTATTCTATTCTATTCTATTCTATTCTATTCTATTCTATTCTATTCTATTCTATTCTATTCTATTTCATTCCATTAATTCTATTCTATTCTATTCTATTCTATTCTATTCTATTCTATTCTATTCTATTCCATTCCATTCCATTCCATTCCATTCCATTCTATTCTATTCTATTCTATTCTATTCTATGCCAGTGTTGGCAAACCTTTTCGGGGCCGAGTGCCATAATGGGAGCATGCACGCGCATGCACTGGGGAGCACCAGAACCTGGAAAAGCAGCTCTCTGGCGCGCACACGCGGGAGCGCCAGAAACCAGAAGCTCAGCTACCCAGCATGTGCATTCACACCAGGGAGTTGCTCTTCCAGTTTCTGGTGCTCCCAGGGGCGCAGCTGGCCGGCACGCATGTGCTCATCGGAACTTGGAAGAGGAACCAGCAATGGCTGGCATGCCCATAGAGATGGCTCTGCGTGCCACTTCCGGCACACGTGCCATAAGTTCGCCATCATGGCCCTATACCATTTCAGACAGGTGGCTGTCCAGTCTCTTCTTAAAAGCCTCCAGTGATGAAGCAGCGATGAAGAAACACATCACTGGGGAAAATATGCTGACATTGTAAAGCCACCCAGAGGGGGGTCTCTCTTCCTGCCACATCAGGTGTTGAGGGACCTCTGAAGTCCTGGTTCTTGAACTTTTGGCAGCCTCGACCCTTGTTACTGTGTTTTTCGGAGTAAAAGATGCACCTTAGTTTTGGGGGAGGAAAATAAGAAAAAAGCTGATTGGCACGTGGATCGGCCTCCCGGAATACCCCCAATCAGCTGTTCCCAGAGGTGAATTTTAGCAACAGGTTCCTTGGTTGTGAGCTCTGTGCGTTGCTTTTTTTTTGGCTTTTTTTATGCCTCTGAAACTCTGTTTTTTCTGCCTTTGAAAGCCTCCAAAACAGAACTTCATAAAAAAAGGCTCTAAAGCTCTGTTTGGGAGCTTTTTTTCTGAAGCTCTGTTTGGGGGCTTCATTTCTGAAGCTCTGTTTTGGGGCTTCGTTTCTGAAGCTCTATTTCAGGGCTTTTTTTCTGAAGATCTATTTGGGGGCTTCTTTTCTGAAGCTCTGTTTAGGGGCTTTGTTTCTGAAGCTCTGTTTGGGTGCTTCATTTCTGAAGCTCTGTTTGGGGGCTTCATTTCTGAAGCTCTGTTTGGGTGTTTCATTTCTGAAGCTCTGTTTGGGTGCTTCCTTTCTGAAGCTCTATTTGGAGGCTTCTTTTCTGAAGCTCTATTTGGGGGCTTCTTTTCTGAAGCTCTGTTTGGGGGCTTCTTTTCTGAAGCTCTGTTTGGGGGCTTCCTTTCTGAAGCTGTTTGGTGCTTCATTTCTGAAGCTCTATTTGGAGGCTTCTTTACTGAAGTTCTATTTGTGGGCTTCTTTTCTGAAGCTCTGTTTGGGGGCTTCGTTTCTGATGCTTTTTTCAGTCTCTGAAACCTCCATTTGAGAAGCTGGGCGGGGCTACATTCGGACTATAAGACGTATTCCAGATTTTCACCCTCTTTTTTGGGGGGAAAAGGTGCGTCTTATACTCCGAATAATACGGTATTTGATGCCATTGAATCTTACTGAATCCTATTCACTTCCCAAAATAAATCCCCACACATTAAACAAAATTTAGCATGTTTGGAAGAAGATTAAGCCAGACCCTTTTTAACAGCCTAACACATCAAGTTTTCAAAAAGTGAAGTGTTTCCAAGCCCATCAAAGCACATATGAAAACTACCATCAATATCAATTCTGACTTTTTGTGTGTGTGCGTTTCATTCCCATCACAATTCTTAATGGTCTTTGAAAAATACCAGGAGGGGATTTGAAGGCCTTTTACACATTCAGAAGGGGCTTCTAAAAATTACACTGAGTTCACTGAATTGCTGTTCCATCATACTTTTGCACATTTTTTTTTTACTAAGGATGGGTGATTTTTTTTTTAAAAAAAATGTCATTTTAAATGATTTTTTGTTTTACTGTCTTGAAAGTGTGGTAAGAGTCACAAGAGGGAGGGATTTTTTCCCATGGAGCCCAGAGGGATTCTTGGAATTAAATCTTGGATGAATGGATGGATGGATTGTTTATTGATGGTGCTAATTGATCTAGTGTTGTCATTTTCTACAGTAGTGGCCAAAATTGTGGAAACCTTTTGGGAAAAGGGTACTGTCAAAAACTAGCTGATTTTTTGGAGTAGTACATTAAAAATTATATGTCACTGGAAAGATAATTTAATCAAAAATGTAATGCAGTGGTAGTCAACCTGGTCCTTACCGCCCACGAATGGATGTTCCAGCTTTCATGGTGGGCGGTAGGGATTTTGTCCAATACTGAAGCACTTTCCTTTTTTTTAAAATTTAATTGACTTTTTTTTTAAAAAAAATCATAGCATTATTTAAAAACATTTTCATTAGGTTTTCATAAAATTCCCCGTGACAATTTAAATTTCTGAAAATATACTATTTATATCGCCCGTGTATAAGTTTAGTTCACGTTACGTAAGTGAAACTAAACGGTGCTATAATGCGACTGCAAACAAAAGAGCCTCGTCCCAAATAGCTCGCGCATCTCCCCCCACACCACCCAGCTGTAACAGACAAGGAGAGCTGGAAGCTGGTGTCCCCCCCCCAAACCCAATCCACGATGCGTGAGAGGCATGCGCAGATGACAATACACGGTGCATTACCGTGGAAATGGTGGGCGGTTAGAAAATTTTACTACTAACAGAGATACAAAAGTGGGCGGTAGCTTTAAAAAGGTTGACTACCCCTGATGTAATGCAATAACTTTTATGAAGGATTTGCTATTTGAATAGCAGTTACAGTATAAAGAAGAAAAGTGAAACACGTAGAAAAAATGAGATATACAAAAATAATCACCATAGAAAAAACAAGATATACAAAAGTTATCACCAAGTCAGTTAATACTTAGTTGAGTAACCTTTAGCATGAATGACGGCCTTACAACGTTTTCCCATGGAGTGAACCAAATCTTTTAGTTCTGCAGCTGTTATCATGTGAAACCAAGATTGAATAATGGCTTCTTCTATTAATTGGGTTTTATTGCTGGGTCGCTTCTGACTAACAAGTTTCTTTAATCGGCTCCAGAGATGGGTTTCAGGAGGATCTGACCAGTTCTGGAGAACCGGTAGTGGAAATTTTGAGTAGTTTGGAGAACCGGTAATAAAAATTCTGACTGGTCTCGCGCCCATCTATTCTCTGCCTCCCGAGTCCCAGCTGATCGGGAGGAAATGGGGATTTTGCAGTAACCTTCCCTGGATTGGGGAGGGAATGGAGATTTTATAGTATCCTTCCCCTGGAGTGGGGTGGGAATGGAGATTTTATAGTATCCTTCCCCCGGAGTGGGGTGAGAATGGAGATTTTATAGTATCCTTCCCCCGGAGTGGGGTGGGAATGGAGATTTTATAGTATCCTTCCCCTGGAGTGGGGTGGGAATGGAGATTTTATAGTATCCTTCCCCTGGAGTGGGGTGGGAATGGAGATTTTATAGTATCCTTCCCATTATACCCACCAAGCCACGCCCACCAAGCCACATCCACAGAACCGGTAGTAAAAAAATTCGAAACCCACCACTGGTCAGCTCCATAGATGTTCCATTGGTTTAAAGTCTGGGCTATTCCCAGGCCATCGCAGGATTAGCTTGAAACACCAAAAAAAATAAAAAAAGTGGTGTTATTAGCCATCAATCACTTTTCCCAAAAGGTTTCCACAATTTTGGCCACAACTGTATTTTAAGTAGTTATGCGTGACTGAGACATTATACAGGTAGTCCTCGACTTACAACCGTTTGTTGAATGGCCGTTTGAAGTTACGACAGCATTGAAAAAGCGATGTATGACCGTTTTTCACACTTACGACCATTGCAGCATCCCCATTCTCGTGTGATCAGAATTTGGAGGCTTGGCAACTGGCATGTATTTATGACCGTTGCAGTGACCCGGGGTCATGTAATCCCCTTTTGCGACCTTTTGCCAAGCAAAAGACATGGGCCTCTGGTGGCTCAACAAACTAATGCAGTCTGTTATTAACACAGCTGCTTGCAATTACTGCAAGTTAGAGTCCCACCAGGCCCAAGGTTGACTCAGCCTTCCATCCTTTATAAGGTAGGTAAAATGAGGACCCAGATTGTTGGGGGCAATAAAAGTTGACTTTATATATAATATACAAATGGATGAAGACTATTGCTTAACACAATGTAAGCCGCCCTGAGTCTTCGGAGAAGGGCGGGATATAAATGCAAATAAAAATAAATAAATGGGGAAGCCAGATTCACTTAACAACCCTGTTGCTAACTGAACAGCTGCAGTGATTCACTTAACAACTGCGGCAAGAGAGGTTGTAAAACAGGACAAATTCACTGAACAACTATCTTGCTAAGCGGTGGAAATTTTGGGCTCAGTTGTGATTGTTAGTCAAGGACCGCTGGTCATAAAAGTACTCTTTAAGTCGGTGTATGTCAGCTTGAAGCGAATTTAAAAATTACTGTTAGAAGAAAACCACAAGCATATTTTAGCAGGAAAAGCAACTTCTGATAAGACAAACACAACTTAATGGCCCCTTTCTAATCAATTGGCTGACTCTACTGTAGAAACAAATGCAGAAAGCTTTTTTTTCATTTTTGACTAATGAAAGATGTTCCTGGAAATGGCAGAAACCCTAATAAATCTTAATTTATTTACTCCAGGGGCATTGTTTTAAGCAGTAAAGCCTCGAAACTCATTATATGACCAACTGCCGCTATGCAACTTTTAATTTCTAAAGTTTAATTGAAACTCAGAGGCTCCAATTATCTCCCGTCCCCAAAAAAAGAGAAGTTGCTTATTCTCTCCAATTGGAATATTCTGCTTGGATCCACCAATTTCTTCCTTGACCAGATTGCAAATTGATTTTGTTTAAATCATTGATTCATCGCCCTGTTAAACACTATTGGAAAGGAACAGAATATTTCCTTCCTTAGACAGGATCCGACATATAAATCTGTACAGTTGAATCCTTATTAATGTGAGTTACTTGTTCTGGGCAAAAGCATTTTCAGAAGAGTTGAAGATTTTGCCAGTATAGGTAGTCCTTGACTTACAACCTAAACTTCTGTCGCTAAGCGAGACAGTTGTTAATTGACTTTTGCCCCCTTTGTCAGAGTACGAATATTCATAAACTGGAATAGATCAGCCAATGAATAGGCATAGCAACTAAGTCAGCCAATGAGGGCTGTTTGGGAGCTGAGACAGACTGGAGCCAGGGCGTGTCTTAGTCTTCAGCTTCTGAGTCTGTGCAGAGAAACTGAAACTAGTCTGCTCTGCTGAAATGAAACTAATTGTTCTCTCCTGCCTTGTGTTTTGCTTGAAACTGCTACTACGTTGAAGAAGAATCCATATTGGTATTGTACATTTATCTTCATATATTATTATGTATATAAAGAAGTTAATGTGGAACGAGCTTCCTCCGGGATTACGACAACTCCCCGACCTCCGGACCTTCAGACGTGAACTGAAGACTCTATTATTTCAGCATGCGGGACTAGCCTAAGAATAAAATGTTTTAGCTAAATTTTAATGGGGGTTTTACCGGTTTTTACTGTTTTAGTGATCAGGCCATGATAATATTTAGTTTTAACTGGGTTTTAACGTTTATTTATTATATTGTTTTTAATATGCCTGTGAACCGCCCTGAGTCTTCCGGGAGATGATGCGGTATATAAGTTTGATAAATAAATTTATTTTATTTATTTATTTATTTATTTGATTTCTATACCGCCCTTCTCCCGAAGGACTCAGGGCGGTGTACAGGCAAAAAATAAAACAGACAGTACAATATACAAATTTAAAATGCAGTTAAAAAACTTATTTTAAAATTAGCCTGAAAAGTAAAAATATGCAATAAGCTAAAAAAACCCATAAATAAATGAATCCTGCTGAATTGGTTTGCCTGTGTGTGGTTTCTGGATTTGATTTTTGCAAGAAACTCTGACACCCTTTCAGGACATTTCTTGGCACAGTTGTTAAGTGAATCACTGCCATTGTTAAATTAGTAACATGGTGGTTAACTGAATTTGGCTTCCCCACGGACATTGCTTGTCAGAAGGTTGCAAAAGTGATCACAGGAACCACGGCCACTGCAAAACCATCGAAAATATGAGTCAGTTGCCAAGTGTCTGAATTTCGATCACGTGATTATGGAGATGCTGCAATGGTTGTAAGTGTGAAAAATGGTCATAAGTCACGTTTTTCAATGCTGTTGGCACTTTGAATGGTCACTAAACAAATTGTAAGACGAGGTCCATCTATTGAAAAATCACATCCTGTAACATGGCCGCCATATTTCAAAGCTCTTAATATGGCGGCCATATTGCAAAAGGGGGGGTTATTTTAACTGTCATGATGATGAAGCCTTACGTCTGAATGTATTTCAAGGTAACAAACATCTAATAGCAGTCTTCCAATATCTCAGGGGCTGCCACAAAGAAGAGGGGGGGGGGGCAACCTATTCTCCAAAGCACCTAAGGGCAGGACAAGAAGCAATGGGAAACTAATCAAGGAGAGAAGCAACTTAGAACTAAGAAGAAATTTCCTGACAGTTAGAACAATCGATCAGTGGAAGAAGTTGCCTCCAGAAGTTATGAATGCTCCAACACTGGAGGTTTTTAAGAGGAGATTGGACAACCATTTGTCTGAAATGATATAGGGTTTCCTGCAAATGCAGGGGGTTGGATTAGAAGACCTTGAACGTCCTTTCCAATGTCCTTCTCCTTCTCCTCCTTCATCCCTCTTCCCTTGTCCCTCCTGCCTGGCAGTTTTTAAGAAGGGAGTGGACAACCATTTGTCTGAAGTGGTATAGGGTTTAGACTAGAAGACCTCGAAGGTCCCTTCCAACTTTCTTTCTTCTCTTTCTCCTTCTCTTTCTTTCTCTTTCTCTTTCTCTTTCTCCTTCTCCTTCTCCTTCTCCTTCTCCTTCTCCTTCTCCTTCTCCTGCTCGTGCTCCTGCTCCTGCTCCTGCTCCTGCTCCCACATCCCTCATCCCTCCTGCCTGGACGTTTTTAAGAAGAGATTGGACAACCATTTGCATGAACTGGTATATGGTTTCCTGCTTGATCGGGGTGTTAGATTAGAAAACCTCCAAGGTCCCTTCCAACTTTCTTCTCCTTCTTCTCTTTCTCCTCCCTCCTCCTCCTACATCCTTCTTCCCTTGTTCCTCCTGCCTGGCAGTTTTTAAGAAGAGATTGGGCAACCATTTGTCTGAAGTGGTATTTTATTTATTTATTTATTTGATCATATTTATATACCGCCCTATCTCCCGAAGGACTCAGGGCGGTTTACAGGCACTTAAAAAACACATAAATACAATATAAAAACAATTTAAAAAACTTATTCTAAAAGCCCAATAATTAAAAATATAGGAATAAAACCCAATTTAAAACCCATAAATTTAAAATCTAACTCAGTCCTGCGCAATTAAATAAGTATGTTTTAAGCTCGCGGCGGAAGGTCCGAAGGTCCAGAAGCTGACGAAGTCCGGGGGGTAGTTCGTTCCAGAGGGTGGGAGCCCCCACAGAGAAGGCCCTTCCCCTGGGCGTCGCCAGACAACATTGCCTCGCTGACGGCACCCTGAGGAGTCCTTCTCTATGAGAGCGCACGGGTCGGTGAGAGGTATTCGGTAGCAGTAGGCGGTCCCGTAAATAACCCGGCCCTATGCCATGGAGCGCTTTAAAGGTGGTCACCAAAACCTTGAAGCGCACCCGGAAGGCCACAGGTAGCCAGTGCAGTCTGCGCAGGATGGGTGTTATGCGGGAGCCACGAGGGGCCACATTCTGCGCAGCCACATTCTGGACTAACTGTAGCCTCCGGATGCCCTTCAAGGGGAGCCCCATGTAGAGAGCATTGCAGTAATCCAGGCGAGACGTCACGAGTGCGTGAGTGACCGTGCATAGGGCATCCCGGTCCAGAAAGGGGCGCAACTGGCGCACCAGGCGAACCTGGTAGAACGCTCTCCTGGAGACGGCCGTCAAATGATCTTCTAGAGACAGCCGTTCATCCAGGAGGACGCCTAAGTTGCGCACCCTCTCCATCGGGGCCAATGACTCGCCACCGATGGTCAGCCGCGGATTTAGCTGACTGTACCGGGATGCCGGCATCCACAGCCACTCTGTCTTGGAGGGATAGGTATAGGGTTTCCTGCTTGAGCAGAGGGTCAGACTATGAGATCTCCATGGTTCCTTCCAACTCTGGCTTTTTTTTTATTAACAGAAAAAAAACAAGCAAAGGTGTTATGAATATTTACTATGATTTTTTGAAAGAAGATGTACAGTATAGACTTGACTTGACTTATGACCAGTTGCTCAATGACCATTTGAAAAAGCCTGATCCAAGCCTGATCCAAAATTCCGACAGTCACACCCCCACCCCCACCATCAATGACTGCATTTGGGGCGCTTTATAACACAGCTGCCTTGAAGGCCATTCACTTCATACAGTCACTGCATGAATGCTTGTAAGTCGAGGACAATCCGTAGGCTTTCGCCTAAGCTCGGTCAAGCAAGCAAGTCATGTTTCTGTAAGAGACTGCGGCTGAAGCTGGGAAAGAAAGAACAAAACAAACTCTCTAAAATAACAAATATTTTGCGGGCGGGGAGATGTCCAGTGGTGGGATTCAAATAATTTAACACTTGGTTCTCTTGGAATTGATGATTGTAGGGGTATAATTAAGTTGGGACGAAAACTTTTTAGCATATGTTTGTTTTACTTTTAACTATACCTTGTGCTCGTTCCGGGAAGTGGGGGGCGGGGAGGGGGGTTGCGAAGGGAGGGGGGAGGGGGAAAGGGGAAAAATTTTGTAAAACTTTTTGAATAAAAAAAAAAACAAAAAAAAAACACTTGGTTCTCTGCCCTAATGACTGGCTGGGTGGGCGTGGCCATGGTGGGCGTGGCCAGGGGTGTGTGACAGGCAGCACTCGGCCTCCCGTATCCCCTGGGAGCAAAAACGGGTTGCGGGGGAGGTGCACTGCCTCCCATGCCCCGTTTTGGGCCTAGTAGGCCTCCTTGCAGCCTCCTGGGAGTGAAAACGGGCCGCGGGAGGGGAGGTGCTGCATCCCCCCCCATGCCCCATTTTGGGCCTAGTAGGCTTCCCTGAACTTATTTGGGAGCCAAAATGGGGCAGGTGTGGGCTCCTGGAAGGGGAGGGGTGGGAAGGGGCAGGGCCAGCCAGCAATTTAACTACCGGTTTGCTTGAACCGGCTGAATCCCACCACTGCGATGTTCCATTGAGGACAAACCTAGTAAACAGACTCTTAAGCTTTCCAATATCTTTACAGAACACCCCCCCACTCCTTACGAACGCAGCAATCGGAGAGGATCAGGGATCGCCAATTTTAATTCTCAAGATTCTGTTCTCTGACCCCTAACACTTAACATTCAAACTCATTAAAGCAAGCCTGTGTGAATTGTGGATTCCTCAACTGTTGCTCTGCAAATTCGGCTTCAGGCGCGATGAATTAAAAGAGAGAAATCTTTGCTCTGATGTCTCCCTCTCAAGCCAGCTGCAATCACTCCCAATCGCTAGCCTAATCTGGCTTCAGGCGCGATAAACTTAATAGGGGAGGAGTCTCTGCTTTAATGCCTCCGTCCTCAAGGCAATCGCAAGCAGTTCAGATCGCTAGCCAATATGGCTTCAGGCACGATAAATTCAAAACAAAAATAATTTTACGGTTGGAGTCGCCACATCGTGGGGAATTGTATAAAAGGGGTCGCAGCACTATAAAGGTTGAGAACCACTGAGTTAACAGCTTGCCAACTCTGATGGGGGATCCAGGCTTTGTCAATGTTGTGACGCTTGCCTCCGACAAGTTATGTTTGCTTCCAGCCTGCATCCTTTGAAGGGGTTACTGAAGGGATACATTGTGGGAGGGGGGGCTGGACTAGAAGACCTCCAAGGTCCCTTCCAGCTCTATTCTGTTCTGTTTTCTAGAGGATTCTTAGCTGATCGATTGCATTTATTGCAGTGGTAGACCACAACAGAATAAAATGGAACGGAAGGGAAGGGAAGGGAAGGGAAGGGAAGGGAAGGGAAGAGAAGAGAAGAGAAGAGAAGAGAAGAGAAGAGAAGAGAAGAGAAGAGAAGAGAAGAGAAGAGAAGAGAAGAGAAGAGAAGAGAAGAGAAAATTGTGTAAGGCAATTGCCTATTGCCTTACACAATGTAAGCCGCCCTGTGTCTTCAGAGAAGGGCGGGATATAAATTCAAATTTTAAAAAAAAAGAGAAGAGAAGAGAAGAGAAGAGAAGAGAAGAGAAGAGAAGAGAAGAGAAGAGAAGAGAAGAGACAAATATCACAAGTTACATTCCAGGCTGGATACTCTTTAAACATTCCAACTTAAAGCCTGCGGGTTTCAATTCTCCAAACATGCTGGCTGGAGAATTCTGGGAGTGGAAGTCCACACCTCTTCAAAAACAAAACAAACAAACAAAAACCCCTGATACAGATGAATAATAAACATTGTTCGTTTCAATTGCACGGATGAAACAAAATTCCACGCCTTGGGGACAAAAAAAGGGTCGGGGCCGCCCGAAACATTCAGATAGGATTAGTGGCTTTCTAAATCTGTGGTTGCAAATATGATTTGCAAATTAAGAGTGTTGAAGTGTATCTGTGTGTGTGTGTATGTGTGTGCGTGTTTCATATGTGTGTGTGTGCGTGTTGCATATGCACCAAGACACAATCCTTGTGTCACACTTGGCCAATAAACAATTCTATTCCATTCTATTTCACTGAGTCTTGGAAAGCTTTTATCAGTTTTGGAAGGGTATCCCTTTAACTACACCAACTTAGTGGTTTATGCTTCAAGAAACAGAGATGCTAATGAACGTGGGATGAAATTATGGAGTTATCCAGGTGGCTGATAGTGAAAGCAAAGCCACACACTATGAAGGAATTTAAAAAATAAAAATTGGGAGGGCCTGCCTTTTCGGCAAAAATCCAGATGACACCCTCTTGTATTTTATCTGAAAATGAAATGCATTTCTAAATTGCCAAATGGCTTTTCCATTTGAATATAATTTGGAATCGGATCCACTAATCGCAGTTGGATAATTGCATTTCAGACGGCAAAAAAAATAAATAAAATAAATGGAAATAGCGTAGATGCACAAAGGGCACATCCCACCTGCACCAAGAACGGAACAGGCGCGGCTGCGAATGAAACAATTGAACGTTGAAAGGAGCTAAATGGGGCAGGAAGGGAAAAGCAGCCATCAGAACCAAAATGTTGTGACCCAGGCCCAAGTAATAAACTTAGTCCATGGAAAGATAAACTTTATTCGAACAGCTGGGAATGAAGTCATTCAACTCAAAGTAAAACAAATGCCTCCCAAAACAAATTCCTCAGTTATCTCACAAACCTTAGTCCAATTAGGCAAACTGCCAAAGGCCCTTCCTGGCAAATGTCCAGAAGCCACAAAAACAAAGACGTACACAAAGCAGAGGATGCAGCTACAACATTGTTTTCCAGCAAAGCTAAAACACCAGTGCTGGTCTGTTTTAAGCCTTATGGGTGGGGCCAATCATCTCATGGCCCTACTCCTGAGTTGTCCTTTCTGCTTGAGCTGCTCTTGCCTTCTGGCAGCTCTTCTCATGCGTGCATTAGGAACAGGCTCCTCCTGTTCCTCTGCTTCACTACTATCAGTCTCTGGAGGCTCTGGAGTCTGCACCTCACTTCCCGATGGCCCTGGCCTCACCTCAGTCTCATCGCTGTCTGACTCCGTTGCCAGCTCTGTAGGCTGCTGACGGACCACAACACAGGAAAGGTATTCACTTACTTTCCCTATCGGTTTGCAAATGTGAACTGGGTTGGGTGGGCGAGCCCACCTGCGATTTCCGCTACCGGTTCAGTCAAACCGGCTGTATACTGCCCCTGATTGGATCTAACTTGGTTAAGCCTGTTGGCAAATCTGGGATGTGGTTGTTATTTGCGGTGGGTTGTTGGCTGAGTTTCCCTTCCCAGAAATGGGGAAAACTTAGCTGAAAATGGTTACTCGATAACAGATGTGTTCAATCTTGGCAGCTTTAAGACTTGTGGACTTCAACTCCCAGAATTCCCCAGCCAGTCATGGTTGGGGTGTTTGTATCTTTGAGTCCTTCTTGACTTCTAGTGATGGTGTGGACCAGACCCTGCAGATTTCTTGGCAAGTCGCAAAGGTGTTTTTTTTTCAAGCAGCAAATGGACTTTCTGTTTTTTTTCTTTTGAAGACATTTTGCTTCTCATCCGAGAAGCTTCTTCAGCTCTGATGGGATGGTGGAGGAGTGGAAGGATTGATACTCCTTGGAGACAGCTGGCATTCTTTTTTTTTTTTTTTAGCTGGTTGTTAAGTCACCTGGAGGTTTACGACCTGCTAAAGGGATGCAAATGACCAGCTGTCTGCAAGGAGTATCAATCCTTCCATTCCTCCACCATCTAGTCAGAGCTGAAGAAGCTTCTTGGATGAGAAGCGAAACACCTTCAAACAAAAACCAAGAAAGTCCAGTTGCCTCTTGAAAAAAACACCTTTGGGACAACCATGACCTGGATGAGGGAGAATCTCCATAGACATTTTCTGGGCAAGATTTCAGAAATGATTGGTCATTGCCTCCTTCCTAGGGTTGTGTCCCCCTTCGCCTCAGTCCGAGAGATGACTTAATTATCCGGCAACTATCAGCTTCTGGCAGCAAACTAGCGAGCGTCTGCCAAGTGTCTCTGTTATCTCTCGTGATGCCGATGAGTCAACCAGGAACAAACAGTACTTCAGCTCTAGTTAAGCAGTTGATTTGCTTGCCACGATGTGGTATAGCAGCTCTTGCTGCTTTTATATCCTGTGGAGTGTGGCTCCGTGACTCAGCACTTTCTAGGCCTGCCCCACCCTTGCTTCTGTTGTTCCCGCCTCTCCTGCCTATGAAACCTAGGGTCCAGCCAGGCCTGATTATCATCAGCCGGGTCTGGAAGCGTGGATTGGTGGGGGAAGAGTCAGGGGACGGAGGCCTCAATATCTCCTCCATCTAGCCTGCCTCTGGCTCCTGGAGCTGAGCCAGGGAAGGCCCTGCTCCCGAGGTAAGTCCTGATGGCCCTTCCCCCTCACTTTCTGAGTCACTTTCTGGCAGGGTCCCTGGCTCGAGGGTTGCAGACACAACAGGTTGAGAGATAGAGTCTGGCCCAAGGTTACCCAGCAGGCTTTGTGCTAAGGCAGGACTAGAACTCATGGTCCCCAGTTTCTGGTCTGATGCCTTAACCTTAGTTTCCAAGATTCCATTGGGTTAGAAAGAACAGTACTTCTTTTTCTAATGTTTATTCAAAGTTTTTCCATACTAGAGTGGGTTCACATATTTTCACCACTGGTTCGCTATGCGTGGGTACCTTCCGCGCATGCGCCCGGCCTAAAAAATGTGGCTAAGTAGGACAGCATAGCGCCTATTTCACAATATTTGATTGCAAATGTATTAACAGCGGCTAGAATTGTGTTTGCTAGAAACTGGAAAAATGAGGAAATACCAAAGCAAGATGAAAGTATTAAGAAAATAATGGAATGTGCAAAAATATAATATAATATAACAACAGAGTTGGAAGGGACCTTGGAGGCCTTCTAGTCCAACCCCCTGCCCAGGCAGGAAAACCCTACACCATCTCAGACAGATGGTTATCCAACATTTTCTTAAAAATTTCCAGTGTTGGAGCATTCACAACTTCTGCAGGCAAGTTGTTCCACTGATTAATTGTTCTAACTGTCAGGAAATTTCTCCTTAGTTCTAAGTTGCTTCTTTCTTTGATCAGTTTCCACCCATTGCTTCTTGTTCTACCCTCAGGTGCTTTGGAGAACAGCCCGACTCCCTCTTCTTTGTGGCAGCCCCTGAGATATTGGAAGACTGCTATCATGTCTCCCCTAGTCCTTCTTTTCATTAAACTAGACATACCCAGTTCCTGCAACCGTTCTTCATATGTTTTAGCCTCCAGTCCCCTAATCATCTTTGTTGCTCTTTGTTACTCTTTACAATGTGTAAATTGACATTTGAAATTAGAGAACAGGAAAATAAACAATACTATAAGATATGGGATTTATTTTATCAATGGCTAGATAAAAAAAAATAGTTTGAAGTTTGGCAGAGATATTATAATGTAAGAATTGTTGAAACAAACAAAATATAACGTAATATCATTGGTTTGAATTAAGAAAAGGAAATGAATGATACAAATATAATTAATGTAAAATTTAGTACAATCTATATAAGGGACGCGGTGGCTCAGGGGCTAGGACGTTGAGCTTGTCGATCGAAAGGTCGGCAGCTCAGCGGTTCGAATCCCTCGTGCTGCCGTTTAACGGGGTGAGCTCCTGTTACTTGTCCCAGCTTCTGCCAACCTAGCAGTTTCGAAAGCACATAAAAATGCAAGTAGAAAAAATAGGGACCACCTTTGGTGGGAAGGTAACAGCGTTCCGTGCGCCTTTGCCGTTGAGTCATGCCGGCCACATGACCACAGAGACGTCTTCGGACAGCGCTGGCTCTTCGGCTTTGAAACGGAGATGAGCACCGCCCCCTAGAGTCGGCAACGACTAGCACGTATGTGCGAGGGGAACCTTTACTTTACCTTTACTATATAAGGCAAGGGAAGAAACATTTAGAGTTATAGAAAAGATCGATTGATTAAAATATTTGGATGTATATTAGATTGATAAAACGCAAAATAAGATAAATTACATGTCATCAATATGGCGAAATTGCACAAAAGCTTTGTAAACAACCAACTGATACACTGTCTGTATTTTGATTGACGATTTTTTTTATGTATGTATATCTAGAAAAATAAAAAAAATTTTTTAAAAAATGTGGCTAAATAGCACCAGGTCGGGTGGGCGGGCCCACCTAAAACCTCTGGTACCTGTTCTCCCGAATTGGTCTTAACCAGCTGAATACTGTTCCATACAATAAAAAACAAATAAAAGAAAAAAAAGAATGAAGGAAATGCATGCAAGAAATAAAAAGAGAAAAGAACCAAAGTTTTTTTTTTTAAATATAATTACTTCTTTTCAACAGATAATTACATTTTAGTGCAATAATATCTCCCTCTTAGATAGTATATAAATCCCTTCAGCCTCTCATTCATTCCAACTCCATCTTAATCTTCAAAGCCATCAATCATCATTTCGTTTCTTTCTTTCAGGAACAAAAGTTTTGAGTCTTTCAAAAAAAAAAGGGGGGGGTTGGGTTTGTTGTTATCGTTTTTCTCTGACCATACAGGTCAGTTTTGTCATTTCTGGAAAATTCTAACATTTTTCACAATCCATTTCCCCGCTGGGGAGATTTCCTTGTTGGAAATGACAATGTTTCATTGAGCCAAAACTTGACGATCTACAAAAACCTCACTTACAGGAGGAATTGTGAGGCAGAATACTGACAAGTACTCTAGAGCAGGGGTCTCCAACCTTGGTCCCTTTAAGACTTGTGGACTTCAACTCCCACGCCCTCCTCTCCTCAGCCGGGCCCCTCCCATCTCCTGCTATCTGAGCCAGAGACTGATAGTGAAGAAGAATGGCCTGGCATGCCTCCAGCCCCCAGCCCTGGCACCATGCCCAGACAGAATGAGCAAACAAACCTCCGTACAGCGTGTGAGCACGCAGCCAGCCACGAGCTAGAACTGCCAGCAGCTGAGGACGAAAAGACACAGTGGACAGATCCCCGTTTCCGGAGAATGGAGAGGCGACGTCAGCAAAAGGAAGGGAGGGGCAGGCCTGCATAAGTGCTGAGTCAAGGAGCCACACCCCATGGCCTATATAAAGGATCTGCTTTTTAGCATTCCTTGAGTCAGGCAAAGTCTCATCTGGTTTGCTGAAGTCACACCTTGGATTCCTGCCTGCCCTGAGCACTCTGACAGGAATTTGGCAAAGCTGCAGCGGCTTCATGGCCATGCTTGATACAGACTTCCCAGACCCGGCCGGCAGAGGAGGAGTGGGACACGACAACAAGTCTTAAAGGGACGAGGTTGGAGATCCCTGCTCTAGAAAAAGAATAGAAGAAAAAAGAACAAACCACATGCACACCAAACTTAAATTGTAAAAGAAATCCAAAGTAAATGTCTAGGGAACCAGTTTTACGGCAAGAAAAACCAAATGCACAGGGAGAGAATAGGTGGCACCTGGCTCAATAGAAGTAAGGCTGAGGGATCTTGGAGTCCTTGTGGACAATCATTTAAATATGAGCCAGTGGTGTCCTGCAGCTGCCAAAAGAGCCAAGAGAGGTCTAAGCCCAACCGATCTTATTTATTTATTTATTTATTTATTAGATTTTTATACCGCCCTTCTCCCGAAGGACTCAGGGCGGTTCTTGAATTCCATTGATTCTTATCTACCGCCAATTTGCCTTTGACGGTTAGTAGTTCAGATTCTTGTGGAGATCTTTAGCATACAATAAAACTCCCTTTTTTACAAGCCTGTAATTCCTTAATTCGGAAGTAGAGTCAGAACAACTGAATGGAATGGACCAGATGCTGTCCCTGATGCCACACAGAGTTCACAGCAGAATTCTTTCTTTCTTTCTTTCTTTCTTTCTTTCTTTCTTTCTTTCTTTCTTTCTTTCTTTCTTTCTTTCTTTCTTTCCTTCCTTCCTTCCTTCCTTCCTCTTTCTTTCTTTCTTTCCTTCTTTCCTTCCTTCCTTCCTTCCTTCCTTTCTTCCTCTTTCTTTCTTTCTTTCTTTCTTTCTTTCTTTCTTTCTTTCTTTCTTTCTTTCTTTCTTTCTTTCTTTCTCTCTCTCTCTCTCTCTCTTTTTCATTCTTTTGTTCTTTTTTCTTTGCACACTAGGAGAAAAACATCTGCCACTACCTAGGATTGAACTCTCAAACTTCCAAGTGGGAGGCGAGCATCTTCAGCGCTGCATACAAACTTCTTCCTCCTATTATTTCTTTGCTATGGCAGGGTTCATCTTTCTGCATATCCATCTCAATTTGGCTTGAGCTAGGGTATCTTCAGAGGTAACGCCCACGCATTTCATGCCCTCCTTAATGTGATCCACCCACCGTTTCTTGAGTCTACCAGGGGGCCATCAGGGTTGAGACACATGGCTGTCCTCGCCACCGAGTCTTGTTTCCTGCATACGGCATTGCATACGATAAACCTGTATGTCTATGGAGATTCTCAGTCATCCAGATCATGGTTGTCCCAAAGGTGCTTTTTGTAGAGACAACTGGACTTTCTAGTTTTTCTTTGAAGATGTTTCGCTTCTCATCCAAGAAGCTTCTTCAGCTCTGACTGAATGGTGGGGAATGGAAGGGTTTATATACCTTGCAGACAGCTGGTCAATTGCATCCTTTTAGAATAGAATAGAATAGAATAGAATAGAATAGAATAGAATAGAATAGAATAGAATAGAATAGAATTTATTGGCCAAGTGTGATTGGACACACAAGGAATTTGTCTTGGTGCATATGCTCTCTGTGTACATAAAAGAAAAAGAAATAAAATACCTTCATCAAGGTACAACATTTACAACACAAATAATGGTCATAGGGTACAATTTAACCCTTAATGATAGCAACAAAAAGTTACAGTCATACAGTCATAAGTGGAAAGAGATGGGTGATGGAAACGATGAGAAGATTAATAGTAGTGTAGATTTAGTAAATAGTTTGACAGTGTTGAGGGAATTATTTGTTTAGCAGAGTGATGGCCTTTGGGAAAAAACTGTTCTTGTGTCTAGTTGTTCTGGTGTGCAATGCTCTATAGCGTCGTTTTGATGGAAGGAGTTGAAACAGTTTATGTCCAGGATGCGAGGGGTCTGTAAATATTTTCACGGCCCTCTTCTTGATTTGTGCAGTATACAGGTCCTCCATGGAAGGCAGGTTGGTAGCCATTGTTTTTTCTTCAATTCTAATGATCCTCTGAAGTCTGTGTCTTGTCAGGTTGCAGAACTGAACCAGACAGTTATAGAGGTGCAAATGACAGACTCAATAATTCCTCTGTAGAACTGGATCAGTAGCTTCTTGGGCAGTTTGAGCTTTCTGAGTTGGCGCAGAAAGAACAGTCTTTGTTGTCCTTTTTTGATGATGTTTTTGATGTTAACTGTCCATTTTAGATCTTGCGATATGATAGAACCTAGAAATTTGAAGGTTTCTACTGTTGATACTGTGTTGTCAAATATTGTGAGAAGTGAAAGTATGGAAGGGTTTATCCTAAAGTCTACCACCATTTCCACAGTTTTGAGTGTGTTCAGTTCCAGATTGTTTTGGTCTCACCACAAGGCTAGTCGTTCGGCCTCACATCTATATGCGGATTTGTCATTGTCTCAAATGAGACCAATCACTGTTGTGTCATCTGAAAACTTCAGTAGTTTAACAGATGGATCATTGGAGATGCAGTCATTGGTATACAGAGAGAAAAGAAGTGGGGAGAGCACACAGCCTTGGGGGCCCCCTGTGCTAATTGTACAGGTATTTGATGTGATCCTGCTTAGCTTCACCTGCTGCTTCCTGTTTGTTAGGAAGCTTGTGATCCACTTACAAGTCTGTTCCGGTACCTGTAGCTGGTTTAGCTTAGTTAGAAGAATGTCTGGAATGATGGTATTGAATGCTGAACTAAAGTCTACAAAAAGGACCCTTGCATAGGTCTTTGGAGACTCAAGATGTTGTAGGATGTAGTGCAGAGCCATATTAACAGCATCATCTGTTGATCTATTTGCTCGGTATGCAAATTGCAAGGGGTCTAACAGCGGATCCGTGATGGTTTTCAAGTAGGAAAGCACTAGCCTTTCAAAGGTTTTCATGACTACAGATGTTAAAGCAACTGGTCTGTAGTCATTCAGTTCCTTGATGGTGGGCTTCTTCGGCACTGGGATGATGGTAGAGCGTTTGAAGCAAGAAGGAACATAACACATCTCTAGTGATTTATTGAAAATATGGGTGAAGATGGGGCCAATTGGTCAGCACAGACTTTTAAGCAAGAAGGAGTTATCTTGTCTGGGCCTGGAGCTTTTCCTGGCTTTTGTCTGTGAAATAGGTCCTGCACTTCCTTTTCTGTGATCACTAGGGGTTGTGAACCCAATGAAATGGGGTCAGTTGTAGGAGGCTTGGCTGTTGTTGGTGTGTCTGAGATGGGGGTTGTGGAGATAGGTGGCTGTAGTTTCCTTTCAAACCTGCAGTAAAACTCATTCAGGTCATCTGCCAGTTGTTGATTACCTTCAGCCTGGGAAGGAGGTTTGCCATAGCCGGTGATATTTTTAAGAGTTTTCCACATGTTTGCTGGTTCATTTGCTGAAAACTGATTCTTTAGCTTTTCAGAGTAGCTTCTTTTTGCTGCTCTGATCTCCCTTGTTAGTGCATTTCTGGCCTGATTGTACAGCATTTTATCACCTTTTCTGTAGGCTTCCTCTTTGGAATGACATAGCTGCTTAAGTTTAGGTGTGAACCAAGGTTTGTTGTTACTGTATATTCGCAAGTTCTTTGTCGGTATACATAGGTCTTCACAGAAGCTGACATATGATGTTACAGTATCTGTGAGTTCATCCAAGTCTGCAGAGGTATCTTCAAAAATATTCCAATCAGTGCAGTCAAAGCAGGCCTGCAGCTTTAATTTTGCCTCCTCTGTCCAGGTCTTCACTGATTTAATTATTGGTTTTATGGTTTTAAGTCTTTGCCTGTAAGCAGGTACAAGGTGAATCATGCAATGATCAGAGTGTCCTACAGCTGCACGTGGTAAAGACCAATAAGCATCTTTTAGTGTAGTGTAGCAATGGTCTAGAGTATTCTTGCCTCTGGTGGGACAATTGACATGCTGAAAGTATTTTGGTAGCTCTTTCCTTAAGTTTGCCTTGTTTAGATCTCCCAAAACAATGGCCAGTGAATCAGGGTATTTGACTTCAGCCTCCATGATTTGGTCAGCTAGAATTCGTAATGCCTTGTTTACACAGACTTGAGGTGGTACATAAACAGCAATTAGGAGAAATGAGGAAAATTCATGAGACGAATAGTATAGTTTGCAGTTGATAATTAAAGTCTCTAAATGGTTGTTCCAGAATTTGTAAATTACAGATAAATCTTGACACCAGCTGATGTTAATATATAGGCATAAACCTCCACCCTTCATTTTACCAGATGCTTCTGTAATTCTGTCTGATCGTATAATCTGAAACCCTGGAATATACAGGCTGCTTTCTTCAATTGATTCATTTAACCAGGTTTCAGAGAAGCATAGGACTGCTGAGTTGCGAAAATCAATATAGTATTTAAGGGGAGAATTTCATCCATCTTATTTGCAAGTGAACGTACATTTGTTAGGAAAATTGAAGGCAGAGGAGTTTTATTTCTTTTCTTTTTTAATCTGTTTAAGATCCCAGCCCGATTAACTCTTTTCCACCGTTTACGTCGCCGTTTGGTTTTTTAGAGGTTTACCTGTGACCTCAGGGTCACCTGAGTAGTGCAAATGGACGTAGAGCCTTCTTGGAATTGTTTACCATCTCATTAAAAGAATGGGAAGGGAAGGAAAAGAAAGGAAAGGAAAGGAAAGGAAAGGGGGAGGGAGGGAGGGAGGGAGGGAGGAAAGAAAAGGAGGAAGGGGAGGAAAGGGATGGGAAGGGAAGGGAAGGGAAAGGCAAGGCAAGGCAAGGCAAGGCAAGGCAAGGCAAGGCAAGGCAAGGCAAGGCAAGGCAAGGCAAGGAAAGGAAAGGAAAGGAAAGGAAAGGAAAGGAAAGGAAAAAGGGAAGAGGAGGAAAGGGAAGGGAAGGGAAGGAATAAAGAGGAAGGGAAAGGAAAGGAAAGGAAGGGAAGGGAAAGGAAAGGAAAGGAAAGGAAAGGAAAGGAAAGGAAAGGAAAGGAAAGGAAAGGAAGAATGTGTTTTCTTTGGGAGAAAATGTCAGATGTTATCACAGAGCACTTTCAGAAGAAAGGCTAAGAAAGGCTTCCCGGTGCTAGATCCGATAAATAATTTCAGTGGGATTTGGTGTTTTATTACCTCAGTTTAAACAGGGACTTCTTTGCAGGAACAAAATTTCACACCTTTCCCCTGGCTCTTCTTAAGTGTCCATTCCCTTTTGCAAAGCCATTTAGCTTGGAAATGTCTCCGAAGCAACTTAAGGGAACAGAGGAACAGAGAAGCAGATGCTAAGAAGAACACAAGAGTGTGGCATTTGGTGTCTACAAAAGAAGGGCTCTGGCGATAGAGCGATAGCTTTGTTGCAAAACAGGCTTTGTGCGTTCAGCCATTGTCACTGAGGAAACGGCGCCATCAAAACTTTTACTATGGGAGATGAAAATTTATGCGGCATTTTTTTGAGCTCATTTCTGCTTGAGAAGTATGTGTGTGTGTGTGTGTGTGTGTGTGTGGTATGTCGTAGTTATAATAACTATTCTCATAGTTATACCATAACACTCTATACCAGGGGTCTCCAACTTTGGCAACTTTAAGCCTGGTGGACTTCAACTCCCAGAATTCCCCAGCCAGCTTTGCTAGCTGGGGAATTCTGGGAGTTGAAGTCCAAGCAGGCTTAAAGTTGCCAAGATTGGAGATCCCTGCTCTATACCAGTGTTTCCTAATGGTAGCCATTTTAAGATGTCTGGTTTCAACGAGGTCTATACTCATATACAATCGGGTCTTTTCCCGTGTAAGGTTGAGGGTATCTTGGTGACGTTTCGACGAGGTCTCACTCATCATCTTCAGTCTGGTGCTTTCGGCTTCGTGCCTGTGTGAGCAAAGCGTGGTTGGAGCTGCCGTCTCTCTATAAATACTGGTGGGGAGGTGGGGAGTGTTGCTGTGAGCGGGCCGATTGGCTGTGTGGTTGCACCTTGATTGGTAGATGGAGTGGGTGTTTGCAGATTGGTCGTGATGGGGAGTGTTGCTGTGAGCGGGTTGGATGCAACCACACAGCCAACCGGCCCGCTTATAGTAACATTCCCGACCTCCCCACCAGTATTTATAGAGAGATGGCAGCTCCGACCACGCTTTGCTCACACAGGCACGAAGCCAAAAGCACCAGCCTGAAGATGATGAGTGAGACCTCGTCGAAATGTCGCCAAGATACCCTCAACCTTACACGGGAAAAGACCCGAATATGCCAAGACTTACATACCTATACCCGTGAAAACCTCTGAAAACACACACACACATATATATATTGATCTTTTGTTATTAAGTTACTAATCTCTGCACCAGGGGTGGGCTTCAAAATTTTTAGCAAGAGGTTCTCTGCCCGGTTGCTGGGTGGGCGTGGCCTAGTTGGCCTCCTGCACCACAGCAGGGTGGTGGTGGTGTTTTTGCCCTCCCCGGGCTCTGGAGGCTTTTCTCGAGCCTCCAGGAGGGCAAAAACAGCCTCCCCCAGGCTCCGGAGGCCTTCTGGAGGCCGGAAACAAACTTCCGGTAAGCCCGTTTTTCGCCCTCCCTGAGCCTCTGTGCGCACCTTGTACTTACCCACATCCAAAACGGGCCGCATGGGGACTCCTGGGAGGGGAGGGTCAGGGTGGGTGGGGCCAGCCCGGAGTGGGATTTGGAGGTTCTCCGAACTGCACAGAATCTTAGCTAGAGGTTGTCCCGAAACCCCTGCGAACCCCCAGCAGCCCCACCCCTGCTCTGCAACCTGTTATCTAACCGTTCGTACAATACGTCCCATGTTAAGTAACGCTCCGTTTCCTCTTTATCCGTTTCTTCCATCGTTAACCTGTCCATTTTCGCGCATTCTAATATTTTCTTTATTACCTTTTCATCTATCGGTATATTTTTCATTCTTCCAATTTTGTGCATATGTGATTCTCGCTGCTGTTATTACATGTAACATTAAGTACGTAATTCTTTTGTTGTATTTCCACGGTAGTGTAATTAGTAGGAACAGTTCTGGTTTTAGAACTATTTGTTGTGCTGTCATCTGTTCTAACCATATTTTTATCGTTTTGATTTAATTACCCCAAAAACAACAATAAATGTGTTAAGACAATTCAACACCCATAGGAGCACACACACACACACACACACACACGAGATGGCAATAGCAGGTGGAAGGGACTGTTGGACGAAAGACAGTAAGCAGTAAAATTTAATGCTTCCAAACTGGAGGTGAATAGAAAAGATTTAGCTGCAAAAGTTTGGCAATAACTTTAACGGTAAACTGCCCAGGGTTACTCAGATTGGCAGTTCATGAAATTGATAAATAAATAAAATAAATGAACTCTGGACAGTTGACTCTTTTTTTTCCTTCCTTCCTTCCTTCCTTCCTTCCTTCCTTCCTTCCTTCCTTCCTTCCTTCCTTCCTTCCTTCCTTCATCTCGTCTTCATCCTAACCTGCTTCATCTCATCTTCATCCTAACCTGCTTCTTCTAGAAAGCCCTGGTGGCGCACTGGATAGAATGCAGTATTGCAGGCAAACTCGGCCCACTGCCAGCAGTTCAATCCTGACTGGCTGAAGGTTGACTCAGTCTTCTATCCTTCTGAGGTCTGTAAAATGAGGACCCAGATTGTTGGGGGCGATAGGCTGACTCTGTAAGAGAGGGCTGTAAAGCACAGTGAAAGTGCTATTGCTATTCCTTCCTTCCTTCCTTCCTTCCTTCCTTCCTTCCTTCCTTCCTTCCTTCCTTCCTTCCTTCCTTCCTTCCTTCCCTCCCCTCTTTCCCTTCCTTCTCTCCTCCCCTCCCTCCCTGCCTGCCTCACATTCTTCCTTCTCTCCTTCCCTCTCTCTCTGCCTGACTTCCTTCCTTCTCTCCTTCCCTCCCTCCCTGCCTCACTCTCTCCCCTTTCCTTTCTTTACCTTTCCTCTTTCCTTCCTTCCTTCTTTCCTTTCTTCCTTCCTTCCGTTCCTTCTTCCCTACCTACCTATCTACAATTTTTTTTTGCTGCCTTCGATTCTCTTATTAAAACCCAAACATCCATCATGATGTCATAAAGTGACTGACACAAATTATAGCCTATACATCATTTGTACAATGACAGCATGACACAAGTGATGCTACTGTGGATATTCCTACGTATGTCTAGCTGGCAATCAAAATCACAGAATGAGCTAAAAAGCACTGCAGCTTTTTTTTGGTCTCCTGTATTTTTCTCCTGTATTTTAAAGTGTTTGGGGAAAAAAAACATATTCGTACTCGTTTTATTATCATTTTAATGTGTTGGAAGAAATATCCAGATTCAGCTCCAAAACCGGAGACAAAACGGAGGCTGGAGGCTGTTTGGAAATAGGGTCCATTTATCGATGAAGCACGTGTGTTCGTGGGCAGCTGACCTCATGGAGTTGAGAGTGAGGAGTATTTATACCTTCTCTTGGGCTCTGAACTTGAGCTTCCTGTTCCTGTGCAAGAACATGTATTCTATTAGCTGTTGTCAGACTCCCATGGGGCCATGTACAAATCCTAGGAGTTTGTCTGAGCTAAGTTTGGTTGAAGTTTGGGCTGATGCAGTGATGAGGCTGAGAGCTAACCCTACCTTTGTTCAGACCTTGCTGCTTATGAATAGAGCTATCTATCTCTTAAGTGCTGACATCTGCTCGGGACTATTAAGAAAGGCGGGGGCTGACTTCTGTCCCCAAGAGCATATTTCTCCCTTTAGGGAAATACAATATTCTGCCTTTTTAACGTTTCCTAAAATATTTCATTCTTCAAGGAGTGGGGTGGGTGACAGCTTTCTACAAATGTGAACATTTGTACCTCCCTAATCTTCATTCTGAATCAGAGGTGGGTTTCAGCAGGTTCTGACCAGTTCTGGAGAACAGGTAGCGGAAATTTTGAGTAGTTCAGAGAACCGGTAGTAAAAATTCTGACTGGCCCCGCCCCCATCTATTCTCTGCCTCCAGAGTCCCAGCTGATTGGGAAGAAATGGGGATTTTGCAGCATCCTTTTCCTGGAGTGGGGAGGGAATGGAGATTTGACAGTATCCTTCCCCTGCCATGCCTATCAAGCCACGCCCACCAAGCCATGCCACACCCACCAAGCTACACCCACAGAACCGGTAGTAAAAAATTTTGAAACCCACCACTGTTCTAAATGCCTTTTTCTTTGCACGCTTACATCATGCTGAGGAGCTGACTACTTAAGCTATTTTGTGAAGTCCTTAAGTAGCCATATCTACCAATATTTCATAGATAAAAATCGATCTGTTTCCGATTTCATTGGCTCATTTATTTCAAGTTTTGCATCTTTGCTTTTGTTGTGACTCCAGCCCCCGAACCTGGCCCCATGCCCGAAAGTGACTCCGAGAGTGAGGGGGAAGGGCCAGTAAGGCTTACCTCGGGAGCACCGATTCCTTTGGCCCGGCTCCAGAAGCCAGAACCAGGCCAGTCAGAGGACGTAATGAGGCCGTCATCCCCTGATTCCTCCCTTCCCCAGGCTACGCCTTCAGGCCCAGCTGATAATAATAATAATCAAGCTTGGCTTGACCCGCGCTTCAGAAGATTAGAGAGGCGGCGTCATCAAAAGGAAGGGTGGGGCAGGAGCCCCACCCCACAGGTTATATAAGGAGCTTTGGGACTGCTCTCACTCCACGGGAAGCAAAGTTTAGCTAATCCATTTCAGAAAGAGCTGAAAGTCTTGCTACGTGAGTCATTTGTTTGAACTTTGGCAGGCAGCTGCGATTTCTCTGCCAGGACTGATAAGAGCCGTGAATCCACTGGCTGAAGGCCAGATAATTGATCCGAAGTGGGGAAGGAGACAGAACAGCTTTTTCCATATCCACAGGCTATTCCAAGGTTGAGTTTATTCAACATAACAACATGCGCTAAGATACCAAACAGTTTGTAGGGTCACCATTTTGTACTAACCTAACCTTTCCAATTTTATTTTTTTATTTTATGCTTCTGGACCTCTAACTTGTCTTTAATTTTTGGGTACAACACACTGCATGCACCAGTGGCGGGATTCAAATTTTTTAATACCGGTTCTGTGGGCGGTGGCTTGGTGGGCGGGCATGGAATGGCTTGATGGGCGTGGCAGGAGAAGGTTACTGCAAAATCCCCATTTCCTCCCGATCAGCTGGGACTCAAGAGGCAGAGAATAGATGGGGTCGGGGCCAGTCAAAGGTGGTTTTTACTGGTTCTCTGAACTACTCAAAATTTCCACTCCCGGTTCTCCATAACTGGTCAGAACCTGCTGAATAGCACCTCTGGGATGCACCCATCAATTGTCTTTTTTAAAACCAGGGCTTTAAAGATATGGCATGAAGCCAGCCATGGATTTTATATCACTATCTTGTTTGTATCTTTAGACGAAGTTGTGGTTAAACTAACAACCACGCCCACATCTGAGTGTGGCATTTTGTGCAAATTGCCATTTGCATTTCAGGAAAGAGAATGAAGACCATGATATCTTTGAATTTCCTGAAAACCCCGAAATGTGTTGGAGATCAATTCTGGCCTTGTTGATTCTCCGCCAAGTTCTAAACTTCTGTTCTCCTTTACTTGAGCTGCTCGGATCCAAACGGACAACCGATGTGGGCTTCTCCAGCCATGAAGGCCTTGCCCCAAAGGGATTGGCCCACTCCATTTCTTCTGACAGAAGGGGCATGCTGTGGACCTCATTGGTCAAGGAATTCCAGCTGGTGAGGTCCAGAAGACTTCTGTGGTTCCTACTCTCTGGAATATTGTACCCCCAAAAGTGAGATCTTCACACACACACCTTTTGTTGGCCTTCTGAAAGAGCCTGAAGACTTGCTTCTGCCAACCGGCTTGAGGGCCCAATGAGGGCCCCGAGGAGAGTGTGTCATTCTGGATGTGATTAATGGACGAAGACAAGAGGCCATCTTCTCCAGTAGTGTTTAGGTTTCAAAATGTTTACTACTGATTTTGTGGGGATAACTCCAGGGAAGGATACTTTAAAATCCCATTCCCTACCCACTCCAGCGGAAGGATACTGCAAATCTCCATTCCTCCTCTCTAGGGAAGGATACTGTAAAATCCCATTTCCTCCCGATCAGCTGGGACTCAAGAGGCAGAGAATAGATGGGGTCGGGGCCAGTCAAAGGTGGTTTTTACTGGTTCTCTGAACTACTCAAAATTTCCACTCCCGGTTCTCCATAACTGGTCAGAACCTGCTGAATAGCACCTCTGGGATGCACCCATCAATTGTCTTTTTTAAAACCAGGGCTTTAAAGATATGGCATGAAGCCAGCCATGGATTTTATATCACTATCTTGTTTGTATCTTTAGACGAAGTTGTGGTTAAACTAACAACCACGCCCACATCTGAGTGTGGCATTTTGTGCAAATTGCCATTTGCATTTCAGGAAAGAGAATGAAGACCATGATATCTTTGAATTTCCTGAAAACCCCGAAATGTGTTGGAGATCAATTCTGGCCTTGTTGATTCTCCGCCAAGTTCTAAACTTCTGTTCTCCTTTACTTGAGCTGCTCGGATCCAAACGGACAACCGATGTGGGCTTCTCCAGCCATGAAGGCCTTGCCCCAAAGGGATTGGCCCACTCCATTTCTTCTGACAGAAGGGGCATGCTGTGGACCTCATTGGTCAAGGAATTCCAGCTGGTGAGGTCCAGAAGACTTCTGTGGTTCCTACTCTCTGGAATATTGTACCCCCAAAAGTGAGATCTTCACACACACACCTTTTGTTGGCCTTCTGAAAGAGCCTGAAGACTTGCTTCTGCCAACCGGCTTGAGGGCCCAATGAGGGCCCCGAGGAGAGTGTGTCATTCTGGATGTGATTAATGGACGAAGACAAGAGGCCATCTTCTCCAGTAGTGTTTAGGTTTCAAAAATGTTTACTACTGATTTTGTGGGTGTGGCTTGGTGGGTGTGGCAGGGGAAGGATACTGTAAAATCCCCATTCCCTCCCCACTCCAGGGGAAGGATACTTTAAAATCCCCATTCCCTACCCACTCCAGCGGAAGGATACTGCAAAATCTCCATTCCCTCCCCTCTCTAGGGGAAGGATACTGTAAAATCCCCATTTCCTCACCACTCTAGGAGAAGGATACTGTAAAATCTCCATTCCCTCCCCACTCCAGGGGAAGGATACTGTAAAATCCCCATTCCCACCCCACTCCAGGGGGAAGGATACTGCAAAATCCTCATTTCCTCCCAATCAGCTGGGACTCGGGAGGCAGAGAATAGATGGCCAGTCAGAATTTTTACTACCGGTTCTCCGAACTACTCAAAATTTCTGCTACCGGTTCTCCAGAACTGGTCCGAACCTGCTGAAACCCACCTCTGATCTTTTCCTTGCTTTCATCTTGTTCCCTTCTTTCCCATATTCTGTATTCATTAAGATCTTAATGACTTAGATGAGGTAATAGAAGGGGAACTGACCAAATTTGTGGATGATACTAAGCTGGCAGGAATAGCCAATACCTAGATCCGTGATGGCGAACCTATGGCAGGTGTGCCACAGGTGGCCCGCGGAGCTATTACTGTGGGCACGCAAGTGTTGCCCTAGCTCAGCTCCAGCTGATTTTCGGGCCTCCTGGGCCCACTGGAAGTTGGGAAACGGGCTGTTTCTGGTCTCTGGAGGGCCTCCGGGGGGGTGGGGAAGGTCGTTTTTGCCCTCCCCATTGGTGTGGGCACACACGAGTGTGACACATGTACACATGCGCACACACACACATGCTGCCCCTGCTTTTGGTACACGACAGCAAAAAGGTTAGCCCTCACTGACCTAGATGATAGGCTCAAGGTCCAGATGGATCTTGACAGACTTGAACACTGGGCCCTATCTAACAAAACGAAATTCAACTTAGAGAAAAGTAAAGTCTTACACTTAGGCAAGAAAAACCAAAAGTACACATATAGACTAGGTGAAACCAGGTTTAATAGCACCTGAGAGGGATCTTGGAGTCTTAGTGAACAACCCGCTAAATATGAGCCAGCAGTGTGCGGCGGCAGCCAAAAAAGCCAACGCAATCCTAAATTGCATTAAGAGAGGGATACAATCAAGATCAAGGGAGGTACTAATGCCGCTTTGTAAAGCCTTAGTAAGACCACGTTTAGAATACTGCATCCAGTTTTGGTCACCACACTATAAAAAAAGATGTTGAGACTCTAGAAAGAGTGCAGAGAAGAGCAACCAAGATGATTAGGGGACTGGAGGCTCAAACATAGGATGAACGGTTGCAGGAACTGGGCGTAGCTGGTCTAGTGAAGAGAAGGATCAGGGGAGACATGATAGCAGTCTTCCAATATTTGAGGGGCTGCCACAGAAAGGAGGAAGGGGTCAAGCAATTCGCTAAAGCACATGAAATCCAGATATGGATGGAAACTGACCAAGGAGAGATTCAACCTGCAATAAGGAGAAATTTTCTGACAGGGAGAACAATCAGTGAATGGAACAGCTGGGTGACTTTGGGCCAATAGCCAGGAGATGGTGAGTTCTAGCCCCGCCTTAGCCATGAAAGTCGACTGGGTGACTTTGGGCCAAACCCCAGGAGGCTGTGAGTTCTAGTCAGCCATGAAAGTCGACTGGGTGGCTGGAAGCTTTCAAGAAGAGGCTGGACTGCCCTCTGTCAGAAATGGTGTACGGTCTCCTGCTTGGGGAGGGGGTTGGGCTAGATGACCTACAAGGTCCCTTCCAACTCATCCGTTAATCTGTAAATGCTGGAAGATAGGACCCAGCATCCTTTGTAAAATGTAGCTCCTGTCTTTTAAAGCTTGAAAGGAAGGAAACGGAATGACCAGTCTGGGGAAAATAATGCTTAATCTTACTTTCCCTGTGTGAACCATAGGAAGTCATCCATCACTCTTCGCAAGCCTCGCATGCTTAGGCATCGTTCAAGTCTTGTAATATTTTTAAGACATCTAAATATAACTAGATGCGAGACAAGACATTATCGTGAAGCTGGCTTCTCTTTGCAAGCGTCCCTGCATGCTACAAGCCAAATTTCTTCGTTTTCATTCATACATTCCATTTATATGCAGCCTTCCTCTTTAATAGCTGTCAGCTATTAAAGCGCAACATATCACAACAAGATTAGAACCCACACTGCTTTTTCCCCCCAGAGTTTTTATTTTAAAACAATTTAGCATATATATATTTTTTCAAATACATTTTATTAAATTAGCATATATTTTTACTGAGAGTTTCTCTCTCTCTCTCTCTCCCCCCTCTCTCTCTTTCATTCTCTCTCTTTCTTTTTTTCACTATTTCTCTCCCACTCTCTCTCTTTTTCTCTTGTCTCTCTTTCCTTTTCACTCTCTTTCACTCTCTCTCCCTTGCTCTTTCTCCCTTTCTCTCTCTCTCTTTCACTGTTTCTTTCTTTCTTTCACTATTTCTCTCCCACTCTCTCTCCTTCTCTTCTTCTCTTGCCTCTCTTTCCTTTTCACTCTCTTTCACTCTCTCTCCCTTTCTCTCTCTCCCTTTCTCTCTCTCTTTCACTGTTTCCCTTTCTTTCTTTCACTATTCCTCTCCCACTCTTTCTCTCTTCTTCTCTTGCCTCTCTTTCCTTTTCACTCTCTTTCACTCTCTCTCCCTTTCTCTTTCTCCCTTTCTCTCTCTCTTTCACTGTTTCTCTTTCTTTTTTTCACTATTTCTCTCCCACTCTCTCTCTTCTTCTCTTGTCTCTCTTTCCTTTTCACTCTCTTTCACTCTCTGTCCCTTTCTCTTTCTCTCTCTCTCTTTCACTGTTTCCCTTTCTTTCTTTCACTATTTCTCTCCCACTCTCTCTCTCTCTTCTTCTCTTGTCTCTCTTTCCTTTTCACTCTCTTTCACTCTCTCTCCCTTTCTCTTTCTCCCTTTCTCTCAGAGCAGAGCATCCATGATGACATTCGGGTGGGTGGGTGGAGGCTTCCGCCACTACTGGTTCGCCCGAACCGGGGTGAACCGGTAGAAACCCACCACTGGTGAGCATGCTTCATCAACGAGCAGAAATCATAATCTTCCAGTGGAAGAATAAAAGGTGGAATGAAGAATGAGCATATAGGGTTAACCGAGTCTAGATTTCAGGGTTCATTGACTTAATAGGCTATTTTTGGACCATTTGCAAGGTTGTTGTTTGTTTGTTTTTTTATTTATTTATTTATTTATTTATTTATTTGATTTTTATACCGCCCTTCTCCCGAAGGACTCAGGGCGGTGTACAGGCAAAAATAAAACAGATAATACAATATACAATTTAAAATGCAAATTAAAAAAACTTATTTTAAAATTAGCCTGAGAAGTTAAAATATAACATAAACTAAAAACCCCATTTAAATTAATTAATAAAAATTTAAAATTAATAAAATTCAATTCAAGCCAGCCCCGCGCAAATGAAAAGATGTGTCTTCAGTTCGCGACGGAATGCCCGAAGGTCAGGTATTTGGCGTAAACCCGGGGGAAGCTCGTTCCAGAGTGTGGGAGCCCCCACAGAGAAGGCCCTTCCCCTGGGGGCCGCCAGCCGACATTGTTTGGCGGACGGCACCCTGAGAAGTCCCTCTCTGTGAGAGCGTACGGGTCGGTGGGAGGCATGTGGTAACAGCAGGCGGTCCCGTAAGTACCCAGGCCCTAAGCCATGGAGCGCTTTAAAGGTCGTAACCAACACCTTAAAGTGCACTCGAAAGGCCACAGGTAGCCAGTGCAGACTGCGCAGGAGCGGTGTTACGTGGGAGCTACGCGTAGCTCCCTCTATCACCCGCGCAGCTGCATTCTGGACTAACTGAAGCCTCCGTTTGGTTTTTTAAGCAACTGCTCTCTGGCAGAGAACAAAGTAGCCTGATAGTAAGGAGGAAATGGCTCTCTGGAGGAGGGACCAGCTGCTTTGGGGTTGGGGGGTGAGATGGACCTGCCACCATCACACAATGAAGCATGGGAGGAGGCCATCTGTTCTGAAGGACCTGAGATGGTCCAGAACAACCTGAAGGTGCCAGAACAAATTTCTCCAGCAAACAAGAGGGAAGTAACATAATGACTTCAGTAACAGAATTGTTAATGCCTGGAATGCACTACCAGACTCTGTGGTCTCTTCCCAAAATCCCCAAATCTTTAACCAAAAACTATCTACTATTCATCTCTCACTATTCCTAAGAGGTCTGTAAGGGGCATGCATAAGAGCACCAACGTGCCTACTACAGATCCCTCACATCCTGGACATAAACTGTTTCAACTCCTACCATCAAAACGACGCTATAGAGCACTGCACACCAGAACAACTAGACACAAGAACAGTTTTTTCCCAAAGGCCATCACTCTGCTAAACAAATAATCCCTTCAACACTGTCAAACTATTTACTAAATCTACACTATTATTAATCTTCTCATCGCTTCCATCACCAATCTCTTTCCACTTATGACTGTATGACTGTAACTTTTTGTTGCTATCATTAAGGGTTAAATTGCAACCTACGACCATCATTTGTGTTGTAAATGTTGTACCTTTGATGAAGGTTTTTTTTTTTATGTACACTGAGAGCATATGCACCAAAACAAATTCCTTGTCACACTTGGCCAATAAAAATTCTATTCTATTCTATTCTAATGTTCCCTTTGATTGTATCCAATTTTATATAGTTATTACATACTTATGATTAGATTTATGCTTACATATCGTAAAGTTATTTCATGCTTATGCTTATATATACTGTTGTGAGAAACAAACAAACAAACAAATAAATAAATAAATAAAAGAGGAAAAGAGGACATGTAAAAAAAAAGTAAAGTAGAACAACAATGGCAAACAAAACATACCATAAACAAAAATGTGGAAAAAAGATAAAATAAAATCGCATAATTGCACCAATGAGATATGAAGGGAGTACACTTACCCTTCCTCTGGTTAAACAGTGGAGAAATATCCCCCACCCCACTCCGTTTAGTAAAAACAAATGTGATTTTTTTCCCCCCAAGCCTGCCTAGATGTAATTGTTATGGATATGAAGACAGAAGAGGGCCTGTCTTGTTATTATTCTAGAGTTAAGGTAAAAAAGGTAAAGATTCCCCTCACACATGTGTGCTAGTCGTTCCCAACTCTAGGGGGCAGTGCTCATCTCCGATTTAAAGCCAAAGAGCCAGCTCTGTCCAAAGACGTCTCCGTGGTCATGTGACCGGCATGACTCAACGCCAAAGGCGCACAGAACGCTGTTACCTTCCCACCAAAGGTGGTCCCTATTTTTTCTACTTGCATTTTTTACCTGCTTTCGAACTGTTAGGTTGGCAGAAGCTGGGACAAGTCACGGGAGCTCACCCCATTAACACGGCAGCACTAGGGATTCAAACCGCTGAACTGCACTATTGTTACAATAAGGGGCAAAACTCACTTCGCAAATGTCTCACTTAACACCGTCGCAAGTCAGGGACTAGCTGTATTCCCGGGGGGGAAAGGTCTGGTAAGGCTTCAGGGATTCTGAAGGAAGTCAACCCTGTGCCACTTTCTATCCTGCAAAGACTCTAAGCTTGAACCCTTCTTAACACCTTCCTCCAGTTTAGCTGTCGATTCCTCCACATCAACCTAATGCCCTCTGAAGTTGTGGGACTTCCATTCCCATGATTCTTAGCCACCATGCCTTTGGGCTGAATGCCCCGTAGCATTCAGGAGCCGTACTGGCACCGTAATTAGAATAGCATTAGCAATAGCACTTAGACTTATATACAGCTTCACAGTGGTATATTCCCTCCCTCCCTCCCTCCCTCCTTCCTCCCTCCCTCCCTCCCTCCCTCCCTCCCTTCCTCCTTCCTTCTCTTCTTCTTCCTCTCTCCTCTCCTTTCTTCCTCCTCCTCCTCCTCCTTCCTCCTCCCTCCTCCTCCTTCCTCCCTCCTCCTCCCTCCTCCTTCCTTCCTTCCTCCCTCCTTCTTCCTTCCTCCTCCCCTTCCTCATTCCTCCCTTCCTCCTCCCTCCTCTTTCCTTCCTTCCTTCCTTCATCCTTCCTCCTTCCTCCTCCCTCCTTCCTCCCTCATCCTCCTTCCTTCCTTCTCTTCTGCCTCCCTCTCTCCTCTCCTTCCTTCCTTCCTCCCTCCCTCCCTTCCTCCCTCCCTCCCTCCTCCCTTCCTTCCTCCTCCTCCCTCCTCCTTCCTTCCTCCTCCCTCCTCATCCTCCTTCCTTCTCTTCTGCCTCCCTCCCTCCTCTCCTTCCTCCCTCCCTCCCTCCTTCCCTTCCTCCCTCCCTCCTTCCTTCCTTCCTTCCATCCCTCCTTCCTCCCTCCCTCCTTTCCTCATTCCTTCCTTCCTTCCTTCCTCCTCCCTCCTCCTCCCTCCTCCTTCCTTCCCAATAGCACTTTAACGTATGCCACTTCACAGTGCTTTACAGCCCTCTTTGAGTGGTTTATAGAATTAGCCTAATGCCCCCCAACAATCTGGCTCCTCATTTTACCGACCACGGAAGAATGGAAGCAGTGGTGGTATTCAGCCGGTTCTATCCAGTTTAGGCGAACTGGTAGCGGCGACTGCAGGATGCCCTGCCCACCCGTGCAGACATCATGATGTCCCATTTTTCCACATTTTCGAGGCTCTGTGCCTGCACGGAAGGCCTTGCGCATGCAAAGAGAAGACGCGTGCGGGCACATTTGCGAACTGGTAGGGAAGGGAAGAAAATACCACCCCTGGATGGAAGGCTGAATCAACCTTGAGCTGGTGAGAATTGCAGGCAACCCGCAGTCAGCAGAAGTAGCCTGCAGTACTGCACGCTAATCACTGCGCCATCACGCAGTATGCCCACAGTCTGGAGTTCGATCCTGAGGACCCAGATTGTTGGGGGCAACAGGCTGACCCTGTACACAGCTTAGAGAAGGCTGTGAAGCACTGTGAAGCGGTATATAAGTACACAAATCTACGTGCTATAGCCCCTATCCAAATGCAACAATTTGTGTGTTCCTACTTTACAGTGGCTCAGAGGCTAAGATGCTGAGCTTGTCGATCAGAAAGGTCGGCAGTTCAGCGGTTCAAATCCCTAGTGCCGCGTAACGGGGTGAGCTCCTGTTACTTGTCTCAGCTTCTGCCAACCTAGCAGTTCAAAAGCACTTAAAAAATGCAAGTAGAAAAATAGAGACCACCTTTGGTGGGAAGGGAACAGTGTTCTGTGCGCCTTTGACGTTGAGTCATGCCGGCCATATGACCACGGAGATGTCTTTGGACAGCGCTGGCTCTTTAGCTTTGAAACAGAGATGAGCACCGCCCCCTAGAGTCAGGAACAACTAGCACATATGTGCGAGGGGAACTTTTACCTTTACTTTATATTTCTAAAGATAATTTTAAAAACCTCCTCAAACAATAGCCAGATTGCCAATGTAATGAAGGCCAGGTAAAATATTTATAGTAGTTACTTTAATAACAACATGTCAGCATTCTATCGAAAATTGTCCAGTATATATAAAATGAGATTAGAGGGAGATTACTGTACATTATTTTAAACTGTATTACTTAGGAGTCATCCGGAGTTTAAATTTCATTTTGGGAAAGCTCTTCTAAAGGGGGAAAAAAAATAACTGCAGGTGGACTACAGAGAAGATAAAGGACCTGGGTGTAAGTTATACAAGGAAACATAGGAGAAAGAAATCTATTTTATTTTGGGAAAAGAAGACTAAGGGGATTAATTTCTGACTCTTCAATATTTTAAACCCTCCACAAAGAAAATGGAGCTTTGGATATCCACCGGGGCTTAGAGATGAACAATTTCTGAGGCTATACTTTCGCTGAACCACCAAACACAAAAATAGAAGCTTTTTAGCAGCTTTTTACAACCTGTTACCCTCCAGATGTAGCGAGGTTGGGCTGCAGGCTTTCAGGATTGAGAAAGATAGAGGAAGACCAAGTATCTAAAACAGAAGAAATTTCAGGAAAGCTTTTTTTAAATATATCATTGTAGAGCATGATCACAGAACCTTGAAAGCCTGTCTTTCCCTCATCTTATACTATAATAATAGAATAGAATAGAATAGAATAGAATAGAATAGAATAGAATAGAATAGAATAGAATAGAATAGAATAGAATAGAATAGAATTTTATTGGCCAAGTGTGATTGGACACACAAGGAATTTGTCTTGGTGCATATGCTCTCAGTGTACATAAAAAAAAAGATACGTTCATCAAGGTACAACATTTACAACACAAATGATGGTCAATATATCAATATAAATCATAAGGATTGCCAGCAACAAGTTATAGTCATACAGTCATAAGTGGAAAGAGATTGGTGATGGGAACTATGAGACGATTAATAGTAGTGTAGATTCAGTAAATAGTCTGACAGTGTTGAGGGAATTATTTGTCCAGCAGAGTGATGGCCTTCGGGAAAAAACTGTTCTTGTGTCTAGTTGTTCTGGTGTGCAGTGCTCTATAGCGTCATTTTGAGGGTAGTAGTTGAAACAGTTTATGTCCAGGATGCGAGGGGTCTGTAAATATTTTCACGGCCCTCTTCTTGATTCGTGCAGTGTACAGGTCCTCAATGGAAGGCAGGTTGGTAGCAATTATTTTTTCTGCAGTTTATTGCGAGAAGCAGAAGTTTCCAATTAGTTTCCATCGATGAAGCAAATTGGCTGCGTTCGGGAAGCACACGGACATATTTTCCACCGCGTTGATTTTTATGAACTGTTTGGGAGAACATCAAGATCAGCTCTGCAGAGACTGCGCTGATTTCTCTGGCTCTCTTCTCCACCGAGCCTGGGCTTCAAGTCGCACTGCTCCTTTACTCGAGCAACACTCATCATTTGGTCTCTTGGATCCATCTGCCCCCGTATGAATAAAACATGGGTTCCGAAATAAAAATCTGGCACACGGAAGGGCCTGTTATTGAGGGGGGGAAAGAAAAAAGATAACGCTGAAGCACTATTCAAGGCTAATGTTTCAGGTTTTTGGGTTCAGTTGCGGTAGTTAAGTTGAGGGCTACCTGCATCAGGGAAAAAAAAGATATCTTTTTTCATTGCAATTTTTTTTTTATTCAAAAAGTTTTACAAAATTTTCCCCCGCCCTTTTCGCCCAGCCCCCCTCCCCCCTCCCTTCACAAACCCCCCTCCCCCCTGACTTCCCGGAACAAACATAAGGTATAGTTAAAAATAAAACAAACATATAACAAAAGAAGGACTAGGGGAGACATGATAGCTGTGTTCCAATATCTCAGGGGCCACAAAGAAGAGGGAGTCGGGCTGTTCTCCAAAGCACCTGAGGGTAGAACAAGAAGCAATGGGTGGAAACTGATCAAAGAAAGAAGCAAATTAGAACTAAGGAGAAATTTCCTGACTGTTAGAAAAATCAATAAGTGGAACGACTTGCCTGCAGAAGTTGTGAATGTTCCAACACTGGAAATTTTTAAGAAAATGTTGGATAACCATTTGTCTGAAATGGTGTACGGTTTCCTGCCTGGGCAGGGGGTTGGACTAGAAGGCCTCCAAGGTCCCTTCCAACTCTGTTGTTATGTTATGTTATATGCTAAAAAATATTTCCCCCAAAAACTATTATACCAATTTTCCCTCTCTAGCTCTGACTTCCTCCTTACATAACCAAAATCCTTCAAAAAAAAAAAAAATTAACAATTAACAGTAATAAAATATATAAGTCAATAGAACAGATTAATCCTAAAGTATTTAAAACCAGCTAATGCATAAAAATCCAATCCAATTCAGAGAATATCTCCCTTATAACTTCTATAACCATTGCAATTTTTTTAAAGAAAGTTTTTATTTTTTTCCACAATACAAAAAATAAACAACAGTTACAAACAAAAGTAACAAACATTTACAATGTAACTCTGTGTGTGTGTGTGTGTGTGTGTGTGTGTGTGTGTGTGTGTGAGTTGTGTGTGTGTAAAGTGTGAAAGTTGGTTTTTGAGCTTTTTGTGGCTGTGTGAAGTGCAGCTGCCTTTACATTGTGTGTGAGCCAGTTGTGTTGTGTTGTGTGTGTGTAAAGTGTGAAAGCTGGTTTTTGATACCTCTTATTGTTTTTTATACTTTGTTTATTATTTTTATTATTTATTGTTATTGGCCGTGCCCACCCAGTCATCTGACCACCAAGCCATGCCCATCAATTAAGCCATGCCCACAGAACCGGTAGGGAAAATTTTTAGATTTCACCCCTGGCCAAGTGTGATTGGACACACAAGGAATTTGTCTTTGGTGTATATGATCTCAGTGTACAGAAAAAGAAAAGATACATTCCTTAAAAATCAGGAGGAGGAGGAGGAGGAGGAGGAGGAGGAGGAGGAGGAGGAGGAGGAGGAGGAGGAAACAATACAATTCTTTATTGGCCAAGTGTGATTGGACACACAAGGAATTTGTCTTTGGTGCATATGATCTCAGTGTACAGAAAAAGAAAAGATACATTCGTTAAGAATCAGAAGGAGGAGGAGGAGGAGGAGGAGGAGGAGGAGGAGGAGGAGGAGGAGGAGGAGACAAAGACAATTCTTTATTGGGCAAGTGTGATTGGACACACAAGGAATTTGTCTTTGGTGCATATGGTCTCAGTGTACATAAAAAGAAAAGATACATTTGTTAAGAATCATAAGGAGGAGGAGGAGGAGGAGGAGGAGGAGGAGGAGGAGGAGGAGGAGGAGGAGGAGGAGGAGGAGGAGGAGGAGGAGGAGGAAAAGAAGAATTCAGTGTATCGTTCGTTCTCTACATACCAAGTTGGCATTCTCACCAATCTTCAACAGTGACTTGATAATAGCAAGAGAGGCAGCAATGCTATGCCCGGCTTTCTATTTTGAATGGGGACTGCAATCTCTGGCAGGTGTCTCGCTCTCTGGATGGAGAGGTTATGAATAGTTATGTACCGTCTAAGCTGCCAATGGTGAGATGACACCTCTCTTTGTGAAGTTGCTGTTCATCCAGCCATCTGCCAAGCTCTCCTTCGGAGGAATTCTTACGATAACGCAATGGTGAAACGACAACAATGTAATAGTTGGTTCTTATGGCACTTTCGCCTCCCAGCAGAAAGCTAAATGAGAGACGGGCAGATGCACCATCTGGGAAGTGAGCCAGACGATTCTTATTAGTTAGCTGAGGGGCTCGACGCTGGTAGCCCTGAACAATGTCCGCCTGGTTTTATGGTTGCGCCAGATGTCACCAAAGGGGACATGCTGAAGGATGAATGGCTCCAAGGGGCATTTTCCAGACATTGAATATTGACTTGTTATTAGTGTAGCGAAAGGGAAGGGGATTGGCAGAGAACATGGATTTCTAAACAGCATCCTGACTTGAGTTCTTGGTTTCTCTGTAACGAAGAGTAGAGTAGAGTAGAGTAGAGTAGAGTAGAGTAGAGTAGAGTAGAGTAGAGTAGAGTAGAGTAGAGTAGAGTAGAGTAGAGTAGAGTAGAGTAGAGTAGAGTAGAGTAGAGTAGAATAGTAATTAATATAATAGAATAGGAGAAAGAATAGAACAGAACAGAACAGAACAGAATAGGAGAAAGAATAGAACAGAACAGAATAGAAAAGAACAGAACAGAACAGAACAGAACAGAATAGAATAGAATAGAATAGAATAGGAGAAAGAATAGAACAAAACAAAACAGAACAGAACAGAATAGGAGAAAGAATAGAATAGAATAGAACAGAACAGAACAGAACAGAACAGAACAGAATAGAATAGGAGAAAGAATAGAACAGAATAGAATAGAACAGAACAGAACAGAACAGAACAGAATAGAATAGAATAGAATAGAATAGAATAGAATAGAATTTTTATTGGCCAAGTGTGATTGGACACACAAGGAATTTGTCTTGGTGCATACGTTCTCAGTGTACATAAAAGAAAAGATATGTTCATCAAGGTACAACATTTACAACACAATTGATGGTCAATATATCAATATAAATCATAAGGATTGCCAGCAACAAGTTATAGTCATACAGTCATAAATGGAAAGAGATTGGTGATGGGAACTATGAGAAGATTAATAGTAGTGCAGATTCAGTAAATAGTTTGACAGTGTTGATGGAATTATTTGTTTAGCAGAGTGATGGCCTTTGGGAAAAAAATGTTCTTGTGTCTAGTTGTTCTGGTGTGCAGTGCTCTATACCGTCATTTTGAGGGTAGGAGTTGAAACAGTTTATGTCCAGGATGCGAGGGATCTGCAAATATTTTCACGGCCCTCTTCTTGATTCGTGCAGTATACAGGTCCTCAATGGAAGGCAGGTTGGTAGCAATTATTTTTTCTGCAGTTCTAATTATCCTCTGAAGTCTGTGTTTTTCTTGTTGGGTTGCAGAACCGAACCAGACAGTTATAGAGGTGCAAATGACAGACTCAATAATTCCTCTGTAGAACTGAATCAGCAGCTCCTTGGGCAGTTTGAGCTTACTGAGTTGGCGCAGAAAGAATATTCTTTGTTGTCCTTTTTTAATGATGTTTTTGATGTTAGCTGTCCATTTTAGATCTTGCGATATGATAGAACCTAGAAATTTGAAGGTTTCTACTGTTGATACTGTGTTGTCTAGTATTGTGAGAGGTGGAAGTATGGAAGGGTTTCTCCTAAAGTCTACCACCATTTCTACGGTTTTGAGTGTGTTCAGTTCCAGATTGTTTTGGTTGCACCACAAGGCTAGTCGTTCGACCTCTCGTCTATATGCGGATTCGTAATGTCTCGAATGAGACCAATCACTGTTGTGTCATCTGCGAACTTCAGTAGCTTAATAGATGGATCATTGGAGATGCAGTCATTGGTATACAGAGAGAAGAGAAGTGGGGAGAGCACACAGCCTTGGGGGCCCCCTGTGCTAATTGTACAGGTAATTAATAGAATAGAATAGGAGAAAAAATAGAATAGAACAGAATAGAATAGAATAGGAGAAAGAATAGAAGAGAAGAGAATAGAATAGAAAATAGAAAATAGAAAATAGAATATAGAATATAGAATAGAATAGAATAGAATAGAATAGAATAGAATAGAATAGAATAGAATAGAATAGAATAGAATAGAATAGAATAGAATTTTTTATTGGCCAAATGTGATTGGACACACAAGGAATTTGTCTTGGTGCGTAGGCTCTCAGCGTACATAGAAAGAAAAGAAGTTGATTACCAACCTAGAAGTTGTGACACTACATCCAAGGAGTAGTGATACTCTCTGGTCACTACTCAACTTCTCCCAAAGGTGCTTTTTCAGGAGGCAACTGGACTTTCTTGTTTTTTCTTTTGAAGACGTTTCGCTTCTCATCTAAGAAGCTTCTTCAGCTCTGAGTGGATGGTGGGGAATAGAAGGCTTGATACTCCTTGCAGGTACCTGGTCATTTGCATGCTTTTAGGGAGCCATTGAGGCCACTTGGAGGTTTATCTGTGTCCTCAGGGTCACCTGAGTGGCGCAAATGGTTCCTGTAGTCTGCAATTTTTTTCCCTCTGGAAATCCATTCCTACTCCCACACCATTCCAAGCGTGTTCATCCCCAATTGTAAAGCTAAAAGTCTGTAGAGATTCTCAGTCATCCAAGAATGGTTAAGTCCAAGAATCTCTACAGACCTTTTAGCTCAAATAGAATAAAATAGAATAGAACAACAGAGTTGGAAGGGACCTTGGAGGTCTTCTAGTCCTACCCCCTGCTTAGGCAGGAAACCCTACACTACTTCAGACAAACGGTTATCCAACATCATCTTAAAAATTTCCAGTGTTGGAGCAGTCACAACTTCTGGAGGCAAGTTGTTCCATTGATTAATTGCTCTAATAGTCATTAGCTGTGCAAGAAGCTTCTTGGACGAGAAGGGAAACGTCTTAGAACGTCCTCTCTCTAAGGAAACTTAGAGAGAGCTTGAGAAGGATTCAATGGATGAGAATCCTCAGGGGGAAAACAACTCAAGAAGCTTGGGAAATTTTGAAAAGTGAGATTATAAAAGCACAGTCTAACACAATACCAATGAAGAAGAAAAATAGTAGATCTCAAAAGAAACCAGCATGGATGCATAAAGAACTATCTGACAAATTGAAAGACAAAAAGGACAAATATAAAAAGTGGAAAGAGGGGCAAATAACTAAGGCAGAATATCAGCAAATAGCCCGAGCCTGTAAAGATGAAGTGAGGAAAGCTAAGGCTCACAATGAACAAAGGCTAGCGACAAAAGTAAAAAATAACAAAAAAAGCTTCTTCCAACATGTTAAAACAAGAAAAAAGTCAAGGAAACAATTGGCCCATTGCTGGGAGAAAGTGGCAAGAAGATGACAAGCAACAGGAGAAAGCAGATCTACTTAACTCATTTTTGCATCTGTCTTTACACAAAAGGAAAACAATCCAACCTATCAAAACAGCACTACAAAAAACAGATTAGAAACACAAGTTAAAATAGGGAAGAAAATGGTAAGTGAACACCTGTCTACCCTAGACGAGTTCAAATCACCAGGACCGGATGGATTACACCCCAAGGTTCTGAAGGAACTGGCAGACGTGATCTCAGAACCACTGAACTATATCTTTCAAAGATCCTGGAGCACAGGGGAGCTGCCAGAGGACTGGAAAAGAGCTGATGTAGTTCCCATCTTCAAAAAGGAAAAACAGATCCAGGAAACTACAGACCTATCAGTCTGACCTCAATACCGGGGAAGATTCTGGAAAAGATAATCAAGCAACGAATCACCGAACACCTAGAAGCAAACAAAGTAATAACCAAAAGCCAACATGGGTTTGTCAAAAACAGATCATGCCAGACTAATCTTATCGCATTCTTTGACAAAATGACAAAATTAGTAGACCAGAGGAATGCTGTCGATATAATTTACTTGGACTTCAGTAAAGCATTTGATAAAGTAGACCATAACCTACTACTAGATAAAGTAGAAAATGTGGGTTAGACAGCACCACCACCAGATGGATTCGTAATTGGCTGACCAACCGCACTCAACGTGTAGTCCTCAACGGAACTACATCCACATGGAGGGAAGTATGCAGTGGAGTACCCCAAGGCTCTGTTTTAGGCCCAGTACTCTTCAACATCTTCATCAATGACTTGGACGAGGGATAGATGGGAACTCATCAAATTTGCAGATGACACCAAGCTGGCAGGAATAGCCAACACTCCAGAAGATAGGCTCAAGTTACAGAAAGATCTTGACAGACTTGAACATTGGGCGCTATCTAACAAAATGAAATTCAACAGTGAAAAAAGTAAGGTTCTACATTTAGGCCAAAAAAACAAAATGCACCAGTACCGTATATGTGGTACCTTGCTCAATAGTAGTACCTGTGAGAGGGATCTTGGAGTCCTAGTGGATAACCATTTAGATATGAGCCAGCAGTGCAGCAGCTGTTAAAAAGCCAACACAGTTCTGGGCTGCATAAACAGAGGATAGAATCAAGATCACGTGAAGTGTTAGTACCACTTTATAATGCCTTGGTAAGGCCACACTTGGAATATTGCATCCAGTTTTGGTCGCCACGATGTAAAAAAGATGGTGAGACTCTAGAAAGAGTGCAAAGAAGAGCAACAAAGATGATTAGGGACTGGAGGATAAAACATATGAAGAACGGTTGCAGGAACTGGGTATGTCTAGTTTAACAAAAAGAAGGACTAGGGGAGACATGATAGCTGTGTTCCAATATCTTAGGGGCTGCCACAAAGAAGAGGGAGTCAGGCTGTTCACCAAAGCACCTGAGGGTAGAACAAGAAGCAATGGGTGGAAACTGATCAAAGAAAGAAGCAACTTAGAACTAAGGAGAAATTTCCTGACAGTTAGAACAATTAATAAGTGGAACGACTTGCCTTCAGAAGTTGTGAATGCTCCAACACTGGAAATTTTTAAGAAAATGTTGGATAACCATCTGACTGAGATGGTATAGGGTTTCCTGCCTGGGCAGGGGGTTGGACTAGAAGGCCTCCAAGGTCCCTTCCAACTCTGATGTTATGTTATGTTATGTTATGTTATGTTATGTTATGTCTTCAAAGAAAAAACAATCCAACCTATCAAAACAGCACTACAAAAACAGATTAGAAACACAAGTTAAAATAGGAAGAAAATGGTAAGTGAACACCTGTCTACCCTAGACGAGTTCAAATCACCAGGACCGGCTGGATTACACCCCAAGGTTCTGCAGGAACTGGCAGACGTGATCTCAGCACCACTGAACTATATCTTTCAAAGATCCTGGAGCACAGGAGCTGCCAGAGGACTGGAAAAGAGCTGATGTAGTTCCCATCTTCAAAAAGAAAAAACAGATCCAGGAAACTACAGACCTATCAGTCTGACCTCAATACCGGGAAGATTCTGGAAAAGATAATCAAGCAACGAATCACCGAACACCTAGAAGCAAACAAAGTAATAACCAAAAGCCAACATGGGTTTGTCAAAAACAGATCATGCCAGACTAATCTTATCGCATTCTTTGACAAAATGACAAAATTAGTAGACCAGAGGAATGCTGTCGATATAATTTACTTGGACTTCAGTAAAGCATTTGATAAAGTAGACCATAACCTACTACTAGATAAAGTAGAAAAAAGTGGGTTAGACAGCACCACCACCAGATGGATTCGTAATTGGCTGACCAACCGCACTCAACGTGTAGTCCTCAACGGAACTACATCCACATGGAGGGAAGTATGCAGTGGAGTACCCCAAGGCTCTGTTTTAGGCCCAGTACTCTTCAACATCTTCATCAATGACTTGGACGAGGGATAGATGGGAACTCATCAAATTTGCAGATGACACCAAGCTGGCAGGAATAGCCAACACTCCAGAAGATAGGCTCAAGTTACAGAAAGATCTTGACAGACTTGAACATTGGGCGCTATCTAACAAAATGAAATTCAACAGTGAAAAAAGTAAGGTTCTACATTTAGGCCAAAAAAACAAAATGCACCAGTACCGTATATGTGGTACCTTGCTCAATAGTAGTACCTGTGAGAGGGATCTTGGAGTCCTAGTGGATAACCATTTAGATATGAGCCAGCAGTGTGCAGCAGCTGTTAAAAAAGCCAACACAGTTCTGGGCTGCATAAACAGAGGATAGAATCAAGATCACGTGAAGTGTTAGTACCACTTTATAATGCCTTGGTAAGGCCACACTTGGAATATTGCATCCAGTTTTGGTCGCCACGATGTAAAAAGATGTTGAGACTCTAGAAAGAGTGCAGAGAAGAGCAACAAAGATGATTAGGGACTGGAGGATAAAACATATGAAGAACGGTTGCAGGAACTGGGTATGTCTAGTTTAACAAAAGAAGGACTAGGGAGACATGATAGCTGTGTTCCAATATCTTAGGGGCTGCCACAAAGAAGAGGGAGTCAGGCTGTTCACCAAAGCACCTGAGGGTAGAACAAGAAGCAATGGGTGGAAACTGGTCAAAGAAAGAAGCAACTTAGAACTAAGGAGAAATTTCCTGACAGTTAGAACAATTAATAAGTGGAACGACTTGCCTTCAGAAGTTGTGAATGCTCCAACACTGGAAATTTTTAAGAAAATGTTGGATAACCATCTGACTGAGATGGTATAGGGTTTCCTGCCTGGGCAGGGGGTTGGACTAGAAGGCCTCCAAGGTCCCTTCCAACTCTGATGTTATGTTATGTTATGTTATGTTATGTTATGTTATGTCTTCAAAGAAAAAAACAAAGAAGTCCAGTTGCCTCCTGAAAAAGCACCTTGGAGACAACCGTGACATGGATGACTGAGAATCTGTCAGTTCCCACTCCCCACTCCGACGAACGAGTCAAGGAAGTCCGTGACCAACTTGGCAACGAAGCCTCTGCAGCTTGCCAAGTCCCTTCGAGGTTTATCAGGGCAGGCAGGAGTCCAAGTTGAGACTTCAGCGATAGGGTCCAATATCCGCAAACTAGATAAGACTTTGCTTGACTCAAGGTTGGAATGCCAAAAGCAGGTCCTTTATATAGGCTGTGGGGTGTGGCTCCATGACTCAGCATTAATCCAGGCCTGCCCCACCCCTCCTTCTGCTGGCGTCGTCTCTCAGATCTCCGGAAGCGAGGATCCTCCCACTTTGAATTGTCTTCAGCTGGATCTGCTGGCAACTTCTGGGAAAGGGAGGGGTCAGAGGGAGTAGGGCCGAGTAATTCCAGCACCTGGCTGACTTCCTGCTCTGACGGCTGAGCTAAAGGAACACATGCTGTATGAGTGAGGTTTATTTATTTATTTATTTATTTATTATTTAAATTTATATACCGCCCTATCTCCCTAAGGACTCAGGGCGGTTCACAGGCAATTAAAAGCAAACATATAAATACAATTTAAAATAACACATAAAAAACTTATTAAATAGCCAAATTATTAAAACAATATAAATACTAAAAACCCCATTAAAACCAATAAATTTAAAAAACTATGACGGGTGGGGCAGGGCCAGATGGTTGTCAGAACTATCGGTTCACCAAACTGGACATAAAATTAACCTCCTGTTTGCCTTAACCGGTCTGAACCGGCTGAATCCCACGTCTGAATAGCCCTTATATACCGCTTCACAGTGTTTTGCAGCCCTCTCTAAGCGGTTTACAGAGTCAGCTTCTTGCCCCCAACAATCTGGGTCCTCATTTTACCCACCTCAGAAAGGATGGAAGGCCGGGTCAATCTTGAGCTAGGTCAGGATCGAACTGCTTGCAGTCGGCAGAATGCAAGGGTAACAATATAATACAGGATAATTAGAACTGCGGAAAAAACAATGGTTACCAACCTGCCTTCCATTGAGGATCTATATACTGCACGAGTCAAAAATATCTACAGACCCCTCACATCCTGAACATAAATTGTTTCAACTTCTACCCTTAAAACGATGCTATAGAGCACTGCACACCAGAACAACTAGACACCAGAACAGGTTTTTCCCCGAACACCATCACTCTGCTTAACAACTAATTCCCACAACACTGTCAAATAATTTACTAAGACCGTTTTACTATTATTCTTCTCTTCCTTACTAGTACCAATCTCTTCTCACATATTACTATAAACATGTTGCTTGTATCTTTCAATTATATTGTTTTTATTTGTTTCCTAGTACGATTTGATAGCTTATTAGTAACCTTGACTATCACCAAGTGTTGTATCTTTTTATTCTTGGTGAATATATTTTATTATCCTTATGTACACTGAAAGCATATGTACCAAAGAGAAATTCTTTGTGTCCAGTCACACTTGGCCAATAAAGAATTCTATTCTATTCTATTCTATTCTATTCTATTCTATTCTATTCTATTCTATTCTATTCTATTCTATTCTATTCTATTCTATTCTATTCTATCCTATCCTATCCTATCCTATCCTATCCTACCCTACCCTACCCTTCCCCACCCCACCCCACCCCACTCTATTCTATTCTATTCTATTCTATTCTATTCTATTCTATTCTATTCTATTCTCATTATTCTGTTCTATGCTATACTATACTATGCTATTCTATTCTGTGCTAATTTCATTATTCTATTCTATTCTATTCTATTCTATTCTATTCTATTCTATTCTATTCTATTCTATTCTACTCTACTCTACTCTACTCTACTCTACTCTACTCTACCCTTCCTTACCCTACCTTACCCTATCCTACGCTATGCTATGCTATTCTAATTTCATTATTCCATTCTATTCTGTTCTATTCTGTTCTATTCTGTGCTGTGCTGTTCTAATTTCATTATTCTATTCTATTCTATTCTATTCTATCCTATCCTACCCTACCCTACCCCACCCCACCCCATCCCACCCCACCCCACCCCACCCCACCCCACCCCACCCCACCCCACCCCACCCCACCCTATTGTATTGTATTGTATTGTATTGTATTGTATTGTATTGTATTGTATTCTATTCTATTCTATTCTATTCTATTCTATTCTATTCTATTCTATTCTATTCTATTCTATTCTCATTATTCTGTTCTATGCTATACTATGCTATGCTATTCTATTCTGTGCTAATTTCATTATTCTATTCTATTCTACTCTACTCTACTCTACTCTATTCTATTCATTCTATTCTGTTCTATTCTATTCTGTTCTATTCTATTCTATTCTGTTCTATTCTGTGCTGTGCTATGCTATGCTGTGCTATTCTAATTTCATTATTCTATTCTATTCTGTTCTATTCTATTCTATTCTATTCTATTCTGCTCTACTCTACTCTGCTCTACTCTACTCTGCTCTGCTCTGCTCTATTCTGTTCTATTCTGTTCTATTCTATTCTGTTCTGTTCTGTTCTGTTCTATTCTGTTCTGTTCTGTTCTGTTCTATTCTCATTGTTCTATGCTGTGCTGTGCTGTGCTGTGCTGTGCTATTCTGTGCTAATTTCATTATCCTATCCTATCCTATCCTATCCTATCCTATCCTATCCTATCCTATCCTATCCTATCCTATCCTATTCTATTCTATTCTATTCTATTCTATTCTATTCTATTCTATTCTATTCTCATTATTCTATGCTATGCTATGCTATGCTATGCTATGCTATTCTGTGCTAATTTCATTATCCTATCCTATCCTATCCTATCCTATCCTATCCTATCCTATCCTATCCTATCCTATCCTATCCTATCCTATTCTATTCTATTCTATTCTATTCTATTCTATTCTATTCTACTCTACCCTACCCTACCCTACCCTACCCTACCCTGTTCTGTTCTGTTCTGTTCTATTCTATTCTATTCTATTCTATTCTATTCTATTCTATTCTATTCTATTCTATTCTATTCTATTGGTGGGACATGATAGCAGTCTTCCAATTTTTGAAGTGCTATCACCGACAAGAAAGGGGTCAATCTATTTTCCAAAGCACCTGAAGGCAGGACAGGAAACAACATTGAATTTATTTTTTACCAACAAAGAAATAAAAGGAAAGTAATATAGATCTATTTTGAACCGAGCTATTTGCATATCAGGTAGATGTATTAACCTCTAAGCAATAGGCTCTCCTCACTTTGTCGGCTATACCAGGGGAAAGATTAAGCATTTTTTATCAGGGCAGCCCAGCCTCAAATCCCAGAAAGGTATGGCTAGCCAATGAGAGCTTAAATTGCTTGAAATAGATCTATGCTAGTCTCCCTTTATTTCTTTGTTGGTAAAACATAAATTCAACACAAAAATAGTTTGTTGCGAAAGCAACTGCCTGTGAAGGCTCCTGGATTGGGGCTGAAAGGCGGAAACGGAAGCAGTACCCTCTGTCCCATAATTGGGTAGACCAGGTTGCCCTGATAAAAAACACTTGACAAGAAGCAATGGATGGAAACTAATCAAAGACTGAACCAATGTAGAACTAAGGAGAACTTTCCTGACATTTAGAACAATTAATCAATGGAAAAACTTGTTGTGGTCCGCCAGCAGCCTGTGGAATCAGATAGTGATGAGGCTGAGGCTAGGGAAGGCCCGGATAAGGCTCTGCATCAGAGGCAGAGATGGGGCCAAGGCCATTGGGTAGTGATGTGCGGACTCCGGAGCCTCCAGAAACTGACAGTAGTGAGGCAGAAGAGCAGGAGGAGCCTGTTCCTAGTGCACGCATGAGAAGAGCTGCCAGAAGGCAAGAGCAGCTCAAGCAGAGAGGACAACTTGGGAGTAGGGCTGAGAGATGATTGGCCCCTCCCATAAGGCTTAAAACAGACCAGCAATGGCGTTTGGACTCTTTGTCAGAAAACAACGTTGATAGAATTGCTCTTTGTCTTGCTGCATTTATTTCTTGTCGGCATATTCTGCTTCTGAACTTTTGCCAAGAAAAGCCTTTGGCAGTTTGCCTAATTAGACCAAGTTTCATGATAAGACTGAAGACTTGTGTTATGAAGAATTTGTTGTGAATTAGTTTGGAGTACGTTGAGAATGAGTTAATTCTCAGCTGCTCTAATAAAGTCTGTTTGTTTTTTGAACTGAGTGCTACTACTACCTACTTGGACCTGGGTCACAACAAATCTTGCCTCCAGAAGTTTTGGGTGCTCCACCACCTTTTTAAGAAGAAATTGGACCATCATTTGTCCGGAGTAGTATAGACTTCTCCTGTTATGCAAAGGGGGTTGGACTAGAAGACCTCGAAGGTCCCTCCCAACTCTGTTATACTGTTAAATAGTAAGGAATATAGAAACTGTATTCGAAATTTCTGGTGGAACACCAGCGTGCCTCCCTTGAAGGATAAAATCTGTCTGCAATCCCTTGCCCGGTTATTATGAAGGACAACCGGGATCAACAGATGTGCTTGAACGAAGATATCGTGTTACTGGCTCAGATTGTGTTGCTTTAAAGGTGGGAGTTGAGGGGGACCCGACATCTGCATGCATTTTAGGCATAATAGTTCTTCTCCAAGACTGATGAGTTAGAGGTAAGAGGAGAGGCCTTCAGATTACAATCTGATGAGGTCATTGATCCATTGCCACAGAAAGAGAACAGCAAGCACCTTGGTAGTGTGAGACCACGTTCCCATCAATAATATTGACGGGATGGGGAACGTTAGAATGACTTGCAAGGACACAGCGTGCAGATTTCTGAAAGCTGAACCTAATTATTACCCTCTTGGAAGCCATTGATATATCTGGGTCTGGGCTGCTTGGCCTAAAATGAAATTATAGGCATTGAAGGGGTGAGGGCCTGGAGGTCATAATAGGACACCAAGAGGAGACGGGCATAAAACGATCCAGAATTGGAGAAACATCAGGAAGGGGGACAGGTTTGTTAATTGCCGCAAATTCAATAGGGGGATTAAGACGAAGCAGGACAGCAAAGCACCCCAAAATAATCTCATCGAACACTGCACAAGGCTAAACGCCGTGTCCAATGAAACTCGTATCTGGAATGGACTGTGGCGAGGAAATTTGTGAAATGAAGCAAAACTCTCTTAAGTGATTTGTAATCTTTCTCTCTCTCTCATTCTGTCTATCTATCTATCTACCCACCTATCAATCGATTGATTGTTCGATTGATCACTCTCTCTCATCTCTCTCTCTCTCTATCACTTCTCTAGCTCTCTCTCAGCTCTCTCTCTCTCTTTATCTCTCTCTCATCTCTCTCTCTCTCTCTCTCTTTATCTCTCATCCCTATTTCTCTATTTCTCTATCTCTCCTCTCTCTTTCTCTTTCTCTCTCTCTCTCCTCTGTCTTTCTCTCACTATCTATCTATCTACCTATCTATTTCTCCTCTCTTTCTCTTTCTCTCTCTCATCTCTTTCTCTCGCTATCTATCTATCTATCTATCTATCTATCTATCTATCTATCTATCTATCTATATCTATCTATCTATCTATCTATCTATCTATCTATCTATCATCTATCTATCATTGACTATCATCTATCTACCATTATCTATCTCTATTATCTATCTCTCTCATCTATCTATCTATCTATCTATCTATCTATCTATCTATCTATCTATCTATCTATCTATCATCTATCATCTATCTATCTTTTATCAACTATCATCTATCATCTACCCATATCTATCATTCTCTCTCCCTCCTCTCTCTTTCTCTATCTATCTATCTATCTATCTATCTATCTATCTATCTATCTATCTATTTCTCCTCCCTTTCTCTTTCTCTCTCTCTCTATCATCTATCTATCTATCATCAACTATCATCTACCATTATCTATCTCTATTATCTCTCTCTCATCCATCTATCTATCTATCTATCGATCTATCATCTATCTATCTATCGATCTATCTATCATCTATCTATCTATCATCAACTATCATCTATTAACCATTATCTATCTCTATTATCTCTCTCTCTCATCTATCTATCTATCTATCTATCTATCTATCTATCTATCTATCTATCTATCTATCTATCTATCTATCTATCTATCATATATCTATCTTTTATCAACTATCACCTATCATCTACCCGTATCTATCATTCTCTCTCTCTCTCCTAGTTAATTTATAGCCTGCCAATCTCACATACACAAATTTTTTGCACCAGCTGCAGCTTCCAAATCCTGTTCACGCCCCACGTAGAATGTGTTGCCGTAGTCCAGTGGAATCTTATTTGCAACTGTAAGGTGTCTTAATAACAACCGAGAAAGCCACAAATGAATTGTGGGTGTAAAGAACAAAGATTATCCCTTTAAAAAAAAAAAAAAGCTTAAACAGAAGAACAATAAGTAGATCCATCCAAACAGGAGATTACACTTCAGAAAAAGTAATTTAAAGGCTTAAAGAGATACAAAATAGTATCAAACGCCACTTTCTTTCTACTTACTTACTTACATCACCTAGAAGTCTGGAATATATTGTATACTATAGAGGTCCTGGGAGATTCTAGTCTGGGTGAAAATTTCACTTTCCCCTCTTTTTCTTGTTCACAGCCAGCTACGGCTTGCAGAGAAATTCAAAGAGCAGAAATCTCCAGTAAACTCTTTCCTTAACTTCAAGGGGTGGCATTCAATTTAGCATAGGTTGAAGTGATTAGAAAAGGGGTTTCCAACCTTGGCAACTTGAAGACTTGTGGACTTCAACTCCCAGAATTCCTCAGCCAGCCAAGCTGGCTGAGGAATTTTGGGAGTTGGAGTCCACAAGTCTTCAAGTTGCCAAGGTTGGAGACCCCTGGATTAGAATATAATAGGTATCTTCCTGATCTAATGGGGTCCTTGTGTTGCTTATAATGCCCACCTGGGTATAATCTATATCACAAAATGTACAGAATCGCACCTTTCCTGCTCCCTTAATCTTTCTTCAGAGCCCTCACCTCATACATTTTTAAAATATGCAATTGAACAGAAAAATCCTTCGGAAGGGTATATTTTGAAAGAATATACGGGTTTAGGGGGGAAAAAACCATACTTAAATATGCACATTAGCTAGAAAGAGTCCCACCTTTGGGTCCCTCGCGCAAACTGTCTCAACAAGACCCCGCGCCATCACTCTCACCTTTTCCTTTTGAGAAATGTGCACTTAATAATGCTATAAACGAGGTACCATTAAAACCAAATTACTGAGAAAGCACCTTGGTGTTTAAATCACTGAGTTAAACTGCGGGTTGAAGTGAGTGACACATTTTCTGTGCTTGGAACCTTGAGGGGCTTCCTCTGAGTGAAGAGACTTAATAGCAGTAACTGTGAGAGGGATCTTGGAGTCTTAGTTGACAACCAATTAAATAGGATCCGACAGTGTGCGGTGGCAGCCAAAAAAGCCAATGCAATCCTGAATTGCATGAACAGAGGGATACGATCAAGATCAGGTGAGGTACTAATACCAGTCTATAAAGCCTTAGTAAGACCACACCTAGAATCCTGCATCCAGTTTTAGAACAGAATAGAATAGAATAGAATTTATTGGCCAAGCGTGATTGGACACACAAGGAATTTGAATTTTGATCACCACACTATAAAAAAGTTGTTGAAACTCTAGAAAGAGTGCAGAGAAGAGCAACCAGGATGATTAAGGGACTGGAGGCTCAAATAAAGATTGAACGGTTGCAGGAACTGGGCATGGCTAGTCTAGTAAAGAGAAGGACCAGGGGAGACATGATAGTATTGTTCCAATATTTGAGGGGCTGCCACAGAGAGGAGGGGGTCAAGCTATTCTCCTTACTTTTTTCACCATTGAATGTCATTATGTTAGATAGCGCCCAATGTTCAAGTCTGTCAAGACCCTTCTGTATCTTGAGCCTATCTTCTGAAGTGTTGGCCATTCCTGCCAGTTTGGCGTCGTCTACAAATTTGATGAGTTCCCCATCTATCCCCTCGTCCAAATCATTGATGAATATGTTGAAGAGTACTGGGCTTAAAACAGAGCCCTGTGGTACTCTACTGCATACCTCCCTCCATGTATTTTATTTATTTATTTATTTATTGAGTACGTATTAGGTAACAAGTATAAACATCGATCGAATACCTAAAATGAATATGATTAAAGGGAACATTAGGGCAGGGACGGTAGGCACGCTGGTGCTCTTATGCACGCCCGTTACAGACCTCTTAGGAATGGGGTGAGGTCAACAGGAGATAGTCTTTGGTTGAAGTTTTGGGGATTTTGGGAAGAGACCACAGAGTCAGGTAGATGCAGTTCCACTGAGGACTACAGGTTGAGTGCGGTTGGTCAGCCAGTTACAAATCCATCTGGTGGTGATGCTGTCTAACCCACATTTTTCTATTTTATCAAGTAGTAGGTTATGGTCTGCCAGAGATTTCTGTTGTGACCCAGGCCCAAGTAGGTAGTAACAAACTTAGTCCGTGGAAAAACAAACTTTATTCGAACAGCTGGGAATTACTTCATTCCCAGTGTTGTTCAACTCAAAGTAAAACAAATGCCTCCCAAACACAAATTCTTCAGTTATCTCACAAACCTTAGTCCAATTAGGCAAACTGCCAAAGGCCCTTCCTGGCAAAATTCCAGAAGCCACAAAAACAAAGACGTACACGAAGCAGAGGACGCAGCTACAACGTTGTTTTCCGGCAAGCTGAAACATCGGTGCTGGTCTGTTTTAAGCCTTATGGGAGGGGCCAATCATCTCTTGGCCCTACTCCCGAGTCATCCTCTCTGCTTGAACTGCTCTTGCCTTCTGGCAGCTCTTTTCATGCATGCATTAGGAACAGGCTCCTCCTGTTCCTCTGCCTCACTACTATCAGTCTCTGGAGGCTCTGGAGTCCGCACATCACTTCCCGATGGCCCTGGCCTTACCTCAGCCTCATTGCTGTCCGACTCCATTGCCAGCTCCGTAGGCTGCTGACAGACCACAACAATGTCTTGGCATTACATAAAATATATATAAAATGAGAGAAAACCCCGCTCCCTTCTAGCACTGATGACATTGTCTAGTTTGGGAATGAGATGTCTGTGAGGAAACCACCAAGCTCAGGGATCACCAAGGATCTCCCAACTCTCTTTTATCTGTTTGTATGTTTCTGCGTGCACACTGAAATCAAACATTCATGGTCTTCCTTTTCCTCAACTTCTTGAAGCCTGAAATGATGCAGGCCACGGAGAATGATAAATCTGCATGTGTGAACCATGCTTTAAAATAGTTCTGAATACGCTAGTTGGGAATTGCTATTTCGAAATGTGTAGTAACAATCATTATTTAAAGTGGCTAAAATAGGAGAAGCGGGGGGGGGGAGGGCACCTCTCTTTGGAGTTGGGTTATTTAACAAGGCTTAATTGGCAAAGCTAATTGCTTTGCGTGTGTCCCAGTGAAATAGCCCAGAAATACTAATTATAGTGAGAAATCCTAGATAAACAGATCCTTCTGTTTCGGTGCCACAAGGATATCTTCGAGAGGCTGGCAAATGGTTTCCCTGTCATCTTTTCTTTACTGTGGGAGCGTTGAAGGGAAAATGTATTTCACTGTTTTCGTGTTTCCACCTATAATATTTCTGAGCATGTGCGCTAAATATTTAATGTCCACAGAATGATAAGTGATGAGCACAGGTTTTGACTATAATTGTGCCTGATCTGTGGTGGTTCAGTGACTAAGATGCTGAGCTTGTCAATAGAAAGGTAGGCAGTTCGGTGGTTCAAATCCCTAAGTGCCGTGTAACGGGGTGAGCTCCCGTTACTTGTCCCAGCTTGTGCCAACTTAGCAGCTCGAAAGCAGGTAAAAAAATGCCAACCTAGCAGTTCGAAAGCACATAGAAAAATAGGGACCACCTTTGGTGGGAAGGGAACAGCGTTAAGTGCGCCTTTGGCATGACCACGGAGACGTCTTCGGACAGCGCTGGCTCTTCGGCTTTGAAACGGAGATGAGCACTGCCCCCTAGAGTTGGGAACGACTAGCACAGATGTGCGAGGGGAACCTTTACCTTTATTTACCTGTGCAATGGGTTCAGGACACAGGTGTCCCCCTTTTTTTTGGCTGGGTCGGGTGAGAACATGAGACTCCATCTATTAATATCCCATCATCGGCTGACAAGATGAATTACAGGCCTCTATACCTGATACTTTTCTTTAATTATTATTTTTTTTTAAAAAAACCTGAAGCTGAAATAGGATGCTTCTAGTTTGGAAGATGTTGTCCCAGAGGAAAGCTTGTTTGAAATATTGGTGAGTTTCCAAACCAGAAGAAAAGTAAGGCAGAGAAGTTTTTGCAATTTAATTTTGGCCCTCCGTTTTCGTTTCATTTCAAATATTTGCAGATGAGTTTTGTAAGCTATTTCTGCAAATACAGCAGTGGTGGTATTCAGCCAGTTCTATCTGGTTTGAGCAAACCCACTCGCCCAGATGTCATCACGTCCCATTTTTGATGCTCTGCGCATGAGAGGTGGCGCATGAGAGCGCACTTACATTTGTGAATGGGTAGCGAAGGTAAGTGAATGCCACCCCTGAAACACAGTATACACACACTTTAATGCATACTGTTGTGACCCAGACCCAAGTAGGTAGTAATAAACTTAGTCCATGGAAAAACAAACGAAGTTTATTCGAACAACTGAATTCCCAGCGTTGTTCAACTCAAAGTAAAACAAATGCCTCCCAACACAAATTCCTCAGTTATCTCACAAACCTTAGTCCAATTAGGCGAACTGCTAAAAGCCTTTCCTGGCAAACATCCAGAAGCCACAAAAACAAAGACGTACACGAAGCAGAGGACGAAGCAGAAGATGCAGCTACAATGTTGTTTTCCGGCAAAGCTGAAACACCGGTGCTGGTCTGTCTTAAGCCTTATGGGAGGGGCCAATCATCTCTTGGCCCTACTCCCAAGTTGTCCTCTCTGCTTGAGCTGCTCTTGCCTTCTGGCAGCTCTTCTCATGCGTGCATTAGGAACAGGCTCCTCCTGTTTCTCTGCTCAGTACTATCAGTCTCTGGAGGCTCCGGAGTCCGCACATCACTCCCCGATGGCCCTAGCCCCACCTGAGCCTCATCGCTGTCCAACTCCGTTGCCAGCCCTATATGCTGCTGATGGTCCACAACACATAGTTCTAAACCCAAGAGAAGCGGCTGCCTGGAACCCTGGTGGGTGACCTCAAGTCCTCTCTTTGTCCAGAGCAAAATTGTTAAAGAACTGTGTTGGCGCAGCAGTTAGAATGCAATAATGCAGGCAAACTCTGTCCACAGCCAGCAGTTCAAGCCTGACTGGCTTATGGTTGACTCAGCCTTCCATCCTTCTGAGGTCGGTAAAATGAGGACCTAGATATGCTGACATAGTAAACTGTTCAGAGAGTGCTGTAAAGTTCTATGCAGCGGTATATAAGTCAAAGTGTTATTGCTGTTGCTACTTGCTTGACTCTTTCATTTTTGGCCGCTTCACATTTAGTGGAACTGTCTTCAGTCTGCCCTTTCTTCTTCCAGAAGTCCATAGATAGATTTCTCTCCCAGGTGATCTATCCTTAACCTGCTCTTTTACATCTCCCAAGAGTGCCTCCATGTTGTGGCCTGCCAGCGGCCAGTGGAGCTGGCAGCAGATTTGGACAGCGAGGAGGTTGGGAAGGAACATGGGCCAGTCCTGGAGTCTGGAGAAGACTCTGATGAGGGATCTGCATCAGAGGCAGAGAGGGGGCCAGGGCCGTATGCCAGTTATCAGCTGCCTTCGGAGTCAGACATCAGTGAGGCAGATGAACAGCTGGAGCCTGTTCCCAGCATGCACATGAGCAAAGTTGCCAGATGAATGGAAAAGGTAAAGAACAAGGGTCAACTTGGGAGTAAGGCCACAGGTGTCAGAGTTCCAGAAAAACCCCAACTCCCAATAAAAACTCTGAAGCAAGCATTTTTCAAAGTTCTATTTACTAGAATAGATAATCTGGCACATCTGGGAAAACCCAAATCTGAGAGGTCAACATTTTCTTAAAAATTTCCAGTGTTAGAGCATTCACAACTTCTGCAGGCAAGTCATTCCGCTTATTAATTGTTCTCACTGTCAGGAAATTTCTCCTTAGTTCTAAGTTGCTTCTTTCCTTGATTAGTTTCCACCCATTGCTTCTTGCTCTACCCTCAGGTGCTTTGGAGAACAGCACGACTCCCTCTTCTTTGTGGCAACCCCTGAGATATTGGAACACTGCTATCGTGTCTCCCCTAGTCCTTCTTTTTATTAAACTAGGCATACCAAGTTCCTGCAACTGTTCTTCATATATTTTAGCCTCCAGTCCCCTAATCATCTTTGTTGCTCTTCTCTGCACTCTTTCTAGAATCTCAACTTCTTTTTTACATTGTGGAGACCAAAACTGAATGCAGTATTCCAAGTGTGGGGTTTTTTTTTTAATAAAAAGGGGTTTTTGTCAGGACAAGGAGTCTGCTTCATGCTTTTGGGAACATACTATTTCCACTATAAATGAGTCCGTCCACCTTGAAGATGGTCATCCTATTCTTTTTTTCATCCACCATTCCCAGCAGAAGAGGAAAATGCTGAAACACACAAAGACACACACACACACACACATTTGCACAAACACCACTTCCCAGTCTAGCCCATGTCCCAGGATTAACACAATAACAAAATAACAAAGCTGGTCTCCTAATCCAATCCACTGTTCTGGCAAGAAACCATTGTACCTGTTGTGGTCCACCAGCAGCCTGCGGAACTGGCAATGGAGTTGGACAGTGATGAGGATGAGGAAGAACATGGGCCAATCCTGGAGGCTGGGGAAGACCTGGATGAGGGCTCTGTGTCGGAGACTGAGGTGGGGCCAGGGCCATCGCGAAGTGAGGTGCAGACTCCAGAACCCCCAGAGGCTGACAAGAGTGAGGCAGAGGAACAGGAGGAGCCTGTTCCTAATGCACACATGAGAAGAGCTGCCAGAAGGCAAGAGCAGCTCAAGCAAAGAGGATGACTCGGGAGTAGGGCCAAGAGATGATTGGCCCATAAGGCTTAAAAGACCAGCAACGGCATTTGGGCTCTTTGCCGGAAAACAACATTGATCGTTTTGTCTTGTTGCATTTGTTTCGTATCAGTGTCTTCTGAACTTTTGCCAAGAAAGGCCTTTGGCAGTTTGCCTAATTGGACCAAGGTTGGTGATAGGATGAGTAATTGTGTTGGAAGGAATTTGCTTTAATTTAGTTGGACTACGCTGAGAATGAATTAATTCTCAGCTGTTGCAATAAAGTTTGTTTTTACACTGACTGCATTTCCTACTACCTACTTGGGCCTGGGTCACAACAGTACCATTTTAGGGCAAACGATTGTCCAATCTCTTCTTAAGAATTTCCAGTAATGGAGCATTTATAACTTCTGGAGGCAAGTAGTTCCACTGGTGAATTATTCTCACTGTCAGGAGATTCCTCCTTAGTTTCAGGCAGGTTGGTTTTCCCCTTGATCAGTTTCCATCCGTTGCTTCTTATCCTGCCTGGTTTCCTTGGCAGAGTCTCGTCCTCCAAATATCTGATCCGATGTTATGCAATTATTTAGCAATTATATAACAATTCATCATCTTTCAGTATAGAATTATTTAGTTACCGTATTTTTCGGAGTATAAGACGCACCTTCCCCCCCCCCCAAAAAAAGGGGGTGAAAATTTAGGTGCGTCTTATACACCGAACGTAGCCCCGCCCACCCACTGGCCCCCACCCACTGGCACCCTTCTGCCTCCCAGCAATTTACCTCCTTGCAGCAAACAGCCCATTTCAGCTTCAGCACAGCCTAATTAGTTGATTGTCAGTTGGATCAGCCTCCTGACCCTCAGCTGTTTCAGGCTGCAGGGATTGCCATGGCCTATTGCTGTGCGGGCCTCTGCTGCTTGCTGCAAGGAGGTAAATTGCTGGGAGCAGATTTGTTCTTCTTGTGCTAATCAAGCTATGCTGAAAACGAAAATGAAAGTAAAGCAGGCTGTTTGCTGTTTGCTGCAACGAGGCAAAATTGCTGGGAGGCAGAGGCAGATTTCTTTTTCTTGTTTTCCTTACCAAAAAAGGTAGGTGCGTCTTTTAGTCCAGAGCGTCTTATACTCCGAAAAATACGGTAATACATAACATTGCCGTCCCATCCATCATTATTTCCTGTTTTGAGTTTTATTTTGAAGCTGTTTAAAAATTCACACTAAGGAACTGCAGCAACCTTTGGTTACGAAACTAATCTATTCTATTGAAACACTTCAGCATGCAGAAGATGAACTGTGAAGTAGCTTAATGAAATTCTGATCAGGCCTCATGTCTGCGGCTGCTTCCCACCCCCTTCCTCCTCCCGAAATACAACTGCCTTAACATGCAAATTTATACAAGTTTACTTAGCAAGAGACAAAGTAAAATACACAGAAATACAGTTTCATGCTAGTTCACTTTCCAATTAAAAATAGAATGGGGTTTTATAATCAATCAGGGCTCTCATTTGGAGCCAGTTTGGTCTAGTGCAGGAGTCGGCAACCTGTGGCTCTGGAGCCGCATGTGGCTCTGGAGTTGCATGTGGCTCTTTCATCCCTCTGCTTCGGCTCCCTGTCACCAGTCAGTTCCCCAATTGATAGGGCTTTCCATTAGGACAGGTAGAGGAAAAAGGACGCCATGCTAGGAGGAGACTCTATGGTGAGGAAACTGGACTTCGGGTTGGCTCCAGAATTGAACGGGGGGGCTTCTGGTTAGGACCTTTGTGGCTCTTTGAGTGTTTAAGGTTGCCAACCTCTGGTCTAATGATTAAGACATCAGGCTAGGAAGCAGGAGAATTTTGAGTTTTAATCCCACTTTAGGCATGAAAGCCGACTGGGTGACTTTGAGCCAATCACCAGGAGCATGTAAGTTCTAGTCCCACCTTAAGCATGCAAGCCAGCTGGATGACTTTGGGCCAATCACCAGGAGCATGTAAGTTCTAGTCCCACCTTAAGCATGCAAGCTAGCTGGATGACTTTCAGCCAATCACCAGGAGCGTGTGAGTTCTAGTTCTTCCTTAGAAATGAAAGCTATCTGGGTGGCTTTGGCCAATGACCAGGAGACAATGAGTTCTAGTCCCTCCTTCGACCAGAAAGCCAGCTAGATTACTTTAGGACAATTACCAGGAGATGGTAAGTTCTAGTCCGACCTTAGACCTGAAAGCCAGTTGGCTGACCTTGGACCAGTCATTCTCACTCACCCCTACTCACCTCACATGGTTGTTGTTGGATAGGAAAAAGAAGGTGCATTGAACATATCTATGGAGATTTTCAGTCTTTCAGGTCATGGTTGTGCCATGGTTATCTCCCCCGCTTCAGAGCTGAAGAAGCTTCTTGGATGAGAAGTGAAATGCCTTCACAGAAAAACTAGAAAGTCCAGCTGCCTCTTGAAAGAAAGCACTTGTGGTGCATTGAACATGTTCACCCACTTGAATTATTTTAAAAAATAATTAAGGCAGGGTATAAATAAATGAAGCATATCACAGAAATTTGGCAAGAGGTGGATGGTCTCATTTTCACTTGCCTTGTTATTCTGAAGATAAAGTCTTAGAGAAAATGTATTAGTGGACAATCGCTTGAATTTGAGCCAGCGGTGTGTGGCAACAGCCAAAAAAGCTAATATAGTCCTTGGTTGTATAAACAGAGACATAGTATCAAAATCACGTGAAGTCTTAGTACCGCTTTATAAAGCCTTAGTAAGGCCGCACCTGGAATACTGCGTCCAGTTTTGGTCCCCGCACTACAAAAAAGAAGTTGAGACTTTGTGAACAGTGCAAAGAAGAGCCACTAAAGTGATTAAAGGCCTGGAGACAAAAAAAAACAAAACAACCAACACATATGAATAACGGTTACAGGAATTGGATATGAACAGTCTAAAGAAAAGAAGGACTAGGGATGACATGATAGCAGTATTCCAGTATGTGTTGTTAGTTGCGAAGTTGTGTCCGACCCATCGCAACCCCATGGACAACATTCCTCCAGGCCTTCCTGTCCTCTACCATCCCCTGAAATCCATTTAAGCTCACGCCGACTGCTTCAGTGACTCCATTCCAGCCACCTCCTTCTCTGTCGTCCCCTTCTTCTTTTGCCCTCCATCGTTCCCAGCATTAGGCTCTTCTCCAGTGAGTCCTTCCTTCTCATTAGGTGGCCAAAGTATTTCAGTTTCATCTTCAGGATCTGGCCTTCTAAAGAGCAGCCAGGGTTGATCTCCTCTAGGACTGACTTGTTTGTTCGCCTTGCAGTCCAGTATGTGAGGGGCTGCCAAAAAGAAGAAGGAGGGTCAATTTATTTTCCAAAGCACCAGAAGACAAAAAAAAGAAACAGTGGATGGAAACTCATCAAGGAGAGAAGCAACCTGGAATTAAGGAGAAACTTCCTAACAGTGAGGACAATTAACCAGTGGAAGTGATTGCCTTCAGACGTTGTGGGTTCTTTCATCACTGGAAGTTTTTAAGATGAAATTGGACAACTAGTTGCCTGAAATGGTACAGGGTGTCCTGTTTGAGTGAGAAGTTGGACTTGAAGACCTCCAAGGTCCCTCCCATCTCTATTTTGATTGATTGATTGATTGATTGATTGATTGATTGAACATCCTTTAATTCAGGGGTGTCCAACCTTGGTCCCTTTAAGACTTGTGGACTTCAACTCCCAGAGTCCCTCAGCCAGCAAAGCTGGCTGAGGAACTCTGGGAGTTGAAGTCCACAAGTCTTAAAGGGACCAAGGTTGGAGACCCCTGCTTTAACTTGTTCCAACCCAGAATTGACTTTGCTTGCATTGATGGATGAACTCCATGGGGAAAAGGCTGGATAAGCGCAGCTTTTTGCATGTCTTGGGTTTTTCACATTTTGGAGCAAAACCTTGGGTTTAGAGCAGGGGTGAAATCCAGCAGGTTCTGACAGGTTCTGGAGAACCGGTAGCGGAAATTTTGAGTAGTTCGGAGAACCGGCAAATACCACCTTCTGGCTGGCCCCAGAGTCGGGTGGGAATGGAGATTTTGCAGTATCTTTCTCCTGCTACGCCCACCAAGCCACACCCACCAAGCCACCCACACCCACCAAGCCACACCCACAGAACCGGTAATTAAAAAATGTTGGATTTCACCACTGGTTTAGAGGCATCACTTTCAACCTCTCTGATGTTGTTGTTCTAGAGTGTTGGTATTTAAGTTTTCTGCAATAAATGCTGAATAAAGAGGACTTTCAATATGAATTGTGTCATACTGTGCGGCATGCAATTTCGGGAAAGAGCTGTTTGTTTGTTTGTTTTTACCGGCTACAGTCACCATTTGTTTATTTACATAATTCGATCCGGGAAGCACACATTTAATGTGCTTCCCCTTTAAAATAAGGTGTCATGGCATGTGCTGCCTTTGAGATAAATACAACAAAACAAAATCTGAGCCAGAGATGAGCCTGAAAGAGAACAATGTTTATTTCTTAGAATAGAATAGAATAGAATAGAATAGAATAGAATTTTATTGGCCAAGTGTGATTGGACACACAAGGAATTTGTCTTGGTGCATATGCTCTCAGTGTACATAAAAGAAAAGATACGTTCATCAAGGTACAACATTTACAACACAATTGATGATCAATATATCAATATAAATCATAAGGATTGCCAGCAACAAGTTATAGTCATACAGTCATAAGTGGAAAGAGATTGGTGATGGGAACTATGAAACGATTAATAGTAGTGCAGATTCAGTAAATAGTCTGACAGTGTTGAGGGAATTATTTGTTTAGCAGAGTGATGGCCTTCGGGAAAAAACTGTTCTTGTGTCTAGTTGTTCTGGTGTGCAGTGCTCTATAGCGTCGTTTTGAGGGTAGGAGTTGAAACAGTTTATGTCCAGGATGCGAGGGATCTGCAAATATTTTCACGGCCCTCTTCTTGATTCGTGCAGTATACAGGTCCTCAATGGAAGGCAAGTTGGTAGCAATTATTTTTCTGCAGTTCTAATTATCCTCTGAAGTCTGTGTTTTTCTTGTTGGGTTGCAGAACCGAACCAGACAGTTATAGAGGTGCAAATGACAGACTCAATAATTCCTCTGTAGAATTGGATCAGCAGCTCCTTGGGCAGTTTGAGCTTACTGAGTTGGCGCAGAAAGAACATTCTTTGTTGTCCTTTTTTAATGATGTTTTTGATGTTAGCTGTCCATTTGAGATCTTGCGATATGATAGAACCCAGAAATTTGAAGGTTTCTACTGTTGATACTGTGTTGTCAAGTATTGTGAGAGGTGGAAGTATGGAAGGGTTTTTCCTAAAGTCTACCACCATTTCTACGGTTTTGAGTGTGTTCAGTTCCAGATTGTTTTGGTTGCACCACAAGGCTAGTTGTTCGACCTCTCGTCTATATGCGGATTCGTCATTGTCTCGAATGAGACCAATCACTGTTGTGTCATCTGCGAACTTCAGTAGCTTAACAGATGGATCTTAACAGATTATTTGTATTTATATATATATATATATATATATATATATATATATATATATATATATATATATATATATATATATATATATATATATATATATATATATATATATATATATATATATATATAAATTCTGCACAAACAGAAAAATATCCACCATCCTAAGAAACCCCAAAGACAAAATTGAGTTAGAAAATCAAGGAGTATATGAAATCCCATGCACCGCCTGCCCCACCACATACATTGGACAAACCAACAGAAGAATAAGTGCACGCATTGAAGAACACAAGAACTCATTCAAAAAAGAGGAACCAACTTCTTCCCTCATCCAACACTTTAAAGTCACAGGACATGATATTGACTTTAAAAAGACCAGAACTATCACCAAAACTGAACACTTTAACAACAGAATAATCAGAGAAGCCATTGAGATAGAAAAATGCCCACACAGCATGAACAAACGAGATGACACCTCCCGCCTACCAGCCATTTGGAAACCCGCCCTTATTGACAAACGAGTCCCTAACACGAGGAATGACACCAGACCCACACTCACAAGGTCCACACAGGATGTCACCACCGCACATCCACCCAGAAAGCAGACCCAAACCCACACTGATCATGAAGCACGACCAAGGACCAGAAGCCAGACCGCAGCTGCAACATTAGCCATTTCAAACCCCTCCAATCCATTCATGCAGCAGACTGACACCCACTATGAAGATGTAGCACGACCACAAAGCCAAACAACAGCTATGCAGCTCACCAGCTCAAATCCCCCTGCAGCACAGACTAGACTGAGCACAACCAAGCCCCCACCAACACAGGACACACCCCCAGCCAATCAGAGCACAGAAAAACCCCCATCCAATCAGAGCACAGCCAAGCTCCCACCCAATCAGTTCAAACCCCCACTAGCAGTTAAAAGGAAGAAACAGCTGCGATCACACATTGCTCCCAGAAGCACGAAGCTGAAGCCTGAAGATGACGAATGAGACTTCGTCGAAACGTCGCCAAGACACTTCCAATTTTACACGGGAGAAAACCCGAACAACCAAAGACCTATATACAAACACCCGTGAAAACCTCAGAAAACATATATATATATATATATATCTTGAGGGGTCCTTGGTGCTCTCTGAGCTTGCTTGTTTTCTTGCAGCTGTTTCATTCCCTAAGTAACATCATCAGTGTTATTATTAGAACTATAGATAGACAGAGAGAGAGAGAGAGAGAGAGAGAGAGAGAGAGAGAGAATATATGGATGGATGGATGGATGGATGGATGGATGGATGGATGGATGGATGGATAGATAGATAGATAGATAGATAGATAGATAGATAGATAGATAGATAGATAGATAATATATGGATGGATGAATGAATGGATAGATAGATAGATAAATAAGAGATATAGAGAGATAATGGAAAGAGAAAGAGAGAGAGAGAAGGAGGAGGAGAAGAAAATAGATAATAGATAGATAGATAGATAGATAGATAGATAGATAGATAGATAGATAGATAGATAGATAGATAGATAGATAGATAGAAAGATAGATAGACAGATAGATAGATAGAGGATGGATAGAAATAGATGATAGATAGAAGATAGATAGATTGAGGATGGATAGAAAGATAGATGATAGATAGATAAAAGAGAGAGAGAGAAAGAGAGGATGGATAGAAAGAGATAGATAGATAGATAGATAATGGATGGATGGATGGATAGATAGATAGACAGATAATAGACGGATGGATGGATGGATGGATGGATAGATAGATAGATAGATAGAGGATGGATAGAAAGATAGATGATAGAAGATAGATTGAGGATGGATAGAAAGGTGCCTGGAGGTCCAGCCACTCCGAAGCTGATCGGACACTAGTTAGGTCTTTTTCAAAGACCTACCTAGTGGCACTGAGGGTGGCGAGGCGTGCTTACGCCTCCTCCCTCATTGCGTCGGCAGATAACCACCCGGCTGCCCTGTTTCGGGTGACCCGTTCCCTCCTTCACCAGGGGGGACGGGATGACCCCTTGCAGGGACGTGCCGAGGAATTTAGCGGTTATCTATATGATAAAATCGCTCAGCTTCGGGATAGCTTGGACCAAGATTGCGATGATCCGGATGAGATGACTGAGGCTCGTCTTGTTGATGTTGTTTGGGATGAGTTTGATTCTGTGGCTCCCGAGGACGTGGACAGGTTGCTGGGGAGGCTGCATGCCACTACATGTTTACTGGACCCGTGCCCCTCCTGGCTGGTGCTGGCCATTCAGGATGTGACACAAGGCTGGCTCCGGGGTATTATAAATGCTTCTTTGATGGAGGGGGTCTTTCCCGCCGCCTTGAAAGAGGCGGTGGTGAGACCCCTCCTCAAGAAGCCTTCCCTGGACCCAGCTATATTGGGTAATTATCTTTATTAGCTTTGTGGTGAAGGTTGTAGAGAGTGTGGTGGCACAGCAGTTTCCTCAGTACCTGGAGGAAGCTGTCTATCTAGACCCGTTCCAGTCCGGCTTCCGGCCCGGGTATAGCACGGAGACAACTTTGGTCGCGTCGGTGGATGACCTCTGGAGGGCCAGGGATAGGGGTTGCTCCTCTGCCCTGGTCCTGGTGGATCTCTCATCGGCTTTTGATACCATCGACCATGGTATCCTGCTGCGCCGGTTGGAGGGGTTGGGAGTGGGAGGCACCGTTTATCGGTGGTTCTCCTCCTACCTCTCCGACCGGTCGCAGACGGTGTTGACAGGGGGGCAGAGATCGGCTGCGAGGCACCTCACTTGTGGGGTGCCGCAGGGGTCGATTCTCTCGCCTCTCCTGTTCAACATCTACATGAAGCCGTTGGGTGAGGTCATCAGTGGCTTTAGGGTGAGTTATCATCTGTACGCTGATGATACCCAGCTGTACTTCTCCACCCCAGGCCACCCCAGCGAAGCTGTCGAAGTGCTGTCCCATTGTTTGGAGGCCGTACGGGTCTGGATGGGGAGAAACAGACTCAGACTCAATCCATCCAAGACGGAGTGGCTGTGGATGCCGGCATCCCGGTACAGTCAGCTGCAACCGCAGCTGACTGTTGGGGGCAAGTCACTGGCCCCAACGGAAAAGGTGCACAACTTGGGCGTTCTCCTGGATGGACGGCTGTCGTTTGAAGATCACTTGACGGCCGTCTCCAGGAGAGCTTTTTACCAGGTTCGCCTGGTCCGCCAGTTGCGCCCCTTTCTCAACCGGGATGCCTTATGCACGGTCACTCATGCTCTCGTCACTTCTCGACTGGATTATTGCAATGCTCTCTACATGGGGCTACCCCTGAAGTGTACTCAGAGACTTCAGTTAGTCCAGAATGCAGCTGCGCGGGTGATTGAGGGAGCACCACGTTGCACTGCACTGGCTACCTGTGGGTGATTGAGGGAGCACCACAGTGCATCCTGCACTGGCTACCTGTGGTCTTCCGGGTGCGCTTCAAGGTTTTGGTTACCACCTTCAAAGCGCTCCATGGCTTAGGGCCCGGGTACTTACGGGACCGCCTGCTGTTTCCACATGCCTCCCACCGACCCGTATGCTCTCACAGAGAGGGTCTTCTCAGGGTGCCGTCCGCCAAGCAGTGTCGGCTGGCAGCCCCCAGGGGAAGGTCCTTCTCTGTGGGAGCACCTACCCTCTGGAACGAACTTCCCCCCGGTTTACGCCAATTGCCTGACCTTCGGACCTTTCGCCGGGAACTGAAAACTTATCTATTTATTCAAGTGGGACTGGCCTGATTTTTAAATTCTAAATTTTAAATTTTAAATTGTAATTTTACTGGGTATTTTATAGGGTCAATTGGACGGTTTTAATTTTGGCCTTTTATTGAATAAGCTTTTTAATTGTTATTTTAATATGTATATTAATTGTTTTAAATGAAGGCTGTACACCGCCCTGAGTCCTTCGGGAGAAGGGCGGTATAAAAGTTTAATAAATAAATAAATAAATAAATAAATAAATAAATAAATAAATAAATAAATAAATAAATAAATAAATAAATAAATAAAGATGTTAGATAGATAAAAGAGAGAGAGAGGATGGATAGAAAGAGGTAGATATAGATAGATAGATAGATAGATAGATAGATAGATAGATAGATAGATAGATAGATAGATAAATAATGGATGGATAGAAAGATAGATAAATGAGAGAGAGAGAGAGAGAGAGGGAGGGAGGGAGGATAGATAGAAAGATAGATAGATGATAGATAGACAGACAGACAGACAGACAGACACAGACAGACAGACAGAAGCTCAAAATGGCACGTGTCATCTTCCCTCCTTCCGGTGGTTGATTTGCTTAACAACTGTGTCAAAAAAAGACCATAAAATTAGTTATGAATCCCTTAACAACTACCTTACATAGCAATAAATATATATATATATGGGTGGAACATCTGGCACATCTTGCTGTCCAGATGTTCCTTATTTTGAACTTTGAAGTTCTCTCCATATCTTTTTTACATCGTGGCGACCAAAACTGAATGCTGTATTCCAAGTGTGGCCTTACTAAGGCATTATAAAGTGGTATTAACACTTCACGTGATCTTGATTCTATCCCTCTGTTTATGCAGCCCAGAACTGTGTTGGCTTTTTTGGCAGCTGCTGCACACAGCTGGCTCATATCTAAATGATTGTCCACTAGGACTCCAAGATCCCTCCCACAGGTACTACTTAACAACCTAACAACTGCAGTGTGTCTTTTCTTCCAGGCCTGACACGGTGATTCACTTAGCAACTGTTGCAAGAAAAGTTGTAAAATGGGGCAAAACCCAGTTGTCTCACTTAGCAGCAGAAACACTGGGCTCAATGGCAGTCCTTAGGCGAGGACTAGCTGCAAACATTCGTCTCTAGCTCTTTTAGCAACAGAGAACCCGTGGGCATCCAGTTTTTATTTCTAGGCAAGATTAGCCCATTAGACGATACAAGATGCTATCGTATCTTTCTCTCCAGGAGTCTTACTTTACCTCTAAATTTATCCGTAATTTATTTAGCTCTATTGTACCACTGAATCCAAACTTCGGGTATTGTAACAGCGGAGATGCATTTGAGATCACAGCATCCTATCTTACATATTTGGTTTCCGATTTCTGGTGTTGCCTTACCGTTGTCAGCGCTGATCCGTTCTGAAAGGCATCTACTTGAAATTACAAATCCGCCTCTGAGGAAGCTATCAAATTCCTTGTTTGCTCCATACAATTTGCATGACATTTTACAGCGTCCTCAGTGGAAGAGAAAAAACAAGAAAAGAAACGAGAGGATGGCTTACAGCAAAGTCATTTCTCTTCGTTCTGTCGGTCCTCCAGATATGGTGCTATCGATTACATTAGTTCAACAATGGCTCCTTTGTAGATGTACAAGCAAAGTGTTGTGGTCTCCTAGCAGCCTGTGGAGCTGGCAACAGAGTCAGACAGCGATGAGGCTGAGGAAGAGTGTGGGCCAGTCCTGGAGGCTGGGGCAGGCCCAGATGAGGGCTCTGCGTCGGAGGCAGAGGTGGGGCCAGGGCCATCGGGGAGTGAGGTACAGACTCCAGAGCCTCCAGAGACTGACAGTAGTGAGGCAGAGGAACAGGAGGAGCCTGTTTTTAATGCACACATGAGAAGAGCTTCCAGAAGGCAAGAGCCACTCAAGCAGTGAGGACAACTCGGGAGTAGGGCCAAGAGATGATTGGCCCCTCCCATAAGGCTTAAAAGACCAGCAATGGCATTTGGGCTCTTTGCAGGAAAACAATGTTGATAGCTTTGTCTTGTTGCATTTGTTTTGTCTCAGTGTCTTCTAAACTTTTGCCAAGAAAGACCTTCGGCAGTTTGCCTAATTGGACCAAGGTTGGTGAAAGGACTGAGGAATTTGTGTTTGGGAGGACTTTGCTTTAATTTAGTTGAACTACACTGAGAATGAAGTAATTCTCAGCTGTTCGAATAAAGTTTGTTTGTTTTTACATTGACTGAGTTTTCTACTACCTACTTGGGTCTGGGTCACAACACAAAGTTCTGAGGCAGCGGTCCCCAAAACCTTGTGGCTTGGCAGCCTGGTGGGGAAGAAAGGGGAACCTGGCTGCATGAGCAGTGGGTCGGCACATATATACATGCACGCCCTGTCACCATTCCAAGTAAAGCACCCATTGAAAGCAGAACTCCAAGGCAGGTAGATTCCTCAAAGAACGATTTATTGGGTACATCATATTGGCAAAACTGGTGAAATGCCTCCATCAGAGCCTGAATCTGTGGGGGAAGATGAGCTAGAATCTGAGCCAACAGAGATTGAGGGGGGCGGCTTCATTGGCTTCGGAGGAAAATGGGGAAGGGCAGGGCCAGTCATGCCAAGGCCTTTCATGATTAGGACAGCTTGTAGACAAGGAGGAACAGGGGCAGGGTGAACATGAGACACTGAGCTCAGGCAAGGAGCAAGGACTGCCCCCCTCCTGATCCGAGAGCATGGAGAGTGGAGAACAGCACAGACTGAGCAGGCTCCTCGGGAGAAGAGTGCCCTGCTCATCTTCACAAAGCAAACCTGGGGAATGAGACTTAAGCAGATGCTGTGGGGAGGGGCATTTGTTGGGAACAAACACTGAGTTCCTGAAGTGTTGTGTGCCGACATTCGAAGTTTCTAAGAATCCTTTCTTTCTGGTTTTCTGGACTAATTAACTGGATCCTTTGCTTCCGGAACTCCTTGATTTGCCTTGTTGGATTTATTGCTGTGCAGCCTTGGTGTAGACCAGGGGTCTCCAACCTTGGCAACTTTTTGTTTCAACCAGGAACAAACAGTACTTCAGCTCTAGTTAAGCAGTTGATTTGCTTGCCACAAAGTGGTATAGCAGCCCTTGCTGCTTTTATATCCTGTGGGGTGTGGCTCCATGACTCAGCACTTTCTAAGCCTCCCCTACCCCTGCTTCTGTTGTTCCCGCCTCTCCTGCCTACGAAACCTAGGGTCCAGCCAGGCCTGACTGCCATCAGCTGGGTCTGGAGGCGTGGCCTGGGGGGGGAAGAGTCAGGGGACGGAGGCCTCGTTATCTCCTCTACCTGGCCTGCCTCTGGCTCCTGGAGCTGAGCCAGGGAAGCTGGTGCTCCAGAGGTAAGTCCTGATGACCCTTCCCCCTCACTTTCCGAGTCACTTTCTGGCAGGGGGCCTGGTTCAGGGGGCACAGACACAACAGGTTAAGCAGAGAGGCAGTTTCTGTAAGCAGGGCAATAAGATTAGGCTAGAAACACCAGAATGTTTCCTTCCTGCCTTCCTTACAGGATTAGCCCTGTAAAGTGGGAAAAAAAACCAAAACGAGATTTCTTCCAACAACCGGTTCTCCAAACTGCTTAGAAAGTTAACAACTGGTTCTCGTGAATAGGTGTGAACTGGCTGAATCCCACCACTGGTCATAAGTCACTTTTTTCAGTGCCGTAGTATCTTCAAACTGTCGCTAAATGAAGGGCTGTAAGTCAAGGACTACCTATACTGTATTTTGCCCCGGGAATCGAAAGTTTCAAACATTTCCCTCTTAGCCTCCCTTCTTCTTCGTGTGATGAAAAAGCATCCAGCATCATCTAATTTTATTATATTAATATAATACGGTTACAATATTTGCTTAGCTGTGGAATATACCCAAGCCGGATTGTGCGACTGTATATTACAGTTCTTCTACCTCACTTAAAAAAAAATATACCTTCGCAGAATTCATAAGCCCTCTAAATATATTCTTCGAATTGATGGCCCATGCGAGATGCCTTGTTTAAGATTACAACTGTAATAATCTTTTAAGGCTTACAGACTTCCGTTTACATAAGGGAAACAGCCTCCTTCATGTCACAGAAATTCAAGATTTGATTTTCTTTTTTCCCCAGAGAAGCCTATCAAATCTGACATGATCTGTTTTGGGGAAGGGTAGCGGGGTGGGTGGGAGGGAGGTGGTGGAATAGGCCCATTTGGGGTGGTGGGGGGGAGAAGAAAACCGCAATCCCATTTGAGAGCTCTTCGCTGAATGATAAAATGATCCAAAAAGCTGTTTTCCACAGGAGAAAAAAAAAAATCAGGAAATAGGAACAGACAAGAAGGCTTAAAAGGATGAACGAAATAGCTTTGATTTTCTTCTTCTTTTTCTTCTTTTTTGGGCTAGTTTTCCTCCTGGGTATTGTAATTTGTATTAGCTTACCAAGTCATTGGGCTCACAAAATGGCCGTCTCTGGAGCTCAAAATGTAAGGCAGCTAGGTCCTCGGCGTACGACCACAATTGGAGCCCCAAAATTTCTGTTGTGACTTTTCTTCAGTGAATGTTTTTGCCCCGTCTTGCAACCTTTCTTGCCATAGTTTGTTCAGTGTACCCCTGCAGTTGATGAGTTAATAGTAACTCAAAAATAAATGCAAGACTTAGATGAAGTAGAAGACCAAGCTACCAACGTTGTTTTCCTGCAAAGCCCAAATGCCGTTGCTGGTCTGTTTTAAGCCTTATGGGAGGGGCCAATCATCTCTTGGCCTTACTCCCGAGTTGTCCTTTCTGCTTGAGCTGCTCTTGCCTTCTAGCAACTCTTCTCATGCATGCATTAGGAACAGGCTCCTCCTGTTCCTCTGCCTCACTACTGTCAGTCTCTGGAGGCTCCAGAGCCCGCACATCACTCCTCAATGGTCCTGGCCCCACCTCAGCCTCATCGCTGTCCGATTCCATTGCCAGGTCCGTAGGCTGCTGACCGACCACAACACATCTGGGAAAACCCGAATCTGACAGCTTCCGGGTTTTCCTCACTCAAAAGAAAGTTCAAAACCTTGCCCACTTCTCCCACATGTCCATCACTGCTCCAATCAATTCCTTCACGTACAGAAGACATCCTCCACTTTCTTCTCAGCACAGCTGTCGGATACCCTGGCCTTGAACTTCTCTGAGAAGTTTTGTTATGGCTAATTCTACTTCACTCATGCAATTCTCCCCCTCCCAACTTCCCACGGTAGCATTGTGGCAGGCCTCAATGGCACCAAGGTAATATGGCTTCCAGACCTGACAGGGAGAAAGAAATGGGGGCTGGTGGGAAAAGGAGAACATATTTGGATGATGGTTTTCATTAACTCACCTTCCTCTGAACCATCAACCAAACCCTTAGAATCCAAGGCTTGGAATTATCATCAAAAGTGTGAGTTGCGTTTTTGGCATCAGTTACCTTCCTCCAAACCCCTTAGCTAACAATTACCTTCTTTTTTTTTTCCAACAACTTTCTCAAGGAACAGATTGTAAATCTTGTAGTCAAGAGCCTTGTTTATATAACAGGCTTCAATTTCTAAATACATGCTGGGTTACAATGTGTGTAAGCATGGAAGGGGGAAAAAAAAACACACCAATAACCCTATCGGCAGTATATAACAGTAATTATAATCAAAGTTGGGAGAAATTATATGCAGCTTGATAGCAAGCGAAAAGGATTTTGTTTAAAACATGCTAATTTATATTATATAATGCTGCTTGCCTGATGGCTTCTGAATAATATTACATGATCTTTCAACTCTCAGTTGATAGTTGTTGATAATAATGGTTGTTACCTAATAACAGAATAATAGAGTCGGAAGGGACCTTGGAGGTCTTCTAGTCCAACCCCCTGTTTAGGCAGGAAACGCTATACCATGCTGCTGCAATAACATAGAATTTTAAGTACTGTGCATTGGTAGTAGCCACTCAGTAGCCACAAAGAATAGTTTTATACACACCATAATTATAATCATTTTTCTCATAATACATACAATGCAATCTTCCCTTCTAATCACCCTGTACAATTTAATCTAAAAGCAAGTATAATTCAGTGATAATATTGCTTATGGTATTATTGCTTAAACAGAATAGAATAGAATAGAATAGAATAGAATAGAATAGAATAGAATAGAAGGGACCTCAGAGGTCTTCTAGTCCAACCCACTGCTCAGGTAGGAAACCTTACATAACTTCAGACAAATGGTTATTCAATCTCTTCTTAAAAACCTCCAGTGTTGGAGCATCCACAACTTCTGGAGACAAGTTGTTCCACTGATGAATTGTTCTGACTGTCAGGAAATTCCTTAGTTCTAGGTTGCTTCTCTCCTTGATTAGTTTCCAACCGTTGCTTCCTGTCCTGCCTTCAGCTGCTTTGGAGAATAGCTTGACTCCCTCTTCTTTGTGTTGTTGTTGTTAGTTGTGAAGTCATGTCCGACACATCGCAACCCCATGGACAATGTTCCTCCAGGCCTTCCTGTTCTCTACTATCTCCTGGAGTCCATTTAAGCTCACGCCGACTGCTTCAGTGACTCCATCCAGCCACCTCATTCTCTGTCGTCCCCTTCTTCTTTTGCCCTCAATAGTTCCCAGCATTCGGCTCTTCTCCAGGGAGTCCTTCCTTCTCATTAGGTGGCCAAAGGTGTTGTGTCTGCGCCCCCTGAGCCGGGGCCCCTTCCAGAAAGTGACTTGGAAAGTGAGGGGGAAGGGCCATCAGGACTTACCTCGGGAGCACCAGCTTCCCTGGCTCACCTCCAGGAGCCAGAGGCAGGCCAGGTGGAGGAGATAATGAGGCCTCCGTCCCCTGACTCTTTCCCCCCCAGGCCACGCCTCCAGACCCAGCTGATGGCAATCAGGCCTGGCTGGACCCGAGATTTCGTAGGCAGGAGAGGCGGGAACAACAGAAGCAGGGGTAGGGCAGGCCTAGGAAGTCCTGAGTCATGGAGCCACACCCCACAGGATATAAAAGCAGCAAGGGCTGCTATGCCTCTTCGTAGCAGGCAAATCAACAGCTTAACTAGAGCTGAAGTACTGTTTGTTGACTCATTGGCTTCAAGGGAGATAACAGAGACACTTGGCAGATGTTCGCTAGTTTGCTGCCAGAGCTGATAGTGCCGGCTAATTAAGTCATCGTTCGGATGGAGGCGAGGGGGGACAGAACAAAAGAATTTGAGTTCCCTCTTCAGGATCTGGCCTCCTAAAGAGCAGTCCTAAAGGCACACGTGTCTTCTGGACACACACCCGGCCTTCCACGCATATGCCTGGCCTCGAAAACATACCTAAATAGTACAGCATAGAGCTGGGGAGGGGAGGGCAGGGGGAGGGGGGGCTGGCCCACCCACGACCTCTGCTACTGGTTTGCCCCAATTGGTACGAACTGACTGAATACCACCTCTGCCAGGAGCCCTGCACGTGGCCCTTCCGAGCTCCATTTTTGCTGGCAGAAGCACTGCAGGCCAGTCCTTTGCTGTTTCCAGGGTGGGCCCGTGGGCTAGATCTAAGCACCCTGTGGGCTGGATCCGGCCCGCAGGCCTTGAGTTTGACACCCCTGCTTCAGAATGTCAGGGTTCCAAGGAACACCCCCAACGAAATAAAGCTCTGAGGCTTGAGGTTCCTCAAAGTTCCAATTCATTAGAGATGTCATGTTGGCACAGCTGGGAAAACCCAAAACTGAAACCTTCCAGGTTTTCCACACCCAGTTGACAGTTTACAGCCCTGCCCCGCACCCACAAGTTCATCACATTGTCCAATCTTCACACTCAATTGAATACAATCTTCAGGCAGTCTACATCAGACGCAGGCAAAAGTCCTTGAATACGGAATGTTGTTATGACTAACTTTCTACCACTCCAACAACAACCCCCTCCCAACTTCCCCAGCTAAAATATGTGGCCGTTAAGAAGAAAAAAGAAAATTGCCTTCCAAAACTGGCACAGAACTTACAACTCCACATGACATGACTCCTTTTTTTCCCCCTTTCTCTACATCAGGGGGAAAAAAAAACCCCAAACCAGCACAACCACTCCTCACAGCCCATAAACCAAAGAGATCATTTTCCACAGAGATATTTCTTGAAAGGCTTTATTAGAAACAGAATCGAGAATAATAAGTTTGTGTGTAGTGGGGGGCGGGGAGGCCAGACGCTTCTAATTTGTTCGGAGTTTTGCGATGTAAGTTGGAACCAACGCCAAATAAAATGGATTTCAACAATCTTTGGGGTTGACATTTGTTTCCAGTCTGCTTCGGTTTAGCATCTCCTCCCATCGCTGGTATTAAATCGGTTGTCACAGAGCTGACGAGATGATATTTAAAAAGGGCTAACTTTATAGAGATACCAACATAACAGAACAGAACAAAACAGAACAGAACAGAACAGAACAGAACAGAACAACAGAGTTGGAAGGGACCTTGGAGGCCTTCTAGTCCAACCCCCTGCCCAGGCAGGAAACCCTACACCACTTCAGACAAATGGTTATCCAACATCTTCTTAAAAACTTCCAGTGTTGGAGCATTCACAACTTCTGCAGGCAAGTCGTTCCACTGAATAATTGTTCTAACTGTCAGGAAATTTCTCCTTAGTTCTTAAGAGATATGAGACAGATGAAGAGATAGAGACAGATGAAGAAGTGATAGGGAAAGTTTTAGAATGTGCCGAAATGGACAAGTTAACAAAAGAAATTAAAGAGGAAGAAGAGACAAATTATTATACAATCTGGAATAAACGGTTATGAATGGCTGGAGTCTAGAAATAAAGGAAAAAAAAAATAAAGGGGAGAAATTAGAATGTACAGAATGTATTAGGAATGTATAATATGTAAATAATAAATATATAAGAATCTAGAAAAGTAAAGCTATTAATGTTAGATAATTTAATGTAAATAAAGAAAAGGGGATAAGAAAGAAAATACAATGACAAATGTGATTTGGGGGGGGGGAAAGGTATAAAAGTGAGAGAAGACCACTAAGAAGCAATGTTTAGAAATAGGAAATATTTAAATGCTATATGATGTGTGTCTGTCAGATTGTGGGGTTTTTAATGGGTTTTTTTTTAATAGTTTTTAGAATTTTCAGCCTATTTAAATTGATCTTTTAAATTTGTTTTTAATTTTTATATTTGTTGTTCTTAGTTGGCTGTAAACCGCCCTGAGTCCTTCGGGAGAAGGGCGGTATAGAAATTGGAATAATAAATAATTAAATAAATAAATAAATTGTGTAAAATAAAAATAATAATAATTTAAAAAAAACTGGCAAAAAAAAAGGGGCTAACTTTTCAACGCCACCTGAAAGCGTTGTTTCTGTTTCTAGGAATAAGCAAAGAGGTTTGTGTGTGTGTGTGTGTGTGTGTGTGTGTGTGTGTGTGTGTGTGTGTGTGTGTGTGTGTGTAACAATGAAAACCTGAAGTACAGTCATGGAGTGACCGTTGAAATGTACAGTAGCACTGAATGAAGGGACATAACATTTTTTCCACACTTACTACCCTTGCAGTCTCCTTCTGGTCATCTGATCAAAAATTCAGGTGCTTGGCAACGGACTCCTATTTATAACGGTTGCAACATCCCGGGGAATCTTGTGATCCACTTTTGAGACCTTCTGACAAACTAAGTCAATGGGGAAGCCAGGTTCACTTAACAACCAGGCGGCTAACTTGTCAATGGCACTGATTCACTTAACAACTGAGGCAAGAAAGGTCGTAAAACGGGGGGGGAGGAACGTACTTAACAAGTGTCTCACTGAACGAAAGAAATTTTGGGTTCAGCTGTTAAAAAAGCCAACACAGTTCTGGGCTGCATAAACAGAGGGATAGAATCAAGATCACGTGAAGTGTTAGTGCCACTTTATAAGGCCTTGGTAAGGCCACACTTGGAATCCTGCATCCAGTTTTGGTCGCCATGATGTAAAAAAGATGTTGAGACTCTAGAAAGAGTGCAGAGAAGAGCAACAAAGATGATTAGGGGACTGGAGGCTAAAACATATGAAGAACGGTTGCAGGAACTGGGCATGTCTAGTTTAACGAAAAGAAGGACTAGGGGAGACATGATAGCTGTGTTCCAATATCTCAGGGGCTGCCACAAAGAAGAGGGAGTCGGGCTGTTCTCCAAAGCACCTGAGGGTAGAACAAGAAGCAATGGGTGGAAACTGATCAAGGAAAGAAGCAACTTAGAACTAAGGAGAAATTTCCTGACAGTTAGAACAATTAATAAGTGGAACGACTTGCCTTCAGAAGTTGTGAATGCTCCAACACTGGAAATTTTTAAGAAAATGTTGGATAACCATCTGACTGAGATGGTGTAGGGTTTCCTGCCTGGGCAGGGGGTTGGACTAGAAGGCCTCCAAGGTCCCTTCCAACTCTGAAGTTATGTTATGTTAGGTGTGATCATAAGTCAAGGACTACCTGTACTATGATACTACTATGAGTTTAGCATCTAAAGTAGTGCTGAAAGTTTTATATCAAAATATATTCCTTATACTGTCTCCATCTTTTCTTAAACCTGGAGTACAGTCATTGAGTGACCATGAAATACATGATGAATTTATTTATGATGATTAACATTTTTCTTTTATATCTGTTGTGTACACTGAGAGCTTATGCACCAAAGACAAATTCTATTCTATTCTATTCTATTCTATTCTATTCTATTCTATTCTATTCTATTCTTTATATCCTGTGGGGTGTGGCTCCATGACTCAACACTTCCTAGGCCTGCCCCATCCCTGCTTCTGTTGTTCCCGCCTCTCCTGCCTACGAAATCTAGGGTCCAGCCAGGCCTGATTGCCATCAGCTGGGTTTGGGGGGGTGTCCTGGGGGGGGAAGAGTCAGGGGACGGAAGCCTCATTATCTCTTCCACCTGGCCTGCCTCTGGCTCCTGGAGGTGAGCCAGGGAAGCCGGTGCTCCTGAGGTAAGTCCTGACGGCCCTTCCCCCTCACTTTCCAAGTCACTTTCTGGAAGGGGGCCTATTCTATTCTATTCTATTCTATTCCATTCCATTCCATTCTGATTTCTTATTCTATTCCATTCCATTCCATTCCAATCCAATCCAATCCAATCCAATCCAATCCAATCCAATCCAATCCAATCTAATTTCTAAATTAGGCAGGACAGGAGGCTGAGTTAAAGCCAAAGAAATCTTTAACAAGGGTTACAGAATACTGTACAGAGTTGGCATAAACTGATTGCTCAGTCTAAAGGCAGGTTCGTATAGCCTCCGGCTGCCCCAATAATTTGCATGCAGTAAAACAATGAATTACACCGACTGATTTATCTGCAACACTTGCATTTCTCAAGGGAAGTTGGCTTATTTGTATTTTTGCAGGCTGCATTGCTTATTTGTTTGTGTGTGTTTGTGTGTGTGTATGTGCGTGAGAGAGAGAGAGAGAAGCGGAAACAGGCCAGCATCTCTCAATGCTATCATAACTGATTCTTCTCCCGTTGCCAAATCCCTCTAAACATTCATTAGCTCTAAATAATAGGTTTTGAGATGATTCATTATTCTGTCATTTTGAAAAATCATACAGGCTGGGCTGTTTTGTCCACCGTTGGCGTTCCGGTGATACAAGATCAAATTTCATTGATTGTCCTCTTTGGCACCTTTTACAGGTATCCCACTAATCTCCATCATATCCTCCCCGCCCTCAAATTTACAACCCTCATTTTTCTTCATTTGCGTATTCATTATTTGAAATGCAATCTCGTAAACTGCTTGGGAATGAAAATGAAATTTGCAAACGCGATTGAGCTGGGAAAGTTCATTGTTGCATTTTTCAGATGGGTGGGGGAAAGAGTTTGATTCTAATTTGACGCTGTTCAATATAAATGTTGGGGGTTTTTTTGGGCCCTGCGCGGATTGTAGGGAAATATTAGGAATGGTTCGTTCTAGTGCAAATGTAAATTATCATGGCTCAATCATTTTAATGCCATAGGAAGGATACGAAAATCCATTCTTAATTCATTAGAGGGAGCAAAATGAAACTCAGCGGAAAACGATGTTCTTCAAAATAGGAATTGGACAAATACCAGATGAGTGACATTTGGCTTGACAAAATTATGTAGGAGGATTTGAAGATTTTAACAGATAACCTAATCATGAAGAGTAACATGGTATTATACCCTAAATGGGAAAACATTTAAAAAAAAATTATTATACATTTTCCTTTGTTATACATAACATTTCCATTTCTGCAACGACAGTGTACTGCTGTCTGTATCAAATCTCTTTTAAATACACATAGTTTTATACACACCATAATTATAATCATTTTTCTCATAATACATACAATGTAATCTTCCCTTCTAATCGCCCTGTACAGTTTAATTTAAAATCAAGTATAATTCAGTGATAATATTGCTTATGGTATTATTGCTTAAATAGAATAGAATAGAATAGAATAGAATAGAATAGAATAGAATAGAATAGAATAGAATAGAATAGAATAGCTGGAAGGGACCTTGGAGGTCTTCTAGTCCAACCCCCTGCCCAGGCAGGAAACCCTACACCACTTCAGACAAACGGTGATCCAACATCTTCTTAAATACTTCCAGTGCTGGAGCATCCACAACTTCTGGAGGCAAGTTGTTCCACAGATTAATTAATTGTTTTAACTGTCAGGAAATTTCTCCTTAGTTCCAGGTTGCTTCTCTCCTTGATTAATTTCCACCCGTTGCTTCTTGTCCTGCCCTCAGGTGCTTTGGAGAATAGCTTGACTCCCTCTTCTTTGGGGCAGCCCCTGAGATATTGGAACACTGCTATTATGTCTCCCCTAGTCCTTCTTTTCATCAAACTAGACATGTCCAATTCTAGCAACTGTTTTTCATATGTTTTAGCCTCCAGTCCCCTAATCGTCTTTGTTGCTCTTCTCTGCACTCTTTCTAAAGTCTTCACATCTTTTTTACATCGTGGCGACCAAAACTGGATGCCGTATTCCAAGTGTGGCCTTACCAAGCCTTATAAAGTGGTATTAACACTTCACATGATCTTGATTCTATCCCTCTGTTTATGCAGCCTAGAACTGTGTTGGCTATATATTTAGTTTTGTTTTATTGATCGTCCTTAATTATAAATTACTAACTTCTGCTTCTATTTTCTAACCATTTATAAAATCGGTCCCAAGTTAAATAGTACTGTTTCCTTTTGATCCTTAATTTTCATCGTTAACCTGTCCATTTCAGCACAGTCTAATATTTTCTTTATTACATTTTCATCTATAGGTATATGTTCATTTTTCCAATTTTTGTGCGTACATAATTTTCATTGCCATTGTCACACGTAATATTAAATTTGTAATTCTTTTATTGTATTTTCCCGGTAATATACCTAGTAAGAAGAATTCTGGTTTTAAATCTATTTGTTGTGTTGTCATTTCTTCTAACCACCTTTTTATCTTTAACCAATATTTTTTCGCCATTGGGGGGTGGGAAACATATTTTTGTTCAAATTTTGCTTTGGTTAAGATTTGCTGATCCCAGGAATTAAGACAGGTCTCATTAACTTGAATATGATTAGAGCAGAAGAGTGAAGCTGAAGTGAATCCTCTCTGACCAAATTTTAAGTAGAACCACAAAAGAAAGTTTTTTGTGGGTTTTTTTTGAATTTATATCCCGCCCTGCTCCGAAGACTCAGGGCGGCTTACATTGTATTAAGCAATAGTCTTCATCCTATTTGTATATTTATATACAAAGTCAACTTATTATCCCCCCAAAAATCTGGGTCCTCATTTTACCTACCTTATAAAGGATGGAAGGCTGAGTCAACCTTGGGCCTGGTGGGACTCTAACTTGCAGTAATTGCAAGCAGCTGTGTTAATAACAGACTGCATTGGTCTGTAGAGCCACCAGAGGTTGAAGAGAAGTTTTGGTCTAGTAGAAAAAAAGGAGAAGGAGAAGGAAGAGGGGAGGAGGAGGAGGAGGAGAGAAGAAGGGGAAGCAGCAGAAGAAATAACAGAATAACAGAATAGCAGAGTTGAAAGGAACTTGAAGGTCATCTACTCCAATCCTTTGCTCAAGCAGGAGACCCTATACCATTCTGGACAAACGGCTGTCCAGTCTCTTCTTGAAAACCTTCAGTGACAGAGCACCGCTGGTTAATTGTCAGGAAATTTCTCCTTAGTTCCAGGTTGCTTCTCTCCTTGATAAATTTCCATCCATTGCTTCTTGCCCTGCATTCAAGTACTTTGGAGAATAGGGAGAAGGACGAGGGAGGAGGAGGAGGAGAAGAAGGAGAAAGTAAGAGAAAGGGAAGAAAAGAAGGAGATAGAGAAGGAAGGAGAGGGAGGAGGAGGAGGAGGAGGAGGAGGAGGAGGAAGACGTCTGTGGGGTCCTTAATGCTCTCTAAACTTGATTGTTTTCTTACAAACCTTTCATTACCCAACTAGGTAACATCATCAGTGCTGGAGAGAGTGGGGTTTGAGGAAAGGAGGAGGAGGAGGAGGAGGAGGAGGAGGAGGAGGAGGAGGAGGAGGAGGAGGAGGAGGAGGAGGAGGAAGACTGTGAGGTCCTCAATGCTCTCTGAGCTTGGTTGTTTTTTTACAAACCTTTCATTACCCAACTAGGTAACATCATTAGTGCTAGAAAGAGTGGGGTTTGAGGAAAGGAGGAGGAGGAGGAGGAGGAGGAGGAGGAGGAGGAGGAGGAGGAGGAGGAGGAGGAGGAGGAGGAGGAGGAGGAGGAGGAGGAAGACTGTGAGGTCCTCAATGCTCTCTGAGCTTGGTTGTTTTCTTACAAACCTTTCATTACCCAACTAGGTAACATCATCAGTGCTAAAAGGAATGGGGTTTGAGGAAAGGAGGAGGAGGAGGAGGAGGAGACACCAGCTCATGACCACCGCAAGGAACAGAAACATTAAAATAGGAATTAACCGTGAAGATAGAATGCACAGAAAAATTCCCTTTCCTAAGATTGCAAATTGCTCAAAGTGAATGTAGCACAGAAATAAAACGTTGGCTCGCACTGGGTCGCACAGCAATGCTGAATATGGAACCAATTGTAGGCTAGTTTGCTCTATCGTCTTCCCTGCAGCTACCTATAGTTGCAGAAGCTGGACTTTAAAAAAGCAAGACAGGAAGATAATATACTGGTTTGAGCTGTGGTGCTGGAGAAGGCTCCGGTATATTCCTTGGAGAGGAAAGGGGACTAACAAGGAAATACTGGAGTGTGTAACACTAGAAAGCACAGTCACAAAAGCAGTGGTGAAATCCAAATTTTTTTACTACCGGTTCTGTGGGCGTGGCTTGGTGGGTGTGGTGTGGCTTGGTGGGCATGCCAGGGGAAAGATACTGCAAAATCCCCATTGCCTCCCCACTCCCGGGGGAAGGATATTGCAAAATCTCCATTCCTACCCCACTCTGGGACCAGCCAGAAGGTGGTATTTGCTGCTTCTCCAAACTACTCAAAATTTCCGCTACTGGTTCTCCAGAACCTGTCAGAACCTTCTGGATTTCACCCCTGTACGAACGTGTGTCTCACTTATTATGGCCACGTCGTTGCAGAGGAATTCACTGGGGAAAGCAATTATGTTGGGAAGAGTTAGGAGTAAAAGGAAACCAGGCCTCCAAAGAACACGGTGGCTAGACACCATCAAAAGTGACACCATCCAGAACATAGAACAACTCAAAGAAGCAGCACAAAATCAGAAGATGTGGTTGTTCTGACCTAGGCTTCCCCGAACCACGAAGCAGACTCCTTGTCCCGACAAAAATGCCTTTTTATTAAGTTACTGTGAATTCCTCTCATTCATCTCCAGTAAAGTCTTTCAAGGGAGAATTTACAGTCACAGACTCTATCTGGCTTGGAGAGCTGCCAGGCCGATATCTTCAAAACATGGAGTCTCAGGGAGTCACGAACCTATTAAGGAACTAATTGTCTCCTGCAAACTCCACTCCCTTTTCGCTCCTCTTTTATTCCGTTTGGGAAGGGCCATTCACTGTCCACCTGTGGCCTTACTCCTGAGTTGACCCTTGTTCTTTAGCTATTCCCTTCGTCTGGCAACTCTGCGCATGCATACACTGGGAACAGGCTCCAGCTGTTCGTCTGCCTCGCTGTTGTCTGACTCCAAAGGCAGCTCATAACTGGCATATGGCCCTGGCCCTCTCTCTGCCTCCAATGCAGAGCCCACATCAGAGCCTTCCCCAGACTCCAGGACTGGCCCACGTTCCTCCCCAACCTCCTTGTTGTGACCCAGGCCCAAGTAGGTAGTAGGAAACTCAGTCCGTGAAAAACAAACAAACTTTATTCGAACAGCTGAGAATTACTTAATTCCCTGTGTAGTTCAACTAAATTAAAACAAATTCCTCCCAACACAAATTCCTCAGTCCTATCACAAACCTTGGTCCAATTAGGCAAACTGCCAAAGGCCTTTCTTGGCAAACGTTCAGAAGTCACAAAAATAAATGCAAGATGTAGACGAAGCAGAAGACCAAGCTACCAACGTTGTTTTCCGGCAAAGCTCAAACGCCATTGCTGGTCTGTTTTAAGCCTTGTGGGAGGGGCCAATCATCTCTTGGCCCTACTCCTGAGTCGTCCTCTTTGCTTGAGCTGCTCTTGCCTTCTGGCAGCTCTTCTCATGTGTGCATTAGGAACAGGCTCCTCCTGTTGCTCTGCCTCACTACTATCAGTCTCTGGAGGCTCTGGAGTCTGCACCTCACTTCCCGATGGCCTTGGCCCCACCTAAGCCTCATCTGTTGTGCCTTGCCCGCCCTCCTCTCCTCAGCCAGGCCCCTCTCATCTCTTTCTATCTGAGCCAGAGACTGATAGTGAAGAAGAATGGCCTGGCATGCCTCCAGCCCCCAGCCCTGGCACCATGCCCGGACAGACTGAGCAAACAAACCTCCCTCCTACAGCGTGTGAGCACGAAGCCAGCCACGAGCTGGAATTGCCGGTAGCTGAGCAGGAGGACAAAAGGTGGGCAGATCCCCGCTTCCGGAGAATGGAGAGGCGACATCAGCAAAAGGAAGGGAGGGGCAGGCCTCTCCTAAGTGCTGAGTCATGGAGCCACACCCCATGGCCTATATAAAGGATCTGCTTTTTGGCATTCCTTGAGTCAAGCAAAGTCTCATCTGGTTGCTGAAGTCACACCTTGGATTCCTGCCTGCCCTGAGTACTCTGACAGGAATTTGGCAAAGCTGCAGAGGCTTCGTGGCCACGCTTGATACAGACTTCCCAGACCCGGCCGTCAGAGGAGGAGTGGGACACGACATCATCACTCTTCAACTCCATTGCCAGCTCTGCAGGTTGCTGGCGGACCACAACTCTAGTGAGGCCTGGTCCATAGAATCACCAAGAATCGGACACAACTGAATGGATAACACCATCCCACAGGTGCTGAGATGCACAAGATGCAGTAAATAACAGTTTTCCCCACCAACGCCGGAGACATTTCCATTTGGCTATCAGCATTCTTTTACGACACGCTTTTAATAACTACAGAATTAGTATTGAAAAGCTATTGATTAGCAATCAAGGTTGATGCTGTGGGGCTGAAGAAAAGCAAGTTATAGGATTGCCGTTTCGGGTTTTGATTAAAGCTGCCTCCTTCCTCTCTATATTCGGTGACAAACTAATCTTATAAGAATCTTGAACGCCCAAATGAAACAGATTGTTCTTTCCATCTAAATAGATTGCGCTGTCCTTTCGGCTGAGATTAACATTGAGTTTTGATACTAGGAGCCAAAGATTTTGTTTTGCTTTTGTTTTGCGAACTAACAAATCAAGGGCTGTCCATCACAGGTACACAAGCTTTTGAAAAAAATCAAAGGTCGAATAATGATTTTTATACGGGAACAATTTGTGGAGGGAGGCTGCAAGGGGAAAATAGGTGTGGTGAGATGGTGCATCCAGAATAGAACACAAAGTATTGCCAATTATTTTTATTCATGGTCTGATCTTCCCTCGTTGCTTCCTGTCTTCCAGTTGTTGTTGTTAGTTGCAAAGTCATGTCCGACACATCATGACCCCATGGACAACATTCCTCCAGGCCTTCCTGTCCTCTATCATCCTCTGGAGTCCATTTAAGCTCACTCCGACTGCTTCAGTGACTCCATCCAGCCACCTCGTTCTTTGTCGTCGCCTTCTTCTTCTTTTGCCCTCCATCGTTCCCAGCATTAGTCTCTTCTCCAGTGAGTCCCTCCTTCTCATTAGGTGGCCAAAGTATTTGAGTTTCGTCTTCAGGATCTGGCCTTCTAAAGAGCACTCAGGGTTGATCTCCTCTAGGACTGACTGATTGGATCGCCTTGCAGTCCAAGGGACTCGCAGGAGTCTTCTCCAGCACTAGAGTTCAAAGGCCTCAATTCTTTGGCGCTCAGCCTTTCTTATGGTCTAACTTTCACAGCCATACATTGCAACTGGGAAAACCATAGCCTTGACTATACACACTTTTGTTGGCAGGGTGATGTCTCTGCTTTAGTAGGTGTTTAGATTTGCCATAGCTTTCCTCCCCAGGAGCAAGCGTCTTTTATTTATTTATTTATTTTATTATTTATTTATTTATTTGATTTTTATACCGCCCTTCTCCCGAAGGACTCAGGGCGGTGTACAGGCAGAATAAAACCAACAAAGAACAATATACAATATACAAAGTTAAAATCAGTTAAAAACTTATTAAATGAGCCTGAAAAATTTAAGAAATTTACCATAAAACCAAAACCCCATTAAAATTGCTAAAAATTTGAGTTTAAAATTCCATTCAAGCCAGCCCCGCGCGAATAAAGAGATATGTTTTCAGTTCATGACGGAATGTCCGAAGGTCAGATATCTGGCGTAAGCCGGGGGTTCGTTCCAGAGTGTGGAGCCCCACAGAGAAGGCCCGTCCTGGGGCCGCCAGCCGACATTGTTTGGCGGACGGCACCCTGAGGAGTCCCTCTCTGTGAGAGCGTACGGGTCGGTGGGAGGCATGTGGTAGCAGTAGGCGGTCCCGTAAGTACCCAGGTCCTAAGCCATGGGCGCCTTAAAGGTCGTGACTAACACCTTAAAGTGCACCCGAGAGGCCACAGGTAGCCAGTGCAGCCTGCAGGAGAGGTGTTACATGGGAGCTGCGTGCAGCTCCTCTATCACCAGCGGCTGCGTTCTGGACTAACTGAAGCCTCCGGACGCACTTCAAGGGGAGCCCCATGTAGAGAGCATTACAATAATCCAAGCGAGAGGTAACGAGCGCGTGAGTGACCGTGCATAAGGCATCCCGATCAAGGAAGGGGCGCAACTGCCGAACCAGGCGAACCTGGTGGAAGGCCCTCCTGGAGACGGCCGTCAAATGATCTTCAAACGACAGCCGATCATCCAGGAGGACACCCAAGTTGCGCACCCTATCCTTTGGGGCCAATAACTCGCCCCCAACAGCCAGCCGCGGTTGCAGCTGGCTGAATCGGGATGCCGGCATCCACAGCCACTCCGTCTTGGAGGGATTAAGCTTTTAATTTCTTGGCTGCAGTCCCCATCTACAGTAATCTTGGAGCCCAGGAAAATAAAATCTGTCAGTACCTCCATTTCTTCTCCATCTAGATGGAGTCACTGCCAGGAATTGAGAGGGCCGGATGCCATGATCTTTTAGTTTTTTTAAGGTTGAGTTTCAACCCAACTTTTGCACTCTACTTCTTCACCTGCATCAAGAGGATCTTTAGTTCCTCTTCGCTTCCTGCCATTAGAGTGGAATCATCTGCATATCTGAGGTTGTTGATATTTCTCCCGGCAAACTTAATTCCAACTTCTGATTCATCTAGCCCAGGCCTTTCTCACGATTTCTTCCAGTTTACATAGTGCTAAAACTGACTTTCAACTTTCTTGCTGAAAATGGATTGCAGCTGAGAAGATTGATGAAAAGGACACCAAAGCTTTGAGAAACTTCACACTGTTCCTAAAATGCAATAATATGAAGAAGAAACAGCAATGGATGGAAACTAATCAAGGAGAGAAGCAACCTAGAACTAAGGAGAAATTTCCTGACAGTGAGAACAATTAATCAGTGGAACGACTTGCCTCCAGAAGTTGTGAATGTTCCAACAATGGAGGTTTTCAAGAAGAGATTAGACAGCCATTTGTCTTGAATGGTATAGGGTCTCCTGCTTGGGCAGCGGGTTGGACTAGAAGACCTCCAAGGCCCGTTTCAATTCTGTTAGTTTGTTATTTTCCAGCATCAAGTCTTCCAAAAACGACGACAGCATCTCGATGACTTCAGTTGATTTCCTAAAATGAAGGCAAGTAAGACATGATTAGAACTTGAATTGAAGAACATCAGGGTTATAGACTCAGAATTTTTTAAAAAACAGCAACCTGGAAGATGGCAATAGCAATAGCAGTAACAATATCTATTGCCATTTACCTCATGGAATGCAATAGTGTTATAGTGTTTAGACTCAAAACAGCCAGAGCTCCAGAATGCTTATATATGCATACATAAAGAAGGACTAGGGGAGACATGATAGCAGTGTTCCAATATCTCAGGGGCTGCCACAAAGAAGAGGGAGTCGGGCTGTTCTCCAAAGCACCTGAGGGTAGAACAAGAAGCAATGGGTGGAAACTAATCAAGGAGAGAAGCAACCTAGAACTAAGGAGGAATTTCCTGACAGTTAGAACAATTAATCAGTGGAACGACTTGCCTGCAGAAATTGTGAATGCTCCAACACTGGAAATTTTCAAGAAAATGTTGGATAACCATCTGTCAGAGATGGTGTAGGGTTTCCTGCCTGGGCAGGGGGTTGGACTAGAAGGCCTCCAAGGTCCCTTCCAACTCTGTTGTTATGTTATGTTATGTAGTCCTCAACATAGGACAACAATTGAGCCCAAAATTTCTGTTGCTAAGGGAGATGATTGTTAAATGAGTTCTACCCCATTTTGCGACCTTTCTTCCCAAAATTGTTTAGGGAAACCTCACCAAGACATTTCCAATTTTACGCGGGAGAAAACCCAACTAATCAAAGACCTACATACAAACACCCGCGAAAACCTCAGAAAATATATATATATATCTGCAACTTTCTGATATTTCAATCACTTTTATGAACTTAGCAGACTTTAATAGGGAGTTTTTCCAAAAACACGATCCCTTCCACAGCAAATAGGTAGGGCAGGTACACCCTTACAAGATTAACGCGAAAAACAATGAGCCATTTTAATTTCACCTCAGATTTGACACTGGGCCTTCATTTAACATTCGTCGGAGCCCTCCCTTTCTCTCCCCCCGCCCCCCAAATGGGTCTTGAAAAAAAACATATTTAATTACACGGTAATTTTCCTCCCCCCCAAAAAAGTAGTGTTGGAAGAAATATCCATCTGGGTTCAGTTCCAAGTGGGGACAAAGACACTGGAAACATGGAGACTGCTTGGAAAGATGGTTTAACGGTGGTCAGGATCACATGGCTTGAGATCCTGAACAGAAAAGGCTGAGATCCTGTGTGCTCCCTGGCTTTATGCTTTTTCTGAGCTTTGAACTTTCTGGGGCACAGGAAGAGTACCCTGATTGGTTGTCAAACTCCCAGGTGGTCTAGGGGTCTTAGTTAACATTGTAGGTTGTCCCTCAAGCTTGCCTGAGCCTTGCCATGTGATGAGTTTCTGTTCTATTGTGTTGCAAATGATGGGGGGGATTGAGTGAGCTTGGTTGAGGCTTTAATGGCCCATTGACAAAGGTGGGGGGTGGCAGGAAGTTGCAGGGAGCTGCTTTGTCTTTAAAATATGTTTCTCCATTTCTCATCCAGGGAAATATATTCTGCCTTTTTAAATATTTTCTAAAATATTTCATTCTTCTAGGACGGGGGTGGGTGCTAAATTCCTACAGTAGAAAGCTAGGATGAACACAACACATTAGCATGTAAAATCTCAACAGCAATTAGGTAATACTGTAAAGAGACAAGCTTTGGTGTGAAGTTAGATCTTGGGGAGGTTTCTCTTTTTTCGCCTCCTACCAATGGTTTCCTTGAACTGTTTTTAAATATTCCTGCCAAAAAAAACTATAAGTAACTTGTTCTCACTACATACAGGGGTGGGATTCAAATAATTTAATAACCAGTTCTCTGCCTAATGACCGACTGGGTGGGCGTGGCCATGGTGGGCGTGGCCAGGGGTGTGTGACAGGCAGCACTCGGCCTCTTGCACCCCCCTGGGAGCAAAAATGGGCCACCGGGGGGGCGGGGGGGAAATGCACTGCCCCACCGCACCCCGTTTTGGGCCTAATAGGCCTCCCTGCAGCCTCCTGGGAGCAAAAACGGCCCACGGGATGTGTGTATGTGTAACACGCTCCCCTGCTTGCCCCTTTTTGGGCCTAAGAGGCCTCCCTGCACTTACCTGGGAGCCAAAATGAGGCACGTGGGGACTCCTGGAAGGGGCGGGAAGGGAAGGGATGGGGCCAGCCAGCAATTTAACTACCGGTTCGCCCGAACCGGCCTGAACCGGTTGAATCCCACCACTGATATAGACTTACACTAACGAATATTTGTTTAGGGATGCTAAACAATGGCACTGAAAAAAATAACCTATGACCGTTTTTCCACGCTTAGATCCATTGTGCCATCCCCATGGTGACGTGATCGAAATTTGGGCACTTGGCAACTGGATCACATTTATGACGGTTGGAGTGCCCCAGGGTCATGTGATCCCCTTTGGCGACCTATTGATAAGCAAAGTCAATGGGGAAGTCAGATTCCCTTAATAACCGTGTGACTAACTTAACAACTGGAGTGATTCACTTAATGACTGTGGCAAGAAAGGTTGTAAAATGGGGCAAACCTCACTGAACTTGCTTAGCAGCAGAAAGTAGCAGCAGAAAGTAGCAGCAGAAGACTAAGCAGTCTTGCTTAGCAGCAGGAATTTTGGGCTCAATTGTCTTCGTACGTCGAGGGCTACCTGTATTGTCATGGAGGCAATTAAAATTAATTTGCTGGAAGTAGCCATTCTTTTTCGCTCTAGGTCATATGGAATCACAACAGAAAACAATTGTAAAGGGCATTCTTTACCTGAGAGGAGAGGAGAGGAGAGGAGAGGAGAAGAGAAGAGAAGAGAAGAGAAGAGAAGAGAAGAGAAGAGAAGAGAAGAGAAGAGAAGAGAAGAGAAGAGAATTGATGGAATGGAATGGAATGGAATGGAATAGAATAGAATAGAATAGAATAGAATAGAATAGAATAGAATAGAATAGAATAGAATAGAATAGAATAGAATAGAATAGAATAACTGATTTGGAGGTCTTCTAGTCCTGCTTAGACAGGAAATCCTATACCATTTCAGACAAATGGTTGTCCAATCTCTTCTTAAAAACTTCCAGACAGGAGAGACAAAGAAAGAAGGAGGAAGGAGGAGGAGAAAGAAAAAGAAGGAGAAAGGAAGGAAGGAAGGAAGGAAGGGAGGGAGGGAGGGAGGGAGGGAGGGAGGGAGGGAGGAGTAGGAGTAGGAATAGGAGGACAACAGTAATTCTGAACCAGTATAACCTGCATTGTGTAATAATTGAGGAAGAGGAAGAGAAGAAGGAGAAGAGGGAAGAGGAGAAGGAGGAGAAGAAGAAGAAGGAAAAGGAAGAGAAGGAGACACCGATGATGATGTGACAGCAACAATTTTGGTCTGTCTTCACTTCAGGCGTAACCTCATTTTTAATTTCTTGTTGGCAATTTATTACTTTCCATCCCAACACAGTAACAGTAACAGAGTTGGAAGGGACCTTGGAGGTCATCTAGTCCGACCCCCTGCTCACTATACTAGGGATTTGAACTGCCAAACTGCCGACCTTTCTGATCGACAAGCTCAGTGCCTTAGCCACTGAGCCACAGTTCAAACTTAAATTTCTTCTTTTCCGCGCATATCTTTCATCCAAACTCAATTCTAACAGAATGCACCTTTAAAATCATGCAGCATTTTCAAATTTACGCTGTTTTTTTTTCTTTTTCTACAATGTACATTCACGGTGATGAAGTTGTCTACCTGAGGAGAACTGACCCAGAAGTGGGTTTTCTCTCTGGGCTGCCATCTTGCTTTGGACAAGCACGATATTTCAAGGTAACAAGAAATCCAGGAAGGGTATCCTTTATACTCTTAATAAAAACTGCTCAAGATTTACTCTCTCGATGCTACAATGCGATGCAAAGAAAAGAAAGAACATCTGGGTTTTTTTCCCCATTTAAATGTCTCCATCTTTGTCGGACATTAAGGAACTACTTATCCATGGAAGAAAATAAGAACGCCTTAGCTAGCACCGCTATCAAATAGAATAGAATAGAATAGAATAGAATTTTTATTGGCCAAGTGTGATTGGACACACAAGGAATTTGTCTTGGTGCATATGCTCTCAGTGTACATAAAAGAAAAGCTACGTTCATCAAGGTACAACATTTACAACACAATTGTCTAATGTTGTCTACATGGCCATTTTGGGACAAACTTAACGCTGCTTCTTTGTTCCGATGTGAAATTTGGAGAGAGAAGCAGGAGAGGTTTTGAAAAGACCTCAGCTAGCAATTTTTTGCACAGATGGTAAGAAAGCTGAAACTCCCCATCTGGCAGTTTCATGAGGAATTTGAAGCAATCGAGAAATCCATTCCCAACTAACACACTGACAAAAGATACAGGTAGTCCTTGACTTACAACAGTTCATTTAGTGGGTGTTTGAAGTTGGCGTTGGAAAAAAGTGACTTATGACCAGCCGGTTCGGGCTGGTTCGGGTGAACCGTTAGATAAATTGTTGGCTGGCCCCACCCCTTCCAGGAGTCCCCACACGCCTCATTTTGGCTCCCAGGTAAGTGCAAGGGGGCCTACTAGGCCCAAAATGGGGTACGGGGGAAAAAAGTGACATATGACCACTAGTAGGATTCAGCTGGTTCGGGCGAACTGGTAGAAAAATTGCTGGCTGGCCCTGCCCCTCCCTTCCCCGCCCCTTCCAGGAATCCCCCACAGCCCGTTTTTGCTTCCAGGAGGTGCAGGAGGCCAAGTGCTGCCTGTCACACCCCCTGGCCACGCCCACCATGGCCACGCCCACCCAGCCAGTCATTAGGGCAGAGAACCGGTTGTTAAATTATTTGAATCCCACTACTGCTTATTACCATTTTTTACACTTACTTTTTTTTTGTACAAGTTTTTATTTATTTATTTATTTATTTATTTATTTGTTCATATTTTTATACCGCCCTATCTCCCTAGGGACTCAGGGCAGTTTACAGCCAGATAAAAAAGATAAATATATACAGAATAAAACATTGATTTAAAAAATTCAATAGGCCGAATATTTAAAATAGAAATAGAAATAATAAAACCCCATTTAAAACCAAGTTTAAAATTTAAAAAATTTAAAAAATCCTAGTCCACTCCTGTGCAGATGAATAGATGTGTCTTAAGCTCGCGGCGGAAGGTTCGAAGGTCAGAAAGTTGGCGAAGTCCTGGGGGAAGCTCGTTCCAGAGGGTGGGAGCCCCCACAGAGAAGGCCCTTCCCCTGGGTGTCGCCAGTCGGCACTGCCTGTTTTCCCCCTCCACACAAACACAATTCATAAACAATGTGACCTTATGATAGTGACCTTATCTTATACAATTCAAACTATTCAAATATATTTTTCTTAATTACAATTTTTTGCCAATATATATATATATATATATATTCCCTTAACTTTTTATTCCTTTCCTAATATTTCTTTGCTTATTTTATCAAATTACATCTTTTTTCCCCCTTCGTTTTCTAATTTTTCTATTTTTATTCATATTCATTTCCTTTCATTCCTTTTCTTCTTCTTTTTTTTTACTATTTCAATTTTTATTCTTTGAATATTTTCGGGGTTGTCATTTCTCCATTTCTTTCAGAGCGACCTTTTCTTACCCACCTTTCCTTCCCTCCTTTCTTCATTCCTCCTTTCTTATATATAATAATAATATCAGAATTGGAAGGGACCTTGGAGGTCTTCTAGTTCAACCCCCTGCCCAGGCAGGAAACCCTACACCGTTTCAGACAAATGGCTATCCAACATTTTCTTGAAAATTTCCAGTGTTGGAGCATTCACAACTTCTGCAGGCAAGTTGTTCCACTGATTAATTGTTCTGACTGTCAGGAAATTTCTCCTTAGTTCTAAGTTGCTTCTCTCCTTGATGAGTTTCCACCCATTGCTTCTTGTCCTGCCTTCAGGTGCTTTGGAGAACAGCCCGACTCCCTCTTCTTTGTGGCAGCCCCTGAGATATTGGAACACAGCTATCATGTCTCCCCTAGTCCTTCTTTTTGTTAAACTAGACATACCCAGTTCCTGCAACCCTTCTTCATATGTTTTAGCCTCCAGTCCCCTACTCATCTTTGTTGCTCTTCTCTGCACTCTTTCTAGAGTCTCAGCATCTTTTTTACATCGTGGCGACCAAAACTGGATGCAATATTCCAAGTGTGGCCTTATCAAGGCATTATAAAGTGGTATTAACACTTCACGTGATCTTGATTCTATCCCTCTGTTTATGCAGCCCAGAACTGTGTTGGCTTTTTTGGCAGCTGCTGCACACTGCTGGCTCATATCTAAATGGTTGTCCACTAGGACTCCAAGTTCCCTCTCACAGTTCTTCTCCCATCCTCTCCTATTCCTTCCCTACTTCCCCTTCCCTTCTCCTCGTCCACCCTACTGTTTAGAATAGAATAGAATAGAATTTTATTGGCCAAGTGTGATTGCTCAGGGGCTGTGATAGCTCAGGCTGGAAGAAGCCTGTTATTAGAACACAGCTGCTTGCAATTACTGCAGGTTCTAGTCCCACCAGGCCCAAGGTTGACTCAGCCTTCCATCCTTTATAATGTAGGTAAAATGAGGACCCAGATTGTTGGGGGGGGGCAATAAGTTGACTTTGTAAAAATATACAAATAGAATGAGACTATTGCCTTATACACTGTTAGCCGCCCTGAGTCTTTGGAGAAGGGCGGGATATAAATGTAAAAAAAAAAAAAAAAAAATTGGACACACAAGGAAATTGTCTTGGTGCATATGCTCTCAGTGTACATAAAAGAAAAGATACGTTTACGACCTTTGCAGCATCCCCATTGTCACATGAGCAAAATTGAGATTTTTTGGGGGGCAACTGACTCGCATTTATGACGGTTACAGCATCACTCCCGGGGGGGGGGTCACGTGATCCCCTTTTGTGACCATCTGACAAGCAAAGTCAATGGGGAAGCCAGGGTTGCTTAACAACCGTGTGACTTTGGAGCGATTCACTTAACAACGGTGGCAAGAAAGGTCATAAAATGGGGCAAAATTCACCTCACAAGTGTCTCGCTTAGCAACATAAATGTTTGGGTTCCATTGTGGTCATATGTTGAGGACTACCTGTATTTAGAGATTGGCTACTCTGTCCTCTATAGCCAGGGTGGAAAAAAAATGTAATATTGAGACTCATGACAGAATAAAAACACTTCACCTGACATGCGGCTGACTAGATTTATAATGAAGTGCTATGGTTTGGTTTGGTTTTTTACCCCTGGTGAAAATGAAAAATAAAATAAAATAAAACCCAGCAAATAGAACTGGGAGATCGCTATGTATGCATTGTAAAATAAGAGGGCTGTGAGTATTCAATCCATCAACCGGGGAAAAAAATTAAAAATGATGAAGTGCATTGAGATAAGAAACTGGAAATCTGAAAAGCCGACAGATTTCTAAGCATGTTGATAGGAAGGTAATAGGAAGAAATTATGCCTTTGCGCCCACCTCCCTCCTTAAAATAAAAGAGAGAGGACTGCAGGAAGTGTGAAAGGCTGTTGTGCAGAAAATAATAGTTTTTTTCCCATTCTGATGAGTGAAAGGGCACACGAGTGTCACGAAAGCAGAAATGGAAAGATTGAGGCTCCGTTTTTAAAAAGTCTCTTGTTTTTCTACTAAATGTCTACGGAGATTCTCGGTCGTCCGGGTCACGGTTGTCCCAAAGGTGTTTTTTCAAGAGGCAACTGGATTTTCTATTTTTTTTTCTTTTTGAAGACGTTTCGCTTCTCATCCAGGAAGCTTCTTCAGCTCTTGACTGGATGGTGGGGAACGGAAGGATTGATCCTCCTTGCAGACAGCTGGTCATTTGCATCCTTTTAGAGAGTCGTTGAGGCTGCTTGGAGGTTTCTCTGCATCCTCAGGGTCACCTGAGTAGTGCAAATAGGTGTGGAGCAGGGGTGAAATCCAGCAGGTTCTGACAGGTTCTGGTGAACCGGTAACGGAAATTTTGAGCAGTTCGGAAAACCAGTAGCAGAAATTTTGAGTAGGTCGGAGAATCAGCAAATGACAACTCTGACTGGCCCCAGAGTGGGGAGGGAATGGAGATTTTGCAGTATCTTTCCCCCAGGAATGGGGTGGGAATGGAGATTTTGCAATATCCTTCCCCCAGGAGTGGGGTGGGAATGGAGATTTTGCAATATCCTTCCCCCAGGAGTGGGGAGGGAATGGGGATTTTGCAGTATCCTTCCCCCAGGAGTGGGGAGGGAATGAGGATTTTGCAGTATCTTTCCCCCAGGAATGGGGTGGGAATGGAGATTTTGCAATATCCTTCCCCCAGGAGTGGGGTGGGAATGGAGATTTTGCAATATCCTTCCCCCAGGAGTGGGGAGGGAATGGGGATTTTGCAGTATCCTTCCCCACGAGTGGGGTGGGAATGGAGATTTTGCAATATCCTTCTCCCAGGAGTGGGGTGGGAATGGAGATTTTGCAATATCCTTTCCCCAGGAGTGGGGTGGGAACGGAGATTTTGCAATATCCTTCCCCCAGGAGTGGGGTGGGAACAGAGATTTTGCAATATCCTTCCCCCAGGAGTGGAGTGGGAACGGAGATTTTGCAATATCCTTCCCCCAGGAGTGGGGAGGGAATGGGAATTTTGCACTATCCTTCCCCCAGGTGTGGGGAGGGAATGGGGATTTTTCAGTATCCTTCCTCTGGACTCTGGTGGGTTGGGCTGATGTGACCGGCAAGACACGGTCCCTCAGATCACCTGGTCCCAAGCCATGAAGGGCTTTAAAGGTGATAACCAGCATCTTGAATTGCACCTGGAAGCAAATTAGCAACTAATGCAGCTCCCGCAGGAGAGTTGATGCATGTGCACATCAAGGTCTGCACAAAACCATGCGGGCCACTGAATTTGGCTCCAACTGGAGCTTCCAGATGCTCTTTATTTTATTTTATTTTATTTTATTTATTTATTTTATTTGTCACAACAGTATATATAAGCCTAAGCATGAAAATATCTATATAATATATAAGCATATATATAAGCCTAAGTATGTAATAACTATATATCAATTGGATATAATGAAAGGAAACAATAGGGCAGGAACGGTAGGCACATTTGTGCTCTTATGCACGCCCCATACAGGCCTCTTAGTAATGGGGTGAGGTCAACAGTAGACAGTTTTTGGTTAAAGCTTTTGGGAGTTTGAGAAGAGACCACAGAGTCAGGTAGCGTGTTCCAAGCACTAATAACTCTGTTACAGAAGTCATATTTTCTGCAATCAAGATTGAAGCGGTTAACATTAAGTTTAAATCTATTGTTTGCTCTTGTATCGTTGTGATTGAAGCTGAAGTAGTCTTCAACAGGAAGGACATTGCAATAGATGATTCTATGAGTTAAACACAGGTCCTGTCGAAGGCGGCCGAGTTCTAAGTTTTCTAATCCCAGGATTTCAAGTCTGGTGGCATAAGGTATTTTGTTGTATTCAGAGGAGTGGAGAACTCTTCTTGTAAAATATTTCTGGACCCGTTCAATTGTATTGATGTCTGAAATGTGGTATGGGTTCTCTTCAAGGGCAGCCCCATGTAGAAGACCTTGCAATAGTCAAGACGTGAAGTGACTAGGGGCATGAGTGACCATCAGCAGGGACTATAACTTTGGGAAGAGTGGAGTGGGGGGGCGAATCCTCATCTTTTTGATATATTTCTCTTCTCTTTCTCTTATCTTACACGACTTGTAAAATGTCTGTCTGTCAAATGAGTCAAGAAAATTTAATTGAACAATTATCTTCATTTTAACTAATTAACTAATTAAAATGTTTTAGTTCATTAATTGATTCCCTAGATAAAGGGCAGATGATTAATCAACTCACCATTTTTTTCGAATCTATCGACAACGTAAATTGAATATAAACTTTTTAATTACGAAGACCTCCGTGCAGGTGTCATGAGATACAGATGGAGGTGCCTGAGGAGAATGCATCAATCATAAAAAAAAAAATGATAAGATAACCCATTATTGTCATTTTTTTACTGTGAGCATAAAGGCAACGTTAAAAATGAAATTCTGTTTCCTGCTCTCAAAAAAAAGTATATATCTATCCACGGGTTGATTGCTCTCACTGTCAAAAAACTTCTCCTTATTTCTAGGTTAAATCTCTCCTTGATCAGTTTCCATCCATTATTCCTTGTCTGGCCTTCAGGTGCTTTGGAGAATAGCTTGACCCCTTCCTCTCTATGGCAGCCCCTCAAATATTGGAAGACTGCTATCATGTTTCCCCTGGTCCTTCTCTTCACTAGACTAGCCATACACAGTTCCTGCTGGTCAAGCATCACTTACATGCCATGTCCTGGATAGAAGGAAGAGAACTAGTAATAATCTTTTCTGCTGTCCTCACCACTCTCTATACCACCTTCCTGTCCAAAGCAATAATTCTTCCAAACCAGACAATAATGCGGTATGATAAATATAATAAAAGCTACCCATTATACTTCATCTTTTCTCTTTTATACGGGAACATATTAACATCTTTATTTGTTAGCCTGTTTGCTTCTCAGTTTTCAATCCTGATTTGTCCTAGGCAGTGGTGGGATTCAAATAATTTAACAACTGGTTCTCTGCCCTAATGACCAGCTGGGTAGGCGTGGCTCGGTGGTCATGTGACCATGTGGGTGTGGCCAACTCAACATCAGTCAGGTCGATGGGCGCTTCGCCTTAGCTGTTACAATGTAATAAAGGTTAACCAGAGAGGTGGTTTCTATAAGCAGGGCAATAAAGTTTAGGCTAGAAATACCACCAGAATGTTGCTTTCCTTACAGGATTAGCCCTGTAAAGTGGGAAAAAACAAAATAAGATTTCTTCCAACAACTGGTTTCCCCCGAATAGGTGCAAACTGGCTGAATCCCACCACTAGTCCTAGAGGTTTGAGAATGAGGGTGAGAATAAATGTCATTATCTCTAATCTTGTTTCAGCAATTGAATCACTGAACCATACTGTCAAAATACATTTAAAACTCCTATAAATTAACCTGGCACTAACATTATGCAGAAAACAACCTTGTGATTATCTCAGATATTGTACTACTAACCAGAGCATGCAAAACATTTGCTAGACCAATTCTTGAATACAGCTCATCTGTCTGGAACCCGTACTGCATATCGGACATAAATACAATTGAGAGAGTCCAGAGATATTTCACAAGAAGAGTCCTCCACTCCTCTCCTCGCAATAAAATACCTTTTGCCACCAGACTCCAAATTTTGGGCTTAGACAATTTAGAACTACGCAGACTTCAATCTGACCTAAGCATAGAACATAAAATTATCTACCACAATGTTCTAGCTGTCAATGATTACTTCAGCTTCAACCACAACAATACATGAGCACACAATAGATACAAGTTCAAGGTAAACCACTCCAAACTCGATTGCAGAAAATATGACTTCAGCAACAGAGTGGTCAATGCCTGGAATGCACTACCTGACTCTGTGGTTTCTTCCCCAAACCCCCAAAACTTTAAGCTTAAACTGTCTACTGTTGACCTCACCCCATTCCTAAGAGGTCTTTAAGGGGCGTGCATAAGAGAACCTGCGTGCCTACCGTCCCTGTCCTAATATTCCTTTTTTTACTTACTCTTTTCATGTATCCAAATTATGTTTATACTTTTACCTGTTATCTTATATATGATTGACAAATAAATAAATAAATAAACAAAATGTTTTTCGTCTCATGCCAGGGGCTCCTGTTTATTTCTTGGGATACTTGGAAATTTCTTTCAAATTTCTCTGTTATAGAACATTGAATATTGATTAATAGGGTTGGAAACGATCAAGCAGGATACCTTATATCATTCCAGACAACTGGCTGTCCAGTCTCTTCTTGAAAAGCTCCAGTGATGGAGCACCCATTCCATTGACTGATTGTTTTCACTGTCGTGAAAATTCTCCTTAGTTCTAGATTGGATTTCTCTTTAATGATCTTCTACCTGTTACTTCTTGTCCTGCCCTCAAGTCTTTTGGAGAATAACAGAAGAATAGAGTTCGAAGGGACCTTTGAGATCTTCTAGTCCGATCCCTGCTCAAGAAAGAGAGACCCTATACCAGGGGTCTCCAACCTTGGTCCCTTTAAGAGTTGTGGACTTCAACTTATTTATTTATTTTGTCACAACAATATATGTAACTATCATACAGAAAGGTTATATAGTATATAAAGGTATAAGCATATATATATATATAGAAGAAAAGAAAAACAATTAAAGCGGTTGACATTAAGTTTAAATCTATTGGTTGCTCTTGTATTATTGCAATTAAAGCTGAAGTAGTCTTTGACAGGAAGGACATTACAATAGATGATTCTATGAGTTAAACTTAGGTCTTGTCGAAGGCGACGGAGTTCTAAATTTTCTAAGCCTAGGATTTCAAGTCTAGTGGGATAAGGTATTTTGTTGTTTACAGAGGAATGGAGAACTCTTCTTGTAAAATATTTCTGGACACGTTCAATTGTATTGATGTCAGAGATATGGTGAGAGTTCCAGACAGGTGAGCTGTATTCTAGAATTGGTCTAGCAATTGTTTTATATTAACTTCCAGAGTTCTGACTTCAACTTCCAGAGTTTCAGACTCTGGGAGTTGAAGTCCACAAGTCTTAAAGGGACTAAGGTTGGAGACCCCTGAATTAAAGGATGTTCAATCTATCAATCAATCAAAATAGAGATGGGAGGGACTTTGGAGATCTTCCAGTCCAACCCCCCACTCAAGCAGTAGACTTCCCATTTTTTGCCCTCCCAGAGCCTCCACGCAGGCCCTGAACTTACCTGGCATCTTACCTAGCATCCAAAAGGCCGTGTGTAGGCTCCTGGGGGGCGGGGGCGGCGGGGCCAGCCAGTTTTTGAAACTACCGGTTTGGCAAACCAGATGTAAAACCCGAACCGGCTGAATCCCACCACTTGTCTCAACTAACTGGGTACCTGCTTGACTTCTAGACTAGAAGTGTAGTGAAGTTTAATACAGGTCTAACTCTTTCAGGCTACTCAGGCCTTACCTGGTTTGTCTGCGAAGACGTGCAACTTATCTACACGCCTTCCCTGCTCCTCCAAAATTGGGGAATACTGTTGCCCTTTAAGCGGGCCTACCTGAAGTCTCACTTGATAACAGTTTCCCATCAGCGACATTTAATTTGTTCCTTGCCTTGATCTGTAAGGATTATCTCCAAATAAATCCTGCTCCCTTGTCTACCTTTCTGCATTCTTGGCACACCTTCCGTCCTACCCAGTCTGGATCTTGGGTTTACTTGTTCCTCTTAAGCTTTATCTCATCCCCTGTTGCCTTTCCAGAATCCTTCTGAAAATGCTGAGGTTTTTGGAAAATGTCAGGATCTCTGGGGTCAGCAGGGAAACAGATATCGGATTGCATATTTATTTGTTTGATTGGGAAGGACGGATATAATTATCGTTTGAAGGAAAATGGTTGCCAAAGAAAAGGAAATATGGAGGCCTGGCACCAGCGGCTTAATTGGACTCGAAAATCCCGATGGCAGCCAGGTCAAGTCACACAGCGTCAGTTTAATTCTCTCCTCCTAATTTCTCCTTCCGAGAATGCTACAGGTGACATGAGATTGATTAAGGCTGGTAACCCAGTCTCTATTTCCTCATTCTCATTAAAATGTGTTATGTGAAAACATTATTAATAAGTAATTGTTTAGAGCTAATCGCTAGTTACGATTTCCAGCACGAGAGACCGTAGAAATCTTTCAAGTCTCAGTAGCTATTGTTTGTCCCAAAAGTTTGTCGTTTCCTGAAATTAAGGAAAGGGAAGAGTAGGAATACTATAAAGTGTGGAACAAATTGTATGATTGGTTAGGAAAAAGAAATCAAAATAATAAATCGGAATGTTCATCTACATGTGTTGTAAATGTTGTACCTTGATGAACGTATCTTTTCTTTTATGTACACTGAGAGCATATGCACCAAGACAAATTCCTTGTGTGTCCAATCACACTTGGCCAATAAAATTCTATTCTATTCTATTCTATTCTATTCTATTCTATTCTATTCTATTCTATTCTATTCTATTCTATTCTAATTAGGTTAAAACTAGGAAGTGTAAATTACTGAATAGTGTTAACCGGATAATGACAGTTCTGTAAATAGAGGCCAATGTAAATATAAGCACGTAGATGAACCATTGAATAAGAACAGAGAATATATATCTATGTCGATACAGCAAGCTGTAAAATAATATATGATGTAATGTTATGTTTGTTACGTGTTTTTAATGTGTTTTTGTTTTTTGTTGCATTTTTCTTTGCTTGGTTTTTAAAAGTCAAAAGTTTAATAAAAATTACTTTAAAAAAAATAAGCAATTGTTTAGAGCTAATAGCTAGTTATGATTTCTAGCACGAGACCATAGAAATCTTTCAAGTCTCAGTAACTATTGTTTGTCCCAAAAGTTTGTCTTGAGGGATCATCTTTTTATTACACTGGTTTTGGGTGGGTTTTTTGGGGGGGGGGATTTTTTTTTTTCTGGTGGGGATATGTTTTAAACATTATTATTTTGTCCTTGGAGGACTATACAGCAATGAAGCATTGTCACAAATAGGGCAGAGCAGAGTGACTTTTTTTCACATTTGTTTTTTTAAAAACATGTTTTAACACGACAAGTGAATTAAGTCTCATTAGGTACTAGGTTTTGAAGAAAAAAGAGCAAGGGGGATGTTTGGGAAGGGCGGGAGGGAGGGAGGAAAGAAGGAAGGAAGGAAGGAGAGGAGAAGAGAAGAGAGAAGGAGGAGAGAAGGAAGGAAGGAAGGAAGGAAGGAAGGAAGGAAGGAAGAAGAGGAGGAGAGGAGGAGGAGGAGGAGGAGGAAGGAAGGAAGGAAGGAAGGAAGGAAGGAAGGAAGGAAGGCGAGGAGGGAGGAGGGAAACAGGAGAAAATGGATGAATGAATGAATGAAGGGAAGGAGGGAGGGAGGGAGGGAAGGGAGGGAAGGAAGGAAGGAGAGGAGAGAAGGAGGGAGCTGGGAGGGAAGCAGGGAGGGAGGGAGGAAGGAAGGAAGGAGAGGAGAGGAGGGAGGCAGGAGAGAAGGAAGGAAGGAGGATGAGGGAGGGAGGGAGGGAGAGAGGAAGGAAGGAAGCGATAAAGAGAAAAGGAGGAGAAATAAAAGAAAAAGAGAATTACTTCTAACTTTCTTCAATATAGTTACAAATACATTAATGTTTTGATCTGAAATTCAGTAATACACAATTATTTCTAAAATTGTAAACAACTCTAATGCCAAAATCAATATAGCATTTCTTTTGGTCTCAAGTAAAAACTCCAGAAGTGGTTTATTTTATTTTATTTTATTTATTTTGTCACACAGTATATATAAGCATAAGCATGAAATAACTATATATAAGCATAATTATGTAATAACTATATTAATTGGATATAATGAAAGGAAACAATAGGACAGGAATGATAGGCATGCTTGTGCTCTTATGCACGCCCCTTACAGACCTCTTAGGAATGGGGTGTGATCAATAGTAGACAGTTTTTGGTTGAAGCTTTGGGGATTTTGGGAAGAGACCACAGAGTCAGGTAGTGTGTTCCAAGCATTAACAACTCTGTTACTGAAGTCATATTTTCTGCAATCAAGATTGGAGCTGTTAACATTAAGCTTAAATCTATTGTGTGCTCGTGTATTGTTGCAATTGAAGCTGAAGTAGTCTTCGACAGGAAGGACATTGCAATAGATGATTCTATGTGTTAAACTCAGGTCTTGTCGAAGACGGCGTAGTTCTAAATTTTCTAAACCCAGGATTTCAAGTCTGGTGGCATAAGGTATTTTGTTGTATTCAGAGGAGTGGAGAACTCTTCTTGTAAAATATTTCTGGATACGTTCAATTGTATTGATGTCAGAAATGTGGTATGGGTACCAGACAGACAGACAATTTCCATTGGCTGAGCTCTGTTGTTGTAACTTTAAACAGTTACTAAACGAATGGTTGTAAGTCAAGGACTACCTGTAGAAACCAAGGCAGATAAAGTATTACCTTTAATCAAAGTAACTACCATAGTTTTGCCATCTCAGCTAATTCAAGAGGGTCAGAAGCTCTGATGGAGTGTCGGCTGTTAATGTTTGCTTTAGGTGGCTCAGTGGCTAAGACCCTGAGCTTGTCGATCAGAAAGGTCACAAGTACGCCGGTTCGAATCCTAGTAAAGGTCTCGTGTATGAGCAGGGGGTTGGACTAGTTGACCTTCAAGGTCCCTTCCAACTCTGTTACTGTTAATTGAATTTTGCCTCCTCACCCATCTACCCTCTTGACTTCAACAATGGCACATATCCGTATATATCTAATTTTCATGCCTGATTTTATATATATATATATATATTTGTGTATGTGTGTGTGTTTGTGTGTGTGTGTGTGTGTATTTGAAATATTTATATGGACCTCCAACACGACTCTGGGTGGCATACAATCATAATAAAAACCGAAGACCCCCAAACAAAATAAAACAGAAATTGAATGTATGATGACAGCGTTTTAAGGTGATATAAGTATCTGAACAATTTCTAATCAGTGCCCTAATTTTTTATTTATTTTTTTTGCAGCAAATCTGTGGTATTTTTAATTTTTTTAAAAAAAATATTTATTTCAGGTATATGTTTGCTTTAAATGCTATGTACGTCCTGAGGAACACTATTCATACAGAAATAAAACTCCACTTCAACAGCCGAGCAAAAACGACTATTTGTGGCTAAAACCCATTGGATGGAAACTAAATTATTGTTTAAAAAATAATAATAATAATAATAAAAAAAATAAAAGTCTAATTGTACGGGCTTGCTCCAGAATTCAGTGATAAATTCGACTTCCCATGAAATCCGACAAATGCCAATCTGACATTTAGCTATTTTGGAGAGGAAATTAGTTTATTAAATTTTTAATCACAATTTTCATGCCATGTTATCCCATTAATTATGCTTGTAGCCGCTGAGCTGCTCCAAATGCTTTCTGGCTGTCACGCTTTTTGTTAGAATGGCAAATTAATTGGCCTTAAAATATTAAAGAAGAGCGAGAAAGGTGCTTGGCTAGGAAAAATGATTGAAAATGAAAAATTGATTCAAAGGGGCTGAGACGGGAGGGCTGCGTGGAAGGGGCAGAAAACAAAAGAGGCAAAGCCGAAAAGAGCGATTCCAACTTTGTTTGGAGGTCCCATGGTGGGGTTGAAAGATAAAATGGGGAGGGATCCAGGGGAAAGATTTCCGATTTCCACGTTCTGGTGGCTGAAGAAGGAAGGAAGGAAGAAAGGAAGGAAGGAAGGAAGGAAGGAAGGAAGGAAGGAAATAGAAGAGGGAGGGAGGGGAGGAAGAAAGGGGAAAAATAGAGGGAGGGAGGAAGAAAGGAAAGAAAAAAGGAAAGAAGGAAGGGGAGAGAAGAAGGAAGGAAATAATAGAGGGAGGGAGGGAAGGAGGGAGAAAGGGGAGGGGAGGGAGGGAAAAATGGAAGGAGAGAAAAAAAGAAGGAAATAGAAGAGGGAGGAAGGAAGGGGAGAAATAGAAGGAGGGAGGAAGAAAGGAAAGAAAAAGAAAGAAGGAAGGAAAGAGGAAGGAAAGAAATAATAGAGGAGGGATGAAAGGAGGGAGAAAGGGAGGGAGGGAGGAAAAATGGAAGGAGGAAGAAAGAAGGAAATAGAAGAGGGAGGGAGGGAGAGGAGAAAGAGGGAAGGAGGGAGGAAAGAAGGAAGGGGAGAGAGGAAGGAAGGAAATAATAGAGGGAGGGATGGAAGGAGGGAGAAAGGGGAGGGGAGGGAGGGGAGAAATGGAAGGAGGAAGAAAGAAGAAAAAGAAGGGGGGGGGAGGAGGGAAGGAAGGGGAGAAATAGAGGGAGGGAGGGAGGAAAAAAGGAAGGGGAGAGAGGAAGGAAGGAAATAATGGAGGGATGGAAGTAGGGAGAAAGGAGAGGGGAGAGAGGGAGAAATGGATGGAAGGAGGGAAGGAAGGAAATAGAAGAAGGAGGGAGGAAGGGGACAAATAGAGGGAGGGGGGAAGGAAGGAAATAATATGGAGGGATGGAAGGAGGGAGGGAGGGGAGAAATGGAAAGAGGGAAGGAAGGAGGAAATAGAAGAGGGATGGAGGAAGGAAGGGGAGAAATGGAGGGAAGGAGGAAAGGAGAAATGGAAGGATTTTATTTATTTATTTATTTTATTAGATTTTTATACCGCCCTTCTCCCAAAGGACTCAGGGCGGTGTACAGCCAAATAATAAAAAACTCACAATATACACATTAAAAACAAAACTAAGACCAAGCATATTACAGGAATGGCTGAAATTAAAACAATTTAAAACCCTAAAATTTATAAATAGTCCCAATTAAAAAATTTAATGGAGAAGAAATATAAAGAAGGGCAGGCGGGCAGGAGGGAGGGAAGAAGGGAGGAAGAAGGAGAGAAATAGAGGGGGAGGGACAAGGGGAGGAAGGAGAGATATAGAGGAGGGAGGGATGAGGAAGGAAAGGAAAGGAAAGGAAAGGAAAGATATAATTGTGCAAACACACACACACAGAGACACAAGGACATCTACCACCTCAAGAAGAAGTTCAAGCATTCCAAATGCCTATATTTAACCTTCCTCTCCAGCTTGACATTTGTAAAGGCTGAATCCCTCCTTAGAAATGTTAAGGTGGATAATACAGGCTGATCAGATTTGAACGAACTGATCCTTCGCTGTAGGGCTGTTCAAATCTCTATTTCACTGTATTAATTTTTGAGCCAGGGCAATTTTCCACACATCGAAATATCACAGATCCAAAAGACAGATGTATTTTACTTTCCCATTTTTTGGAAATAACAGGCTTGGCCTTGAACCAGAGGGACTGAACCGAATCCTTATGCAGCCTCCATTTTTATGGCCACTCTATTCTACTTCAGGATTCATTAGGAAATACCGTGAGAGATTTTCAACAAAGCTGAACTTCAAGCAAAGCAACTGAACTCTGTAGCTCAGGGTGCTCAAACTCAAGGCCCGCGGGCCAGATCCGATTCTCGGGGTGCTTAAATCTGGCCCACAGGGCTGGCCCGGAAATAGCAAAGGATTGGCCCGCAGTGCAGGGATGGTATTCACTTAACTTCGCTACTGGTTCGCAAATGTGAGCGTTCGCATGCACAGAGCATCAAAAACGAGACGTGATGATGTCCAGGCAGGTGGGCGGAGCCTCCCGCAGCCACTGCTGCTACAGGTTTGCCCGAACCGGATAGAACCGGATAGAACTGTGTGCATCCCCTGTCCCCCGTTTTCGGCTTCGACAGCCTCCTGCAGCACCCTGCCTGCCGTTTTGGCCAGCAGGGTGCTGCAGGAGGCGGCTGTCCCGTCTCTCTCCCCGCCGGGCCATGAAGGAGAACTACAATGCTGATCCGGCCCGCGAAGAAATCCAGTTTGACACCCCTGCTGTAGCTGATCCAGCAAAAAATTCAGCCCAGAATATTAGTGTTCTGTCCTCCCTCACCTCCGTCCAAATGATGGCTTAATTAGCCGTCACTATCAGCTCTGGCAGCAGAATAGCCAGCGTCTGCCAAGAGCCTCCGTTATCTTCCACGATGCTGGTGAGTTACAACTTCAGCTCTAGTCAATCAGTGGATAGGCCTGTTACAAAGAGACACAACAGCTCTTGCTGCCTTTTATATCCTGTGGGGTGTGGCTCCATGACTCAGCACTTCCTAGGCCTGCCCCACCCTTGCTTCTGTTGTTCCCTCCTCTCCTGCCTACGAAACCAAGCCTGATTGCCATCAGTTGGGTCTGCAGGCGTGGCCTGGGGTGGGGAAGAGTCAGGGGATGGAGACCTCATTATCTCTTCCACCTGGCCTGTTTCTGGCTCCTGGAGCTGAGCCAAGGAAGCCGGTGCTCCTGAGGTAAGTCCTGACGGCCCTTCCCCCTCACTGTCCAAGTCACTTTCTGGCAGCAGGCCCAGCTCAGGGGGCACAGACACAACAATTAGGTTCATACATTACCATGGTTTCTTTTAATGGTGGCTTGTTGAAAATAGCGCAGTGACTTCCTCCTAATAGGCAATGTCAGAACTAAACCCAACCCTATTATGCGGAATAAATTAAACCAGCCAAAGGATTCAATTTTTCCGCAGGAAAAGCAGTTTCTATAACTAAAGAGAATGATTATTATACAGGTAGTCCTCGACTTACGACCACAAACTTCCATTGCTAAGCAAGACAATTGTTAAAGGGAGTTTTGCCTCAAATAAAATTAAATAGTTTATTTATTTATATTTATTTATTTATATCAATAGTAGTACCTGTGAGAGGGATCTTGGAGTCCTAGTGGACAACCATTTAGATATGAGCCAGCCGTGTGCAGCAGCTGCTTAAAAAGCCAACACAGTTCTGGGCTGCATAAACAGAGGGATAGAATCAAGATCATGTAAAGTGTTAATACCACTTTATAAGGCCTTGGTAAGGCCACACTTGGAATATTGCATTCAGTTTTGGTCGCCGCGATGTAAAAAAGATGCTGAGACTCTAGAAAGAGTGCAGAGAAGAGCAACAAAGATGATGAGGGGACTGGAGGCTCAAACGTATGAAGAAGGGTTGCAGGAACTGGGTATGTCTAGTTTGATGGAAAAAAGGACTAGGGGAGACATGATAGCAGTCTTCCAATATCTCAGGGGCTGCCACAAAGAAGAGGGAGTCAAACTATTCTCCAAAGTACCTGAGGGTAGAACAAGAAGCAATGGGTGGAAACTGATCAAGGAAAGAAGCAACTTAGAACTAAGGAGAAATTTCCTGACAGTTAGAACGATTAATAAGTGGAACAACTTGCCTGCAGAAGTTGTGAATGCTCCAACACTGGAAATTTTTAAGAAGATGTTGGATAACCATCTGACTGAGATGGTGTAGGGTTTCCTGCCTGGGCAGGGGGTTGGACTAGAAGGCCTCCAAGGTCCCTTCCAATTCTGTTGTTATTATATTATATTATATTATATTATATTATATTATATTATATTATATTATATTATATTATATTATATTATATTATATTATATTATATTATATTATTATATTATATTATATTATATTATATTATATTATATTATATTATATTATATTATATTATATTATATTATATTATATTATATTATATTATATTATATTATATTATATTATATTATATTATATTATATTATATTATATTATTATATTATATTATATTATTTAGGAAATTTATATTGCCGCCTGTTCGCAAACGGCAACTCAAGACGGCTTACAGGAATATGAAAACCTCATGTAAAAAGCAACAAAACTAATACAAGAGAGAATCGTATAATAAAGTAATAAAGTAATATAATAAAATAATCCCCCACCCCTTGCCCTGGCAACAGCACGTCACACGAGCCATTGAATGGGCTCCATCCCGCTCTGGGTTCCGCAGGACCACTGGCAGAACCAGGTCTTCAGCGCCTTCCGGAAGAGTATTAGAGTGGGGGCCATTCTAATCTCTGGAGGAATGAGGTTCCAGAGAGAGGGAGCCACCACGGAGAAGGCCCTTCTTCTGGGTCCCACCAGGTGTATCTCCCTCAGGAATGGGACCTGCAACAGTCCCTGCCTCCCCACTCTGGTGGGTCAGGTTGATGTGAGTTGGCCGAAGAAGTTGTAAAAAAAACCAAAGCTTTTAAAAGGCTCCTCTGGCGATCCCAGCTGAGTTGCCTGATCCTCAGAGGCTTTCAAAAACATTTTTTTACAACCTCTTCGGCCAAAGAGTTGCAGAAAAAAATGCTTTCAAAAGTAAAAAAAAAAAAAAAAGTTGGCTATGCCCACCCAGTCACATTACCCCCCCACCAAGCCACGCCCACAGAACCGGTAGTAACAAATTTTACGTTTCACCCCTGAGTTGTAACAATCACAAAACCAATGATTTTAAGTCCAGGACTATCTATGTTTCCCTTTTATCTTTCCTTTTCGAAAACGCCAAACCTCCGTTTTCGATAGATCTCATAAAGCTTGCTTTCTTCACCCGTTGTCATGGTTTTCTATCTTAAAATGCAAAATGGTATAGTATCAGCTTCCAATTTACCTGTGAGTGCACCATATGCAACTACTCAAAGGTTTAATCTAATAATATATAATGGGGTGCGGATGGCTCAGCGGTTAAAGACACTGAGCTCGTCAGTTAGAAAGTTGACAGCCCAGGTTCAAGTCCCGAGTGCTGCACGACCGGGTGAGCTCCCATTCCTTGCTCCAGCTCCAGCTCACCTAGCAGACAGACAGACAGATTAACAGAGTTGGAAGGGACTTTGTAGGTCATCTAGTCCAACCCCTGGCCCAAGCAGGAGACCTTAAACCATTTCTGACAGATGGCAGCCCAATTTCTTCTTGAAAGCTTCCAGTGATGAAACTCCCACAACTTCTGAAGGCAACTTCTGTTGCATCAGTTGATAGTTCTCGCCGTCAGAAAATTTCTCCTTATTTCTAGGTTGAATCTCTCCTTGGTCAGTTTCCATCCATTATTCCTTGTCTGGCCTTCAGGGGCTTTGGCGAATAGGTTGATCCCCTCCTTTCTGTGGCAGCCCCTCAAATATTGGAAGACTGCTATCTTGTCTCCCCTGGTCCTTCTCTTCACTAGACTAGCCAAGGCCAGTTCCTGCAACCGTTCATCCTATGTTTTAGCCTCCAGTCCCTTAATCATCTTGCACTCTTTCTAGAGTCTCAACATCTTTTTTTATAGTGTGGTGACCAAAACTGGATGCAGTATTCTAGGTGTGGTCTTACTAAGGCTTTACAGAGTGGTATTAGTACCTCACCTGATCTTGACTGTATCCCTCTGTTAATGCAATTTAGCATTGCGTTGGCTTTTTTGGCTGCCACCGCACACTGCTGGCTCATATTTAGCTGGTTGTCCACTAAGACTCCAAGATCCCTCTCCCAGTTACTGCTATTAAGCCTGGCTTCACCCAGTCTATATGTGTACTTTTGGTTTTTCTTGCCTAAATTTAAGACTTTACTTTTCTCTACCTTGAATTTCGTTTTGTTAGATAGGGCCCAGAATTCAAGTCTGTCAAGATCCATCTGGACCTTGAGCCTATCTTCTAGGGTATTGGCTATTCCTGCCAGCTTGGTATCATCAGCAAATTTCCCAAGTGTATAGTGACCAGACGTCCTGCTTTTGGCGGGACAGTCTCGCTTTTTAATAATTTGTCCCGCGTCCCGCGGCAATTCCAAAAAGTCCCGATTTTTGTTTTGTTTCACTCCCATTCTGAAAATGGGAGGGGGAAACGCAAGAGGAGGAGGCGGAGAAGGGGCAGTGGCAGAGAAGGGGGTACGAGAGGGAGGAGAGACGCCGCTTGACTTCACCCGAGAGGAAGAGAAGAGTCGAGAGGAGAGCCGAGCCTGCCTGGAAGAGCCGAGAGGACAGCCAAGCTGTTGTGTCTCGCCCAATCTCACCACAGCCGGGGCCTGCTTATCTGCTTCGAACACGGAGGAATGTTCTAGTATGCCTCCCGGCCCCAGCCCTGGCTCCATGCCCAGACAGGCTGAAGAGGAGGAAATATCTCCAGCCCCCAGCTCTGGCTCCATGCCCAGGCAAACGGAGCAACTAGACCCCTCCCCCTCCTCCACAGCATGTGAGCCTGAGGGAGGTCTATTGCCAACAGCTGCCGACTGGAGTGACCCTCGCGTCAGAAGACTTGATAGGCGGATGCAACAGAAGGAAGGGAGGGGCAGGCCTGGATAAGTGCTGAGTAATGGAGCCACACCCCATGGCCTATATAAAGGATCTGCTTTCTGGCATTCTCTGAGTCAGGCAAAGTCTAAACATATCTTGCTGAAGTCACTTTCTGGTCTCCTGCCTGCCCTGAGGACTTTGCTAGGACTTTGGCAGAGCTGCAGAGGCACGCCTGATTCGGATTTCCCTGACCCGGCCGTCAGCGGAGGAGTGGGACACGACACAAGCCTGCCTGGAAGAGCGGAGAAGCAGCAGCCACTCCTCCTCCTTCAGGCAGATGGCAAGACTCAGCACGCATGCGCAGCCCCCCCTCCCCCCCCGTCAATGGTGTCCCGCTTTGCCATCGCTGAAATCTGGTCACTTTACCCAAGTGTGCTAAGCAGTTCAAAAGCACATAAATGCGAGTAGATAAATAGGTACCACTTTGGTGGGAAAGTCACCCAGCTTACTTTCATGCCTAAAGAAGGACTAGAACTCACTGTCTCCTGGTGATTGGCCCAAAGTCACCCACCCGACTTTCATGCCTAAAGAAGGACTAGAACTCACTGCCTCCTGGTTTCTAGCCTGGTGCTTTAACAGTAACACAAATTGGCTCTTTCTCCAACAATAAAAACTGAAAAACGCTAGCACAAAAGATTAGGAAATTTTACTATATAGACTATTTATGTAAGCTAAACTAAACTCTTAAAAAAACCTTTTACTGGAAAAAAGAATTTGAAACTATCATTATTTTATCCAGAAGGGGGGGGGGGAATGTCAATTTAACCTTTTTTAAAAAATTTCATTTTCATCCAGTCTTCACAAATCTAGCAAATAAAGAAGAGGCTGGTGCTTTAAGGGGAAAAAAAGACTTAGAATCAAAGACTTTTTGACAATTTTCTTTCTCTTCTTGGCTCTCTAGTAATTTTGCTTTGCATTTTTCAAACAGTAACCATGACTACTGTAGGGGACTAACAGTGGAAGTGGGCCTTGGAGTTACAGGGGTTGCTACTAATTTGATGCTTTTCAAAGCAAGTAACTCAGGGCAACCACAATAATAAACAATCAACTCAATTAAATATCTGTAAAATACCTGTGTCAATCTATCTATCTATCTGTCTGTCTGTCTGTCTGTCTGTCTGTCTGTCTGTCTGTCTGTCTATCTATCTATCTATCTATCTATCTATCTATCTATCTATCTATCTATCTATCTATCTATCTATCTATCTATGTAATCTCTCTCTGTCTATCTATCTATCTATCTATCTATCTATCTATCAATTATCTTCTATCTATCTATATCTATCATCTATCAGCTATCATCTATCTCTATCTATCTCTATCTATTCTATATTCTCTATCTATCATCTATCATCTATCTCTATCTATTTATCTCTATCTATCTATTCTATAATCTATCTATCTATCTATCTATCTATCTATCTATCTATCTAATCTCTTTCTGTCTATCTTCTATCTATCTATATCTATCATCTATCTCTATCTATCTCTATCTCTTCTATAATCTATCTATCTATCTATCATCTTCTATCTATCTCTATCTATCATCTATCTCTATCTATTCTATATTCTTTCTATCTATCTATCTATCTATCTATCTATCTATCTATCTATCTATCTATCTATCTATCTATCTATCTATCTAGATTGGTCCCTTGCCAGAGATGGCAAGGGACCAATCTATGCCACCTTGGCCCTGACCTATCCTGGCCACGCCCTCCCAGTCAGCTGCAATGACCAGGCCATCCCCATCCCAGCTCCCCAAGAGCAAACAAAATCCTGATACGGCCCACAATAGGATCGAGTTTGACACCGCTGGCCTACATTCAGAGTGACTCTTTCAAAAAAACCCCATCTACTCTGAAATTGTTCAGACGATAGGAGGGGATGGGCGAACCAGCAATGGGATATGGCCAAGAGGGGGAAAGTTATACCTAGAGTTTCGGTTACTTGTCCCAGCTTCTGCCAACCTAGCAGTTACAAGTAGAAAAATAGGGACCACCTTTGGTGGGAAGGTCACAGCATTACGTGCACCTTTGGCATTGAGTCATGCCAGCCACATGACCATGGAGACGTCTTCGGACAGCGCTGGCTCTTCGGCTTTGAAACGGAGATGAGCACCGCCCACTAGAGTCGGGAATGACTAGCACATAGGGGAACCTTTAACTTTACTAAAATAGGTAAAACATTAGAAGACAATTATTGTTGTTGTGGTGGTGACACTGGTTGCGTATTGATTTGTTATGTATATCTACAAAAAATATGTATATATTATAGAGTAAAATGTATATGATATTATAAAATATATAGACTTTTTTTCTTTGTCAAAATGCCATTAAAACTACCTTTTTCTTCCTTTATAAATTGTATTCCGAGGTTTGAATTATTTTTGCTCTTGGACTGAGGAAGGGCAGAGGGAGAGAAGAAAAGCAGTTGTTGAGTTGAAATTATTGTAAAAAGGCAGAAAGAAAGGGAAAAAAATAGTCTACAACAACCCAGAAAGAAAATTGACAATTGTACAGAAAGTATTTTTTTAAAAAAAAAGCAGTTGAGTCATTCATATGATTAATAATTCAACATTTGTATTGCCAGACATGAAAGAAAGAGCAAAAAAACTTATTTTTTCAAATGTTCTGTGTCTAAATCCTGATGGGTATAATTAAACAAATTGTGGCCCTTTATTCCATAGATGTATCTGTCAGTAATGGAAATAATAATGAAGAACAATTTCGGTGTATTCAGTGATTTACATGTTGTACATTTGCCTCACTTAGAACTTTCTGGTCTTTGACTCTTTAATGTATCAAAGAGATTACATTCGGCTGACACTGTACGAATCTGAGCCTGCTAGAAATGCTATTCTCTATCTGGGTTCACACAACACAATAAATCCTTTCTATCTATCTATCTATCTATCTATCTATCTATCTATCTATCTATCTATCTATCTATCTATCTATCATCTATCTATCCATCCATCCTTATTTCTCTCTCTCCATCCATCCATCCATCCATCCCTATCTATCTATCTTATATTATTATCTCTATCTATAATAAGGAGGGCCAGGGATAGGGGATGTTCCTCTGCCCTGGTCCTATTAGACCTCTCAGCGGCTTTTGATACCATCGACCATGGTATCCTGCTGCGCCGGTTGGAGGGATTGGGAGTGGGAGGCACCGTTTATCGGTGGTTCTCCTCCTATCTCTCCAACCGGTCGCAGACGGTGCTGACAGGGGGGCAGAGGTCGGCCCCGAGGCGCCTCACTTGTGGGGTGCCGCAGGGGTCGATTCTCTCGCCCCTTCTGTTCAACATCTATATGAAGCCGCTGGGTGAGATCATCAGTGGTTTTGGGGTGAGGTACCAACTGTACGCTGATGACACCCAGCTGTACTTTTCCACACCGGGCCACCCCAACGAAGCTATCGAAGTGCTGTCCCGGTGTTTGGAAGCCGTACGGGTCTGGATGGGGAGAAACAGGCTCAAGCTCAATCCCTCCAAGACAGAGTGGCTGTGGATGCCGGCATCCCGGTACAGTCAGCTGAGTCCACGGCTGGCTGTTGGGGGCGGGTCATTGGCCCCGGTGGAGAGGGTGCGCGACTTAGCGCCTCCTGGATGAACGGCTGTCTTTTGAAGATCATTTGGCGGCCGTCTCCAGGAGAGCTTTCCACCAGGTTCGCCTGGTGCGCCAGTTGCGCCCCTTTCTAGACCGGGATGCCTTATGCACGGTCACTCACGCCCTCGTGACGTCTCGTCTGGATTACTGCAATGCTCTCTACATGGGGCTCCCCTTGAGGGGCATCCGGAGGCTTCAGTTAGTCCAGAATGCGGCTGCGCGGATGATAGTGGGAGCCCCTCGTGGCTCCCGTGTGACACCTATCCTGCGCAGACTGCACTGGCTACCTGTGGCCTTCCGGGTGCGCTTCAAGGTTTTGGTGACCATCTTTAAAGCACTCCATGGCATAGGGCCGGGCTATTTACGGGACCGCCTACTGCTACCGAATACCTCTCACCGACCCGTGCGCTCTCACAGAGAGGGACTCCTCAGGGTGCCGTCAGCTAGGCAGTGCCGTCTGGCGACACCCAGGGGAAGGGCCTTCTCTGTGGGGGCTCCCACCCTCTGGAACGAACTTCCCCCAGGACTCCATCAACTTCCGGACCTCCGAACCTTTCGTCGCGAGCTTAAAACACACTTATTCATTTGCGCAGGACTGGATTAGTTTTTAAATTTATATTGGTTTTAAATGGGTTTTTATTATTTATATTGCTTTTTAATTCGGCTTTGTAGAATAAGTTTTTTAAATGTGGTTTTAGTGTGTATTTATATGTCTTTTACTTGCCTGTGAACCGCCCTGAGTCCCTCGGGAGATAGGGCGGTATATAAATGTGATTAATAAATAAATAAATAAATAAATAAATAAATAACACACACTCTCTCTCTCCATCCATATGTATCTAGCTAGCTAGTTAGCTATCCATCATTTATCCATCCTATATTGATTATTTCACAACTCTCTCACAACACACACACTCTCTCTCCATCCATATCTAGCTAGCTAGCTAGCCAGCCATCCACCTATCATCTATCATCTGTCTGTCTATCTATCTATCTATCTATCTATCTATCTATCTATCTATCTATCTATCTATCTATCTATCTATCTATCTATCTATCTATCTTCTATTTATCCATCCTATATTGATTATTTCACAACTCTCTCATAACACACACTCTCTCTCTCTCCATCCATATCTAGCTAGCTAGCCATCCATCCATCATCTATCCATCTTTCTATCATCTATCTATCTATCATCTATCTATCTATCTATCTATCTATCTATCTATCTATCTATCAACTTTTGAGCTACGGAGATTTTAAATATCTATTTCCTTATAAGGGTGCCGGGAACTTTTGAAAGGCTTTCCAAGGGTGCCTCAAACAAGAAAAGGTTGTGCCTCAAACAAGAAAAGGTTGGGAACCACTGATCTATCATCTATCTATCTATCATCTATCTATCTATCTATCTATCTATCTATCTATCTATCTATCTATCTATCTATCCATCCTATATTGATTATTTCACAACTCTCTCATAACACACACTCTCTCTCTCCATCCATATCTAGCTAGCTAGCTAGCCATCCATCTATCATCTATCTATCTATCTATCTATCTATCTATCTATCTATCTATCTATCTATCTATCTATACTATATTGATTATTTCACAACTCTCTCATTTATTTTTTTATTTTATTCAATTTTTATACCGCCCTTCTCCCGAAGGACTCAGGGCTGTGTACAGCCAAGTAAAAATCACAGTATAAATATTAAAAGAAATTAAAACAAACATATTATAAGGTGGCCAAATTTAAAACGATTTAAAATATTAAAATATAAATAACCCCAATAAAATTTTAGGCCAGTCCCGCTTGAATAAATAGGTGCGTTTTCAGCTCACGGCGAAAGGTCCGAAGATCAGGCACTTGACGTAAACCAGGGGGAAGCTCGTTCCAGAGCGTGGTGGCTCCCACAGAGAAGGCCCTGCCCCTGGGGGCCACCAGCCGACATTGTTTGGCAAACGGCACCCTGAGAAGGCCCTCTCTGTGAGAGCGTACGGGTCGGTGGGAGGCAAAAGGTAACAGCAGGCGGTCCCATAAGTACCCGGGTCCTAAGCCATGGAGCGCTTTAAAGGTGGTAACCAAAATCTTAAAGCGCACCCGGAAGACCACAGGCAGCCAGTGCAGACTGCGCAGGAGTGGTGTTATATGGGAGCAACGAGTTGCTCCCACTATTACCCGCGCAGCTGCATTCTGGACTAACTGCAGCCTCCGGGTTAGCTAACTGCAGCCTCTCATAACACACACACTCTCTCTCTCTCCATCCATATCTATCTATCTAGCTAGTTAGCTATCCATCATCTATCCATCCTATATTGATTTTTTCACAACTCTCTCATAACACACACACTCTCTCCATCCATATCTAGCTAGCTAGCCATCCATCTGTCATCTATCCATCCATCCATCCATCCGTCCATCTATCTATCTATCTATCTATCTATCTATCTATCTATCTATCTATCTATCTATCTATCCTATCCTATCCTATATTGATTATCTCTATCTATTCATCTCTATATAAGTTACATCTATCTATCTATCTATCTATCTATCTATCTATCTATCTATCTATCTATCTATCTATCTATCTCTTTCTCTTTCTTTCTGTCAATGTATCTAATTATTGATCTATCCTCTATATATCTCTGTCTCTTTTTCTGTCTCTCTATCTCTCTCTCTGTCTCCCTTCCCCCCTCCCTCTCTCTGAACTATCTGTCTATCATCTCTACCTACTGTGGCTTTTTAGCTCTCAGTTTCATGCTCCTTTCAAAATGGAGGGACAATTGGGTAATCAGGTTCTAATGAAACCTGTTGACCTGCTAATCAGACCTCGGCAGCTCGGATTTGCCATGAAGAAGTACTTTAAACTGCCAAGGCCTCACATTCCCCGTTTCAAGACAAAGAGGAGAAATTCCTCATCGTCATGAAGTCTGAACCAGCAGTTCCAGTTTTGACATATTTCTTCCAGTCCCGGTGATTACAGTTATTGATCGGAACAGAAGAATCCTAGCACATTTTTCATGGGCCATTAGCTTAGAAGAGTTGTTGGAATCACTACAGGGCCTTAAAAATGGTATTTCTCTTGAATGCATGTTCAGATGGTATGATGTCATTTTTAAAATATATTTATCTAGAACACAGAACATAGAATTGCAGAAGGGAAGGGACCTTGGAGGTCTTCTAGTCCAACCCCCTGCTCAAGCAGGAGATCTTTTACCATTTCAGACAAATGGTTGTTTAATCTCTTCTTAAAAACTTCCAGTATTGGAGCATCCACAACTTTTGGAGGCAAGTCCTTCCACTGATTAATTGTTCTAACTGTCAGGAAATTGCTCCTTAGTTCTAAGTTGTTTCTCTCCTTGCTTAGTTTCCATCCATTGCTTCTTGTCCTGCCTTCAGGTGCTTTGGAGAATAGCTTGACTCCCTCTTCTTTGTGAAAGAACTTTAGATATTGGAACACTGCTATCATATCGTCATATTCTGCTGAAGAACTGCATTTAATATCGCAGGAAATGACAAAGGTGAGACCGAGGGCAGGGTCAAATGCATCATTAGTTTGGAATCTCTACGCCTCTGTAAGTGACCTACGTTCAGTCTCCCTTGAAGTCCATTGACCCTTATCTGGTGCCAATTCACCATTAGTAGTTCAGACTCTTTGGTATAGTTAATGTGAAATAAACTTGCAGTACTTTTGAACTCTATCCTGGCTCCTGAATCTCTGTACCTGACAAATATTCTGTTATTATCTAAACCAGGGGGTCTGCAACCTTAAACACTCAAAGAGCCATTTGGACCCATTTCCCATAGAAAAGAAAACATCAGGAGTCACAAAACCCTTCCCGTGCCTGACTATTTCTTAAGCGGCCACAAAACTAGCATATGTAGTTGAATTAAATGTTCTGTTTTCTTCTGAAACTTTTCTTTTCTTGGATTTATCCATGGTTGGCCTACCGGGGGTTGAAAAGCTCAATAAATTGCGTGCCAGCGGGTGTCACACATTGGTGGTTGTGACGAATATTTTGAGTGACAGGGAGCTGCAGCAGAGAGGTGAAAGAGCCTGACCCTTGAAGTAAACCCTAAGTAACATGGCATATTTTTTTTTCATAGTACTACTGCTCTATATAAATCTATTTTATACATCCTGATAAGTTTTTCCCACCACTGGGCTAACAGGAATTATTCGTTCAGAGTCTCTGATTCCCAATACAGATGGTCCTTGATTTATGACTGTAACTGAGAATGGAATTATACAGTTGTTCATCATGCCGGTTGTTAAGTGGGTCATCACATGACTGGATCCAATTTTATGACCTTTTTCTCAGGAGTCATTAAATGAATCAATAAGTGACCACCACAAGTCGTTAAACAAACACTGTGATCGTTAAGCGCTAATAGGCATTTTTGGGTGGTCTCCGAGTCTGGTTGCTTGCTTGCAGGCATTTCATTACCCATCTTGGGAACAACATCAGTGCTAGTGAGTGTGGGGTTTACTCCTTGTTTATATAAAGGAATTTGGTGATCGTGTGGGTTTTCCCCCCCCCTCATTAGGGTATTGCTTTCTGACTTGATTGTTTGTCTGGTGTTAATCCCTGCTTCTCTGGGAGGTGGCTGCTGGAGAGGATGTGTTCGGTCTTTATGCTTCCTTCTTAGCCTTTTTATTCTCTCTTTTGAATGGTGTGTAAATATGGTTTATTTCTGTCCTCTTCTGTTTATTTCCGTTTCTCTCTCACATGCTGGAAATTCCTGCTTAAGTTGCATATCTGTGTGTGCTTGGTATTAAGCTTGTGGTGTGAAGGACATTTATAAAGCCGATATGGGAACACCAAAGAGCACTTGCAACAATCTACAGCTTCAGTCATGCTATTAACCAGACTGGACCACCTTGCAACAACTCCTGTAGCCTTTTGCTGCTGACAATGGAAAAAGGAACCCTAATTTATTTAAATTAAATTAAATTAAACCCTAATTTATTTAAACCTGTTGCAATGCAAGTGTCGGCCCGCAGAAGACAGGTAGCCCTCGACTTACTAGAATAGAATAGAATAGAATTTTTTATTGGCCAAGTGTGATTGGACACACAAGGAATTTGTCTTGGTGCATATGCTCTCAGTGTACATAAAAGAAAAGATACGTTCATCAAGGTACAACATTTACAACACAAATGATGGTCAATATATCAATATAAATCATAAGGATTGCCAGCAACAAAGTTACAGTCATACAGTCATAAGTGGAAAGAGATTGGTGATGGGAACGATGAGAAGATTAATAGTAGTGCAGATTCAGTAAATAGTCTGACAGTGTTGAGGGAATTATTTGTTTAGCAGAGTGATGGCCTTCGGGAAAAAACTGTTCTTGTGTCTAGTTGTTCTGGTGTGCAGTGCTCTATAGCGTCGTTTTGAGGGTAGGAGTTGAAACAGTTTATGTCCAGGATGCGAGGGGTCTGTAAATATTTTCACGGCCCTCTTCTTGACTCGTGCAGTATACAGGTCCTCCATGGAAGGCAGGTTGGTAGCAATTATTATTACGATCGCAATCGAGCCCAAAATTTCCACCGCTGAGCAAGACAGTTGTTCCGTGAATTTTGCCCCATTTTTACGACTGTTCTTGTCACAGTTTTCAGCGAATCACTGCAGCCGTTAAATGAGTAACACCGATGTTAAGTGAATCTGGCTTCCTCCATGACTTGGCTTATCAGAAGGTCGCAGAAGTTGATCACACGAGATACACCCCCCCCCCCAGGGCACCGCAACCATCATAAATCCATGCCAGTTGCCAGGCCTCCAAATTATCATCATGTGACCATGGTGGAGATGCTGCGATGGTCGTAAGTGTGAAAAATGGTCATAAGTCACTTTTCCCCATGCCATTGAACTTTCAACAGTCACTAAGTGAATGGCCGTAAGTCGAAGACTACCTATGTCATTGCCTAACTGCAAAAAAAAAAAAAATAGAAAGAAAGAAAGAAAAAGAAATAGAATAATTCCGGACATTATCCAGAGAAAAGTTTGTATTTAGAACTGCAGTGACGGAGTGGTTAGAGTGCAATACTGCAGGCTACTTCTTCTGACTGCCGGTTGCCTGCAATTTGGCAGTTTGAATCTCACCAGGCTCAAGGTTGACTCGGCCTTCCATCCTTCCGAGGTGGGTAAAATGAGGACCCCGATTGTTGGGGGCAAGAGGCTGACTCTGTAAACTGTTTAGAGGGATGCGGTGGCTCAGGGGCTAAAACGCTCAGCTTGTCGATTGAAAGGTCGGCAGCTCAGCCGTTTGAATCCGTAGTAACGGGGTGAGCTCCCGTGACTTGTCCCAGCTTCTGCCAACCTAGCAGTTCGAAAGCAGGTAAAAAATGCAAGTAGAAAAATAGGAACAACCTTTGGTGGGAAGGTAACAGCGTCCCATACGCCTTTGGCATTGAGTCATGCCAGCCACATGACCATGGAGACATCTTCTGACAGCACTGGCTCTTCGGCTCTGAAACGGAGATGAGCGCTGCCCCCTAGAGTTGGGAACAACTAGCACGTATGTGCGAGGGAAACCTTTATCTTTATCTTTAAACCATTTAGAGAGGGCTGTATGTCAGCTTTGGAAGCCATATTAAGCCGAAAGCTTCCGTGCTGCCACTTTCTCATGTGTGGGAAAATAGGAGGGGGGGGGATTCAGTAGAGGGGTTGTCTTTAGACGTAATAGCATTCTTCCTGTTGGTCAAGGTCAGGCCGATCTTGCATCTGGAGAAGGAGTGGTCGGAGGACTGTCTCGAGATGGGACGGTTGACGACTGGAGCATGTGATCGACTGAGGAGTGAGGGGATGGTTTTGGGGGGGTTTCAATTTACTGAGGGAAAACCCGGACCTCTCAGAATTGGGTTTTCCCAGATGTGCCAGTTTACCTATCCTAGTAAATAGAACATTAAAAGATGCTTGCTTCGGAGTTTTTACTTGGTTTTTTTTTCCTGGAACACTGACACTGTAAAGACTAGAAAGCGGTATATAAGCCTAAGTGCTATTGTTATTAATATTATTATTATTATTATTAAGTGTTATTGTTATGTTCAATAGTAGTACCTGTGAGAAGGATCTTGGAGTCCTAGTGGACAACCATTTAGATATGAGCCAGCAGTGTGCAGCAGCTGCTAAAAAAGCCAACACAGTTCCTGGCTGCATAAACAGAGGGACAGAATCAAGATCACGTGAAGTGTTAGTGCCACTTTATAATGCCTTGGTAAGGCCACACTTGGAATACTGCATTCAGTTTTGGTTGCCACGATGTAAAAAGGATGTGGAGACTCTAGAAAGAGTGCAGAGAAGAGCAACAAAGATGACTAGGGGACTGGAGGCTAAAATATATGAAGAACGGTTGCTGGAATTGGGTACGCCTTGTTTGATGAAAAGAAGGACTAGGGGAGACCTGATAGCAGTGTTCCAATATCTCATGGGTTGCCACAAAGAAGAAGGAGTCGGGCTGTTCTCCAAAGCACATGAGGGTAGAACAAGAAGCAATGGGTGGAAACTAATCAAGGAAAGAAGCAACTTAGAACTAAGGAGAAATTTCCTGACAGTTAGAACAATTAATAAGTGGAACGACTTGCCTGCAGAAGTTGTGAATGCTCCAAGACTGAAAATTTTTGAGAAAATGTTGGATAACCATCTGACTGAGATGGTGTAGGGTTTCCTGCCTGGGCAGGGGGTTGGACTAGAAGGCCTCCAAGGTCCCTTCCAACTCTGTTGTTGTTGTTGTTGTTGTTGTTGTTGTTATTAAACAATGGGCAGAAGATCAAAAAACACATTTAAAAAATTCAAACTTTTACCAGTAAGCAAAATGATCCAGAAATGAAGCTAGTCGCCAAAGGAATTAGAATCAATAAATAGTTGCGGGGGGGCGGGGGGAATCTGGAAGGAAGGACCCAAATAATGAAAGCAATTAATGGTCTTTCCAGAGACCCCGAAAAGGTCAGCTAATTAAACTGTCTTCAAATAAGCAATAATCACCAAAAGGTATACAGCTTCTCAGGCGAACGCCCCGATGCTCAAGCCATTGTTGAGTAGACAGTTACTCAATGCCAGGGAAATTAAAAGTATTTATTTTCCCTAAGAGCAAAGCCCCCCCCCGCCCCCCCCCGGCAAGCTGGCATTATGTGAAACACTTAATGTCAAATCCCTGGATAATGGAAATCGCTAGCAAAATGGAGTGGGGGAGGGAGAAATGATCATTTAGGCAACCCACCAATGGTTTGCAATTCTGGACACCTCCCAAAAGGAAAACAAGGAAAAGAAAAAAAAAGATGCATTTTTTTTTTATTGGCGGCAAATCTTAATCCTTTCATTCACGGAGCAAAAAATGATGTATTTCCCACTGTTGAAAACATGGTTTTTTTTTTAATTTATTTATTTATTTATCGGAATGTGACAAACAAAAACATGAACAAGAATAAGAGAATAAAAATACAACGACGAGGATGATAGGCAGTGGCGGAATTCAATTTTTTTTTTAAACTACTGGTTCTGTGGGCATGGCTTGGTGGGCGTGGTGTGGTGGGCGGGGCGGGGGAAGGATACTGCAAAATCCCCATTCCCTCCTCACTCCTGGGGGAAGGATATTGCAAAATCTCCATTCCCTCCCCACTCCAGGGGAAGGATATTGCAAAATCTCCATTCCTTCCGCACTCCTGGGGGAAGGATACTGTAAAATTCCCATTCCCTCCCCACTCCTGCAGGAAGGATACTGTAAAATCCCCATTCCCTCCCCAGTCCTTGGGAAAGGATATTGCAAAATCTCCATTCCTTCCCTACTCTGGGGCCAGCCAGAGGTGGCATTTGCCAGTTCTCCAAACTACTCAAAATTTCCGCTACCAGTTCTCCAGAACCTGCTAGAACCTGCTGAATAGCACTCCTGACAATAGGCACGTTAGTGCACTTATGCACGCCCCCTCTGCAGACCACTTAAGTATGATGTAAAGTCCACGGAAATCAATTTGCGACTGAAACTGTGAAAATTTGTAACTGAAACAACTGAATCAGGTAGAACAGTGTTAGTCAACCTGGTCCCTACTGCCCACTAGTGGCTGTTCCAGCTTTCATGATGGGCGGTAGGGGTTTTGTCCGATACTGAAGCACTTTCCTTTTTTTTAATTTAATTGACTTTTTAAAAAAAAATTCATAGTATTATTTAAAAACATTTTCATTAGGTTTTCGTAAAATTCCCCGTGACAATTTAAATTTCTGAAAATATACTATTTATATCGCCCGCGTATATGTTTAGTTCATGTTACATAAGTGAAACCAAGTGGCGCTATAGTGCGACCGCAAGCAAAAGAGCCTCGTCCCAGAATAGCTCGCACGTCTCCCCCCACACCACCCAGCTGTAACAGACAAGCAGAGCTGGAAGCCACCTACCCCCCAACCCCAATCCACGATGCGCGAGAGGCATGCGCAGATGATACATGGCGCATTACTGTGGAACCGGTGGGCGGTTAGAAAATTTTACTACTAACAGAGATACAAAAGTGGGCGGTAGGTATAAAATGGTTGACTATCCGTGAGGTAGAGAATTCCAGACTTTGACAACTCTTATTACAGAAATCATATTTTCTTACAGCCAAGTTTCTTCTTAGTTTAATATTGAATGATGACCATCACCTACCTCACCGCTCACCTAAATACCTACTTCCCAAATCTACTGATCATATAATATATTCAGTGAGTGGATGCTTATTTGAAAAATGCGGCGAGGAACTATGGATTGGTTGAAGAGATATGACTTTAGTGATTTTGGGATGCCTCAGCATGGAAATACATTTAATTGACATCATATTTCTGCAGTATATTTCTAGACATAGAATAGAATAGAGTAGAGTAGAATAGAAGAATAGAATAGAATAGAATAGAATAGAATAGAATAGAATAGAATAGAATAGAATAGCCTCTGGTGGCTCAGACTGCTAAGACTGTTATTAACACAGCTGCTTGCAATTACTGCAAGTTCAAGTTTCACCAGGCCCAAGGTTGACTCAGCCTTCCATCCTTTATAAGGTAGGTAAAATGAGGACCCAGATTGTTGGGGGCAATAAGTTGACTTTGTATATAAATATACAAATAGGATGAAGACTATTGCTAACATAGTGTAAGCCTCCCTGAGTCTTCGGAGAAGGGCGGGATATAAATGCAAATTTTAATAGAATAGAATAGAATAGAATAGAATAGAATAGAATAGAATAGAATAGAATAGAATAGATTTGGAAGGAACCTTGGAGGTCTTCTAGTCCAACCGCCACGTTAGGAAGGAAACTCTATAGTATACCATTTCAAACAAATGGCTTTCCAACCTCTTCTTAAATACTTCCAGTTTTGGAGCATTCACAACTTCTGGAGGCAAGTTGTTCCGCTGAGTAATTTTTCTCACTGTCAGGAAGTATTTGATAAACCGGTGGTAAATCAGCACTAGAATGACAAGGGGCCTGTTGTGTCTGCGCCCCCCGAGCCGGGCCCCCTGCCAGATGACTTGGAAAGTGAGGGGGAAGGGCCATCAGGACTTACCTCAGGAGCACCGGCTTCCCTGGCTCAACTCCAGGAGCCAGAAACAGGCCAGGTGGAGGAGATAACGAGGCCTCCGTTCCCTGACTCTTCCCCCCAAAGGCCACGCCTTCAGACCCAGCTGATGGCAATCAGGCCTGGCTGGACCCTAGGTTTCGTAGGCAGGAGAGGCAGGAACAACAGAAGCAGGGGTAGGGCAGGCCTAGGATGTGGTGAGTCATGGAGCCACATCCCACAGGATATAAAAGCAGCAAGAGCTGCTGTGCCTCTTCGTAGCAGGCAAATCAACTGCTTGACTAGAGCTGAAGTACTGTTTGTTGACTCATCGGCATCAAGGGAGATAACAGAGACACTTGGCAGACGCTCGCTAGTTTGCTGCCAGAGCTGATAGTGCCGGCTAATTAAGCCATCACTCGGACTAAAGCGAGGGGGACAGAACAGGGCCCGTTTCTTAGTAACTGCAATCTTGTACTGCAGTAACAATCTTAGTAACTGCCAAATTTTATCCCAAAGGTGTTTTTTTCAGGAGGCAACTGAACTCTCTTGTTTTTTCTTCTGAAGACGTTTCACTTCTCATCCAAAAAGCTTCTTCAGCTCTGACTGCATGGTAAGGAATGGAAGGATTTATATTTGTATTTTATTTTAGCTATACAATTTGGGATGAACACTTTTGAATGGTGCGGGAGTAAGAATGGATTTCCAGAGGGAAAAAAATTGCACACTACAGGAACCATTTGCATTACTCAGGTGACCCTGGGGACACAGATAAACCTCCAAGTGGCCTCAATGACTCTCTAAAAGGATGCAAATGACCAGCTGTCTGCAAGGAGTTTAAATCCTTCCATTCCCCACCATCCTGTCAGAACTGAAAAGCTTCTTGGATGAGAAGCAAAACGCCTTCAAAGAAAAAACAAGACAGTCCAGTTGCCTCCTGAAAAAGCACCTTTGGGACAACCATGACCTGGATGACTGAGAATCTCTAGCCTTTTTGCAAAATTTTATGATTGGGGTTTTACTTTGGAAAGCTGCCCAGAGTCGCCATGATTGAGTTGGGCCTCTTAACAAATAAAATCAAGCTTCTACACTGGTTCATTCATTCATTCTGCCCTTCTCCAATGTGGTTGTTGTGATCCGCCAGCAGCCCACGGAGCTGGCAGCGGAGTCGGACAGTGAGGAGGCTGGGGAGGACAAAGGGCCAGTCCTGGAGTCAGGGGAAGGCCCAGACGAGGGTTCTGTGTCGGAGGCAGAGATGGGGCCAGGGCCATCTGGGAGCTATGCACGGACTCCGGAGCCTCCAGAGGCAGGCAGCAGAGAGGCAGAGGAACAGGAGAAGCCTGTTCCTGGTGCACGCATGCGAACAGCCGCCAGAAGGCAAGAGCAGCTAAAGCAAAAAGGATGACTCGGGAGTAAGGCCAGGAGATGATTGGCCCCTCCCATAAGGTTTAAAAGAGCAGCAATGACTCTTGGGCTCTTTTTAGGAAAGCAATGATGTTACATTTGTTCTAGACTGTGTCTCTTTTTCTGAACTTTGTGGGGCTTTGCCAAGAAAAGCTTTAGCAGGGTTCCGAAGAAGACAAAGGTTTGTGATAAGGCCAAAGGACTTTTTCTGAAGGATTTGTTTTGGACTTAATTTGGACTAAGCTGAGAATGAAGCAATTCTCAGCTGTTCTTAATAAACTATGTTGGTTTAGGACTGATTGCATCCGGTAATAACTACTTGCACCTAGGTCACAACCGTGATATCTTGTACTTACTGTGGCCATTTTGCTTTTCATAAGCGAAATAACTTTGTCACAATTACAACCTTTTGTTCCAGAACAACCCACAATCTCCTGATACCTGTAACCCGAAAGGTAAATCGCAATTAGAATTGCAAAGAATTAAGAAAAAAAACTGGTCCTACAACATCATTTGCTTCTCCGTGGCTTGCGGTTGGACTTGTTAAATGTCTTCATCTTCAAAACTGCCCGGGGTTGTTAATTTCAGCAGTTTCTTTTCATAATTAGGGAGTCATGTACTTAATTAGCGGATGATATATTTGTTCTCTGCTCCTAAAGATAAGTAACGTGAGAGCATCGTTAGTCCTTCCTTGATAATTAGCTTATACCTAAGCTATGTGTTTTCTTTTAAGTGCTAAATGCTTCATCTTGCAGCCCATTAATACTTGACACAGGTTTTACACACCTACAATGCAGGGCTGCCCATCCAAAGCTAACTGAAAAATGGCTGTAATGCAGGTGGTCCTTGACTGACAACTATTCTATCAACTCGCAAAGCATCCCGAGTTGCCATAGGCCAGGGGGGATTGGAATCTGGTGAAACGGCATGGCAGCCAAAGGCAGATGCACATCCCATGCTTATCTCTCTCAAGGCTGTATCCCAGGGTTACCTACAGCAACCGGAGGGGAGTGACCTCTAAAACCCGTGAAATTGCTTGGTTGGTGAATGTGATTCATGACACACCCTGGGTGGGTTGGGGGAGACAGGGTCATAATTAGGGTGTAAATTACGTAGGGTCAGAGATGACTTCACTTGGGGACCTGCCGACATGAAGCTCCTAATAAATAACTGGATTTCTTTTGAAGCTTGGCTCAAGGTTCATGGTTTAATTAGGGCATCTTTCAGAACCCTGACATATTTATTTAGTGACCGTTTGAAGTTACAACTGCTTTTACAATGGTAGATGCCTGTACTAAAACTTCAAAATATCTTTTCTTAAACTCTGGAGCATCGCATGTGCCATTCATCAGTCAAATCTCTCCAAGATAGGCCTCTTCAGAAGTTGCAGGATCCAATCTGGCTCAGTCACCCAGGTTCAAAGATTTATTTAGTCTTCTGAGTTTTTGGATCTGCAGGGAACTTTTCTCTACTACAATGTAAGCTTTAGGCCAGTGTTTCTCCATCTCAGCGACTTTAATCTATGAGGACTTCAACTCACAGAATTCCCTAGCCAGCATGTATGGCTGGGGAATTCTGGGAGTTGAAGTCCTCATAGCTTTAAGTTGCTGACGTTGAAAAACAGTGCTTTAGTGTTGTATTTAGGCGGTGCCTGGTTGGGTGTGGCTTCCTATTGGTTGATTGGTGTGTTTTGATGGATGGCTATTGGCTGTTGTTTGTTTGTGCTACCAAGCCCTCGGCTCCTTTTTGACCGACAGGAGGCTGGTTCCCGGGCAGCACAAAAAAACAACAACCAATAGCTAGCCAGCCACACTCCAATCAACCAATAAGAAGCCACACCCAATGCACGCTGGCTGGGGAATTCTGGGAGTTGAAGTCCTCATGTTTTAAAGTTGCTGAGGTTGAAAAACACTGGTTTAGGCTGTTCTATGTGTCGTATTTATGTGGTGCCTGGTTGGGTGTGGCTTCCTATTGGTTGATTGGTGTGTTGATGGCCGGCGATTGGCTGTTGTTTCTTTCTAAGCTGGTAGCAAATCAACACTCCTGTTGACTGACGAGGGACCTGTTTCCCAGACAACGCAAAGAAGCAACAGCCAATAGTCAGCCATCAACACCCCAATCAGCCAATAGGAAGCCACACCCAATGCCGTGCTGGCTAGGGAATTCTGGGAGTTGAAGTCCTCATAGCTTAACGTTGCTGAGGTTGGCCTTGAAGCGTACAATCTGGTATAGAGAACCTCCCTAAGGATCCTGCAACATTATCCTGGGGCACGTATATTTGCCTTCCTTTCTTCAGCAGTGTTGGAAATATATTTTCCATAATTATCCATTCATACAGCCCTGTTGATTAATTATTCGGGAAGCTGTAACATTGGGGAAGGTTAATGATTTATACAGTCTTTAATAGTGCTTAATAATGGTGATTAATACCCATACAATTAACACAGAGTGCATAATTGGTACTCCGTGACCAGCCTTATAGACTCGAAAGCTACCAGTAGGAAAGGCAAATCTTGCTTTCCAACTATAATTTTCATTTGTGAGGAAAAAAAAAATTAAGCACGTGAGGCATATTTCAGTAGAGATCATCCTTGATTTACAACTGATGACTTAATGACCATTCAAGATTCCACCAGACCTATGTGGAGATACATACGACCTGCATTTGAAGTTCTGACGGTTGCCCAACCGGTCACATGACCGAAATTTGGGCACTTAGCAACCTGGCTACAATTACAGATTAACAAAGTTGAAAGGGACCTTGTAGGTCATCTAAGTCCAACTCCTCTGCTCAAGCAGGAGACCCTACACTATTTTTGACAGATGGCAGTCCAGCCTCTTCTTGAAAACTTCCAGTGATGAAGCTCCCACAACTTCTATTCCATTGTTGATTGCTCTCACTGTCAGAAAATTTCTCCTTTATTTCTAGGTTGAATCTCTCCTTGATCAGTTTCCATCCATTATTCTTTGTCTGGCCTTCAGGTGCTTTGGAAAATAGCTTGACCCCTTCCTCTCTCTGGCAGCCCCTCAAATATTGGAAGACTACTATCATGTCTTCCCTGGTCCTTCTCTTCACTAGACCAGCCATGCCCAGTTCCTGCAACTGCCCAGTTCTTATAACCTGTAACTAATTACAGCTGTTTGCAGGGTCTTGCGGTTTTACGTTGTTTAAAAACAGACATCTTCATCTGATTTTCTGCAAAGCCATGCGCATAGCGAACCATTGATTAGCTTAAATGACTGTGGTGTTTGCTTAACAACTGGAGATTCACTTAATGGCCATGGAGATTAACTTCACTAATACCACAAAAAAGGTCGGAAACATGTAGCCGACCTTTATGAGTTACGGCAGGCTCCATTACAGCCATAACTCGAGGACCTTCGCAAGCGTATTTCGATTATACTGAAATACAAGTGATTTTTGAGTCTATGTGACAGGTATTTCTTGACCTGGTCTTGCCCACCTCTTAAGGTTCAAGGACAGCCCTCAGCCATCACGAGTTATGACAGGGTCCATTATGGTCATAGCTCAAGGACTGCCTGTAACTAAATTTGATTAAAGTGAGATACAAGTCATTTTGGAGTCTGTGTACCACATATGTCTTGATCTGGCCTTGCCCACCTCTCAAGGTTCAAGGACAACCCTCAACCATTGTCGTGTCCCACTCTCCCTCCGACGACTGGGTCTAGGAAGTCCGTATCAAGCGTAGCCACGAAGCCTCTGCAGCTTTGCCAAATTCCTTCCAGGTTTCTCAGGGCAGGCAGGAGTCCAAGTTGTGACTTCAGCAAACTAGTGAGACTTTGCTTGACTCAAGGTTGGAATGCCACAAGCAGGTCTTTTATATAGGCTGTGGGGTGTGGCTCCATGACTCAGCATTTATCCAGGCCTGCCCTTCCCTTCCTTCTGCTGTCGTCGCCTCTGAGATCTCCGGAAGCGAGGATCCTCCCACTGTGAATTCTCTTCAGCTGGATCTGCTGTCGGTAATTCCAGCACGTGGCTGGCTCCCGGCTCACAAGCTGTAAGAATGAGGTTTGTTTGTTCATTCCTAACATCTTGTCCGGGCATGGGGCTAGGGCCGGGGGCTGGAGGCATGACAGGCCGTTCATCTTCATTATCAGACTCCGAGTCTGTTAACAGGCCCGGGTGTAGATGGGAGGGGCCCGGCTGAGGAGAGGAGGGAGGACGAGGCACAACATCCATCATGAGTTATGGCAGGCTCCATTATGGCCATAACTCAAGAAGCACCTGTAACTATATTTGTATAAAACTGAGATACAAATTATTTGGGGGCCTGTGTGCCATGTATGACTTTACCTGGCCTTGCCCACCTCTCAAAGTTCAAGGACAGCCGTCCATCGGTCCCTCCTCGTGTCTAGATGATGGAAAGTCCCCCACAGTCTCGAAATGTTCACATCTATCTTGGTTAGGTGCTCGCTGTTCTTTAACGATGCTGGCAGGAAGCAAAAGGTGAAAAGCAGAACTCTCAATCTTGTCTGTACGAAACTCTGTGAATGGAAACTAATGATGCCTCACCTGTGGCCCACTCCTCCCCGCAAGCCATCTTTCCAAGCAGCTCCAAGCATCATCTCAGTTATTTTTATATTCAGAAGGCAGGGAAGAGGAACGAGATGGATCTATCCTGAGCTTTTTTCAGTTTAACAAGTGACACAGAGCTTGCTCTACGTATATATTACGGTCACTCTTCAAGCTTTTCTACTAGGCTGCTTAACAAAATGGCATCACATTTCACCTTCATTTAATCTGAGGCAAATCAATATGGTATCACGCATGACTGGCTTGAATAGAATAGAATAGAAAGAATAGAATAGAATAGAATAGAATAGAATAGAAAGGGATGGGATGGCATGGCATGGCATGGCATGGCATGGCATGGCATGGCACGGGATGGCATGGCATGGGATGGAGTAGAGTAGAGTAGAGTAGAGTTGAGTTGAGTTGAGTTGAGTTGAGTTGGGATGGATGGGATGGAGTAGAGTACAATACAGTACAGTACAGTACCGTAGACTAGACTAGACTAGACTAAACTAGACTAGACTTGAGTTGAGTTGAGTTGAGTTGAATTAATGGAATGGGATGGGATGGGATGGGGTAGAGTAGAGTAGAGTAGAATTGAGTTGAATTAAGGGAACGGAAGGGAAGGGAAGGGCAGAGAAGAGAAGAGAAGGAAGAGAAGAGAAGAGAAGAGAAGAGAAGAGAAGAGAAGAGAAGAGAAGAGAAGAAAAGAAAAGAAAAGAAAAGAAAAGAAAAGAAAAGAAAAGAAAAGAAAAGAGAAGAGTTGGAAGGGACCTTGGAGGCCTTCTAGACCAACCCCCTGCTTAGGCAGGAAATCCTTCACCACTTCAGACAAATGGCTATCCAATCTCTTCTTAAAAACATCCAGTGTTGAAGAATTCACAATTTCTAGAGGCAAGTTGTTCCACTGATTAATTGTTCTAACTGTCAGGAAATTTCTCCTTAGTTCTAGTTTGCTTCCCTCCTTGGTTAGTTTCCACCCATTGCTTCTTGTCCTGCCCTCAGGTGCTTTGGAGAATAGCTTGACTCCCTCTTCTTTGCGGCAGCCCCTGAGATATTGGAAGACTGCTATCATGTCTCTCCTAGTCCTTCTTTTCATTAAACTAGACATACCCAGTTCCAGCAACCGTTCTTCATATGTTTCAGCCTCCAGTCCCCTAATACTCTTTGTTGCTCTTCTCTGCACTCTTTCTGGAGTCTCCACATATTTTTTACATCGTGGCAACCAAACCTGGATGCAGTATTCCAAGTGTGGCATTATAAAGTGGTATTAACACTTCACATGGTCTTGATTCTATCCCTCTGTTTATGCAGCCTAGAACTATGTTGGCTTTTTTGGGTTGTAGTTGACATCTGCCACCAAACACTTCCATTCAAAACTACATATACGAAGAAAATACCTTGAACTTCTGTACAACAAACTGAGAGCCAGTTTGGAGTAGTGGTGAAGGCATCAGGCTAGAAACCAGGAGACGGTGAGTTCTAGTTCTGCTTTGGGCATGAAAGACCACTGGGAGACTTAAGCCAATTGCCAGGAAACTGTGAGTTCTTGTCCTGCCTTATGCATGAAAGTTGACTAGGTGACTTGGGACGAGTCACAAGGAGATGGTAAATTCTAATCCCACACTGGCTAGGTGACTTTGGACCAATCACCAGGTGAAAATGAGTTCTAGTCCCATCTTAGGTATCAAAGACAGCTGGGCGATTTGGAGCCAATCACCAGGAAACAGTGAGTTCTAGTCCCGCTTTAGGCATCAAAGACAGCTGGGCGATTTTATGGCCCCCACACCAGGAAACGGTGAATTCTAGTCCTGTCATGGATATGATAGCCGGCTAGTTGACTTTGGTTTCGTTACTGTCTCACAGCTCAACTCATCTCACAGGGCTGTTGCTGTGTGGAAAATAGGAGGAAAGAAGAATATTTGACATTTGGCCAGTGTGAGTCATTTATAAAAATAATAAAGGCAGGATGGAAAAAAAACATTTTTTTTAAAAAAACCTTGTTTCCAACAGCTTAAACCCTGATCCGACATGTTGTTTTTTCGTACATATCGTAGAAGAGACCATTTCAGCCATCGGGTCCAACTTCCTGCGTCAGGCAGAAATCCGGAATAAATCCTTCCTTACAGATGGCTGTCCAGCCTCTACTTGAAAACATTCATTGAAGGGAAAACTTACTACCTCTAGTAGATAATTGGTTCAACTGCTGAGAGATGGCTATAATTAGGAAGTTATTTTGGGAGCCTCGCTTCCTTGCCCCGTGTCTCCATTATTATTTTTGAATTCTGCAATAGATCTATTCCGATTCCTCCGATACTTTTTCATATAGTGCTGAGGTTGAAATTCTGCAGTGGTTTGGGGGGGGGGGTCTCACCAATGCAAAAATGGGGTATACAGTGCTTGCTTCTATTATATCTCTGCACAATATCACCAGGGGTGGGCTTCAAAAATTTTAGCAAGGGGTTCTCTGCCCGGTTGCTGGGTGGGCGTGACCTAGTTGACCTCCTGCACCTCAGTGGGGTGGGGGGCATTTTTGCCCTCCCCGGGCTCCAGAGGCTTTCCTCGAGCCTCCTTGAGGGCAAAAACAGCCTCCCCAGGCTCCGGAGGCCCTCTGGAGGCCAGAAATGGGTCTTCCTGAACTTCTGGCAGGACCTCCTTGAGCCTCCGAGTGCACCCTGCACTTACCTGCATCCAAAATGGGCCGCGTGGGAACTCCTGGGAGGGGAAGGGCAGGGTGGGCGGGACCCAGAAGTGGGTTTCAGGAGGTTCTGACCAGTTCTGGAGAACCGGTAGTGGAAATTTTGAGTAGTTCGGAGAACCGGTAGTAAAAATTCTGACTGTTCTGAAAGAGATTTAATAAAGGATTGTATGATAAAATGGGCACAGAATATTCAAGAACCAATAATGTTGGAAACATGGGAAAAAATTTGGGTTAGAAATGTTAAATTTACGCAAGCGCAGAATTTAAGGGAAAATTTTTATAAGATGTTTTATAGATGGCATTTAGATCCTAAGAAATTATCATGTATGTATCCAGATATGCAAGCGAAATGTTGGAGATGTAATTGTGATGATGCTACATATTTTCATGTATGGTGGACTTGTAAGAAAATTAAGTCTTTCTGGATAAGAATCTGGTGGATTATGCAGAATGTTCTGAAGAAGAAGATAAAGTTCCTACCGCAATTTTTCCTTTTGGGAATAACAACGGACTGTACAGTGATTGAGACTAAGTTGATTTTGAACTTAATAACAGCAGCAAGACTGTTGATTGGACAATATTGGAAGAAAAAAGAATTACCCACAATAGAAGAATGGATATTGAAAGTTTCCAATTTGGCTGAGATGGCTAAAATCTCAGCCTTCTTGAAAGACAGTACTCAAGAAAAATATTTAAATGAATGGAAGAACTGGATTGATTATATTCAAAATAGATATCAGATTAAGAAATTTCGGATTGCCTTTGAATGAAGGATGTTGTTTTTGATTTTAATGGAAGAAGTCAGGTTATGTGAGAGAGAAGGATTATAATTGTGTTAGATTTTAAAAATTTAATGTATGACTGTTTTGTTTAATGAACTATACCTTGTGTTTGCTCTGGGAAGTCCGGGGGGAGGAGGGGGGTTTTGGAGGGAGAGGGGAGGGGGAAAAATTTAATTGTTGTTGTAAAACTTTTTCAATTAAAAAAAAAAAATTCTGACTGGCCCCACCCCCATCTATTCTCTGCCTCCCGAGTCCCAGCTGATCGGGAAGTAATGGAGATTTTGCAGTAACCTTCCCCTGGAGTTGGGTGGGACTGGAGATTTTACTGTATCTTTCCCAGTGATGGGATTCAAGTAATTTAACAACCGGTTCTCTGCCCTAATGATTTCTTCCAGCAACCAGTTTGCCAAACTGCTCAGAAAGTGAGCAACCGGTTCTCCTGAAGTGGTGTGAACTGGCTGAATCCCACCACTGAATTTTCCCCTGCCATGCCCACCAAGCCACGCCCAACCCAAGCCATGCCCACCAAACCACGCTCACAGATCCAGTAGTAAAAAAACATTTAAACCCACTACTGGCGGGACCAGCCAGAAGTGGAATCTGGGGCTTCTCCAAACTGCACAGAATCTTAGCTAGAGGTTCTCCCGAACCCCTGCGAACCCCCCAGCAGCCCCACCCCTATATATCACACTTTTTGGTGAACCTAGGGAAAGCATATTAGGAAAACAGTGATATTTTCTCCCTGTTCAGGTACGATGGGGAGGTCAATATTCCTTCAGATTACAGAGAGCCCTCGATGTACGATCACAACTGAGCCCCAAATTTCCACTGCTGAGCGAGGCAGTCGTTAAGTGAGCTCTGCCCCATTTTATGACCTTTCTTGCCACAGTCGTTAAGGGAATGACTGCAGTTGTGAAGTTAGTAACACGGTTGTTAAGTGGATCTGGCTTCCCCATGGACTTGGCTTTTTTTTATTATTATTTGAATTTATATCCCGCCCTTCTCCAAAGACTCACGGCGGCTTACACTGTGTTAAGCAATAGTCTTCATCCATTTGTATATTATATACAAAGTCAACTTTTATTGCCCCCAACAATCTGGGTCCTCATTTTACCTACCTTATAAAGGATGGAAGGCTGAGTCAACCTTGGGCCTGGTGGGACTCTAACTTGCAGTAATTGCAAGCAGCTGTGTTAATAACAGATAGACTTAGTCCGCTGAGCCACCAGAGGCTTGTCAGGAGATCGCGGAAAAAAGGTGCTCGCATGACCCCGGGAGACTGCAACCGTCATAAATACCAGTTGTCAAGGGTCCAAATTGTGATCATGTGACCACAGGGATGCTGCAACTGTCGTAAATGGGTAAAAGGGTCACAAATCACTTTTTTCAGTATCGTTTTCTTGCAGACGTTTGATTACCCAACTAGGTAACATCATCAGGGCTAGAAGGGAATGCTGTTTGCTTTCTCTTTGTACTAGTGGCTCACCCTACCAGTGTTGAGAGCAGCGTTCTTGGGGGTTCCTTGATTAGGCTGTTGTTCCTTTCTAGTGGTTACTAGATGTGGTTACCTAATTGGGTAATGAAATGTCTGCAAGAATGTAACCAAGCCCAGAGAGCACCAAGGACCCCACAATCCCCTCTTCTTCCTCTTCCTCCTCCTCCTCCTCCTCCCTTCTACAAGAAAACCACCAAGCCCAGAGAGCACTAAGGACCCCACAGTCCACTACTACTACTACTACTACTACTACTACTACTACTACTACTACTCCCTTCTAGCACTGATGATCTTACCTAGTTGGGTCATGAAATGTCTGCAAGAAAACCACCAAGCTCAGAGAGCACTAAGGTCCCCACAGTCTACTACTACTACTACTACTACTACTACTACTACTACTACTACTACTACTCCCTTCTAGCACTGATGATCTTACCTAGTTGGGTCATGAAATGTCTGCAAATGTCTAGAAGGGAGTACTACTACTACTACTACTACTACTACTACTACTACTACTACTCCCTTCTAGCACTGATGATCTTACCTAGTTGGGTCATGAAATGTCTGAAAGAAAACCACCAAGCTCAGAGAGTACTACTACTACTACTACTACTACTACTACTACTACTACTCCCTTCTAGCACTGATGATCTTACCTAGTTGGGTCATGAAATGTCTGAAAGAAAACCACCAAGCTCAGAGAGCACTAAGGTCCCCACAGTCTACTACTACTACTACTACTACTACTAGTAGTAGTAGTAGTACTCCCTTCTAGCACTGATGATCTTACCTAGTTGGGTCATGAAATGTCTGAAAGAAAACCACCAAGCTCAGAGAGCACTAAGGTCCCCACAGTCCACTCCACCACCACCACCTCCTCCTCCTCCTCCTCCTCCTCCTCCTCCTCCTCCTCCTCCTCCTCCTCCTCCTCCTCCTCCTCCTCCTCTCAACCCCAAGCTACAAATATTCTCTTCTATTGCTAGTCGAGCGTGTCTTGTTTTAGTCAATTGAAAAAGCACATGACATTTAGCGTGACAGCACTACGATATCATCTGCTGCTTCTTTTGGTTATATGATGGTCATTTGGACCTTCCTTTCACAGCACGGGCTCTATTACTGCTGTCCATCATTATGATTGATTCCCTTGGATCTCTAGCTGAAGTCAGGAGCTTCATCCAGTATTATTAGAGATGTGGAGTAGGGCTGACGAATCGTAAAGCCATCTGCTACACGGTGTGAAGTCAGGGGAGGATCGTGGCAAGGAATGTAATGTTCTAATTTTCCCGAGAATCAATCCACCTCTAAGTGCTCAGCAGCACATAATTCCCTACCCAATTTATCTATAAAACTACCCTACATCGGACACAAACATAACTTGTCAGCACTTTGGACCATACCGGTAGTCCTCGAGTTACGACCACAACTGAGCCCCAAAATCTATGTCACTCAGTGTTTGTTTGTTTGTTTGTTTGTTTACATTTATAGTGAAACATCGGTTAAGTGACTTTACCCCAGGGTACAACTTTTGCCCCCACAGTTGTTAAGTGAATCATTGCATTTGTTAAACTTAGTGACATGGCTGTTAAGTGCCTCTGTCTTCCCCATTGACTGTGTGTTGCCAGAAGGTCGCAAAAGTATATCACGTAACCAGTGGTGGGATTTATTCGGTTTGGGCCGGTTTGGGTGAACCGGCTGTTAAATTTCTGGGTAGCCCCACCCCTCCCTGCCCTGCCCCTTCCAGGAGTCCCCACATGCCGCATTTTGGCTCCCTGGTAAATGAAGGGAGGCCTACTAGGTCCAAAATGGTGTTGAGGGGTGCGGCACCCCCCCCCATGGCCCATCTTTACTCCCAGGAGGCTGCAGGGAGGCCTACTAGGCCCAAGACGGGGCAGGGGGCAGCGTTCCCCCCGCAGCCTGTTTGTCAGGGTTCCAAGGAATACCCCCAACGAAATAAAGCTCTGAGGCTTGAGGTTCCTCAAAGTTCCAATTCATTAGAGATGTCATGTTGGCACAGCTGGAAAACCCAAAACTGAAAGCTTCCAGGTTTTCCGCACCCAGTTGACAGTTCACAGCCCTGCCCCACACCCACAAGTTCATCACATTGTCCAATCAACTCTTCACACTCAATTGGATACAGTCTTCAGGCAGTCTCCATCAGACGCAGGCAAAAGTCCTTGAATACGGAATGTTGTTATGACTAACTTTCTACTGCTCCAACAGCAACCCCCTCCCAACTTCCCCAGCTAAAATATGTGGCAGTTAAGAAGCAAAAAGAAAACTTCCAAAACTGATACTGTTTTCCTGCCAGGGGAGTGCGAGAGGCCGAGAGCTGCCTGTCACAGCCCCTGGCCACGCCCACCCACCAATTGTTAAATTATTTGAATCCCACCACTGCAGGTGACCCCAGGACACTGCAATTCGTTGAAAACAGGAACCAGTTGCCAAGCGTCTGAAATTTGATCACGCAACCATGGAGAGGCGGTCCTAAGCGTCAAAAACGGTCATAAATCCCTTTTCTCAGGGTCGTTGTACCTTTGGTCACTAAATGAACTGTCGTAAGTTGAGAACTACCCACGCTCCTCACTTTGAAACCGTTGAAAGCGGTTGTATTGCTGAGTTCTGTTACCTTCTGAGCATTTCAATTTTGTTTTCTTAGCCAAACAAGTCAGTTCCGCGATCCCAAGGAAATATTCACCCTTCCCTTTCTTTTCTTTTTCTTTCTTTCTTTTCTTTTCTTTTTTTTTTGCAAACCTCCTGTCATATTTTTAACGATAAGCTTTGGAATGACATTGTGTTGGCCCAGCTACAAAAGCAAACTATTGACGAAGCAGGACTAGACACCAAACAGATGGAAAAACGAAAACGTCCTCACACTTTCTGTAAGATGGCTTCCACTTGGCATAAAACGATGACATCATGACAGCGCGAATGAATGATTTGAACTGCTAATTAGGCTTCCCACGGACATCCATCATTCAAACCTTCAGTCATTAGGGGAAAAAATGTATCTTACTAATATACACCTGATGATGGGTGTGTGGGGGGGTATAACTGAATGTCAGAATCAATCAGGGCATTTCCAAAAATAAACCCAGTGGCTTATGGAAAAAAAACAACAGATGCCAATGATTGGCAAGACCTCTGAACTTCATGTGAAGTTTGGTCATTTAGCTAGTTTGATCTAGTGGTTAAGGCACTCGGGCTAAAAAGCAGAAGACCACGAGTTCTAGTCTCACCTTGGCACGAGAGGCAGTTGGGTGACTTCGGGCTAGTTACCAGGAGACTGTTGTGACCAAGGCCCAAGTAGTGATTACTAAACACAATTCAGTCCTCAACAAACTTATTTTATTAAAACAGCTGAGAATTCATTCGTTCTCGGCTTAGTCCAAAACAAAATTCTTAACAATCAGTCCCTCAGCCTTATCACCAATCTTTGATGTCTTTGGCAACCTGCCGAAGGCTTTTCTTGGCAAAAAACCCAAGAGATGCTGACAAGAAGCCCGGAAATCAACGTTGCTTTTCTACAAAGAACCCAACGGCTCGTTGCTGCTCTTTTAAGCCTTATGGGAGTGGCCAATCGTCTTCTGGCCTTACTCCCAAGTTGTCCTTTTTTCTTCAGCTACTCTTGCCTTCTGGCAGCTCTTCGCATGCGTGCACTAGCTCCTCCTGTTCCTCTGCCTCTCTGCTGTCCACCTCTGGAGATGTGGAGACTCCAGAGTCCACACATCGCTCCTAGATGGCCCTGGCCCCATCTCTGCCTCCGATGCAGAGCCCTCATCCGGGCCTTCCCCTGACTCCAGGACTGGCCCATTGTCCTCCCCACCCTCTTCACTGTCCGATTCTGTTGCCAGAATCTGGCAACTGGTGACCACAACAGAGACTGTGTGTATTAATTCCACCTTATAGAAAGTTAGCACCAGAAGTAGGATTCACTTACCTTCCCTATTGGTTCACAACTGTGAGCGCATACCACCTTCCACGCATGCTCGACCTTCCATGCATGCTCTTTGTTCGTGTGCATGCCTTCCGCACATGCCCACTGCCTGCAAAATGTAGCTAAATAGGATGGCATTACTTCCGGGCAGGTAGAAAGAGCCTACCACAGTCGGTGCTACCAGTTCGCCCAAACTGGCTGAATCCCACCACTGTACTTACCACTCATCCCTCTCCTAAAAGAATGAAATAGTTTGAGAAATATTTAAAAAGTCGGGATTAAATATTTCCCCTAAAAGAAATAAAAATCCTAAGGGAGACAGAAACTCAGAGCCCCAGCTCCCCCACCCCCAAGCAGATACTACGCTGAGGCAAGCTTTTAGAAATGCAGATTTGGTAATCCATTACTCCCTGCAGCAAGGTCTGATTAACCCACTACCATATAGCAGCAGAGCACAGCACACTGGACAATCTCCAAAGGACGTTACATCACCCTCTAAACTTCAGCCAAACTTAACTCAGACAACCTACAGAGCCAACTATGACCCCTACAACAGCCAATAGAATAGATGTTCTTGCACAGGAACAGGAAGCTCAAGTTCAAAGCCCAAGAAAAGGTATTTTAAAAAAACACACACACCACTCTCAACTCCATGTGCTCAGCTGCCCAGGACCATCCAAGTGGTTCTTCTTCATTATCAAACCATCTTTCCAATCAATCCATGTTTCCAGTATCTTTCTCCCTGCTTGGAACTGAACCAGATGGATATTTCCAGCTGCCGGTTCAGTCCGGTTTGGAGAAATAGAATAGAATAGAATTTTTATTGGCCAAGTGTGATTGGACACACAAGGAATTTGTCTTGGTGCATATGCTCTCAGTGTACATAAAAGAAAAGATACGTTCATCAAGGTACAACATTTACAACACAAATGATGGTCAATATATCAATATAAATCATAAGGATTGCCAGCAACAAAGTTACAGTCATACAGTCATAAGTGGAAAGAGATGGGTGATGGGAACGATGAGAAGATTAATAGCAGTGCAGATTTAGTAAATAGTTTGACAGTGTTGAGGGAATTATTTGTTTAGCAGAGTGATGGCCTTCGGGAAAAAACTGTTCTTGTGTCTAGTTGTTCTGTTGTGCAGTGCTCTATAGTTTCGTTTTGAGGGTGAGAGTTGAAACAGTTTATGTCCTGGATGTGAGGTATCTGTAAATATTTTCACGGCCCTCTTCTTGATTCGTGCAGTATACAGGTCCTCAATGGAAGGCAGGTTGGTAGCCATTATTTTTTCTGCAGTTCTAATTATCCTCTGAAGTCTGTGTCTTTCTTGTTGGGTTGCAGAACCGAACCAGACAGTTATGGAGGTGCAAATGACAGACTCAATAATTCCTCTGTAGAACTGAATCAGCAGCTCCTTGGGCAGTTTGAGCTTCCTGAGTTGGCGCAGAAAGAACATTCTTTGTTGTCCTTTTTTGATGATGTTTTTGATGTTTTGATGATCAGCTGGCCCCGCCCACCCGCTCCTGCCCTATCCTGTCCTTTATTTCCTTCTTTCTGGCTCAGCTGATTCTCACAGCACAATTGATTTCCGTGCGTCCGCTGTTCTGCTTACCAGGGCTGCCTTAGAAGGTAAGCAGCTGAGCTTCAAACTGCAGTAATTTGAAAGCTGTGCGCGAGGGCAATATGTGTGTGCAGACAAAATGCATATGTGCGTGCGCACTCACAGAACCGGTTGTTAAACTGGTTGCAACCCACCACTGGATATTTCCACCAACACCATGAAAGCTGGCTGGGTGACTTTGGGCCAGTTACCAGGAGACTGTGAGTTTTAGTTCCACCTTAGCTATGAAAGCTGGCTGAGTGACTTTGGACTCTCTCTCTCTGAGCCCAACCCACCTCACAGGATTGTTGTTGTGGAGACAATAAGAGAAGGAAGGTGTATTGCATATGTTAAACCACCTTGAGTTATTTGTAAAAGTTATAAAGGTGAGATACAAACAAACAAGCAAATGTGGATCGTGCTAGAATTAAACATGCACTCAAATTAATATGAATTAATGTGAATTCATATTGTTCATTTTGGTTCGCTTGTTTTGAACGGACTATTGCATCCTTTTCTTGTTTGTTCGTTTTTTTGAATATTTTTATTACGGTCACTGACCAGAATTGCAAACAAAACTCATTAAAAATAAAACAAAGTAAAAACGAAACAAGATAAAAATATTACAATTGGTAATGGTTGGACAGTGAATAATAAAAGTTTGACCGATTTTGCAGGCAATGCAATAACATCTCTTCCTCGGTTATTGGAAGAAGCTTGCAAGCAGTGCCAATAGGAATGTCACAGTTCATAGTTACCATGGAAATATCAGAAATATAGAAAATTTCTCTGCCATTTTTGCTGGTGGCTGGGATATGCCAGCCTCTAAAGTTCAGAAGAGACTGCTAAAGTGATACAACTGTAAAGTTGGAGGCTCCCCTGGACCTTAGAGGCTTAACAACCCCAGCTATCTAATGAACATCATGGTAGGTTGCTAGAATTCGGTGTGTCTAGTTTGATGAAAAGAAGGACTAAGGGTGACCTGGTAGCAGTCTTCCAATATTTGAGGGGTTGCCACAAAGAAGAGGGAGTCAACCTATTTTCTAAAACACCTGAAGGCAGGACAAGAAGCAATTGTGGGATGCTAATCAATGAGGGAAGCAAGAAGGATAACTATGGAGGTTATGCATTGCCCAGAAACGTCGCCTGATTCTATAGACTCTGAGTATCAGAAACTGTGAAACTTGAAGATAGCAAATAGCACTTAAACACTTTCAAAGGCCCCAGCTTAGTTTGAGCAACCTTAACCTTAGCCCTTTTTCTACCAAAGCGCTAAACCAACCAAATTTCACTTTAGTCTAGTGCAGTGGTAATCAACCTGGTGCGTACCGCCCACTAGTGGCCGCTCCAGCTTTCATGGTAGGCGGTAGGGGTTTTGTCCGATACTGAAGCATTTTCCTTTTTTTAAAATTAATTGACTTTTTAAAAAATTGTCATAGCATTATTTAAAAACATTTTCATTAGGTTTTCATAAAATTCCCTGTGACAATTTAAATTTCTGAAAATATACTATTTGTATCGCCCGCGCATAAGTTTAGTTACATAAGTGAAACTAAATGGCGCTATAGTGCGACTGCAAACAAAAGAGCCTCGTCCCAGAATAACTCGCGCATCTCCCCCCACACCACCCAGCTGTAACAGACAAGCAGAGCTAGTAGCTGGCATCCCCCCCAAACCCAATCCATGATGCGCGAGAGGCATGCGCAGATGACGATACACGGCGCATTACTGTGGAACCAGTGGGCGGTTAGAAAATTTTACTACTAACAGAGATACAAAAGTGGGCGGTAGGTATAAAAGGTTGACTACCCCTGATCTAGTGGTTAAGGCACCAGCGTAGAAAGTAGGAGACTGTGAGTTCTAGTTCCAGTTTAGGAATGAAATCCAGCTGAACGACTTTGGGCCAGACAGTCTCTCTCAGCCTAGCCTACCTCACAGGGTTGTTGCTGTGGGGAAAATAGGAGGAGAAAGGCGTGTTGGATATGTTTGTCCCAGAGTTGGTATTCAGCCGGTTTGTACCGGTTTGGGCGAACCAGTAGTGGAAATTGCGGGTGGCCCCGGCTCTATGCTATCCGATTTAGACACGTTTTTGAGGTCGGGCGCATGTGCAGAAAGCAGGTGTGTGCGCAAACTGGGTGCGTGTCTGAAGCAAGTGTACGCTTGTATGGTGAACCGGTAGCAACAAAATGTGAAACCTTGTTCTGTCTCCCCTCGCCTCCATCCGAGCGATGGCTTAATTAGCCAGCACTATCAGCTCTGGCAGCAAACTAGCGAGCATCTGCCAAGTGTCTCTGTTATCTCCCTCGACGCCGATGAGTCACCCAGGAACAAACAGTACTTCAGCTCTTAGTTAAGCAGTTAATTTGCCTGCTATGAAGAGGCAGAGCAGCTCTTGCTGCCGTTATATCCTTGGGGTGTGGCTCCATGACTCAGCACTTCCTAGGCCTGCCCCACCCCTGCTTCTGTTGTTCCCACCTCTCCTGCCTATGAAACCTAGAATCCAGCCAGGCCTGATTGCCATCAGCTGGGTCTGGAGGCGTGGCCTGGATGGGGAAAGAGTCAGGGGACGGAGGCCTCATTATTACTTCCACCTGGCCTGCCTCTGGCTCCTGGAGCTGATCCAGGGAAGCCGGTGCTCCCGAGGTAAGTCCTGATGGCCCTTCCCCCTCACTTTGCAGGTCACTTTCTGGCAGGAGGCCCGGCTCAGGGGGCACAGACACAACAAACTCACTGCTGGTTTGTCCCCTTGAGTTATTTGTAAAAATAATAAAGGCGGGATAAATAAATGAGTAAATAAATAAACCTTGTGGTATCCTAATGAAGAGCAGCTATCTGCCGCACACACTGGTAATCTTTAAGTCTTCTTGTCCAGAGAGGAATTATCAAGGACCTGATCCACTTGCCTGGTTCTTCATTCTGCTATGGCAGGGGTGTCAAACTCAATTTCATTGAGGGATGCATTAGGGCTGTGGTTGGCCTCGAAGGACCAGCTGGGCATGTCTGACTAGGTGAGTGTGGCCAACTGGGTGGGCGTGGCCAGCTTGATGCCATTCACTGGGTGTGGCCAACTTGGAGGGCATGGCTGACTGGGTGGGCGTGGCCAACTTGAATTCAATCCCCAAACTGCTGGGATGTTTCCTCTTCGCATCGGGTAGATTGAGCCGAAGGCACGCTGGCCTGATATTTCCTCATTGCATTGGGTAGACTGGGCCAAAGTGATGCAGGCTGACTCCTTACATTTTCCAAGATGGCCCCATAGGCCGGATCTGACCACATCATGAGCCACAGGCCCAGAGGTGTTATTCATCCAGTTCTGTTCTGTCTCCTTCCCCATTTCAGACCCACGAGCTGGCCTTCAGCCAGTGGATTCACGGCTCCTATTAGTCCTGGCAGAGAAATTGCAGCTGCCTGCCAAAGTTCAATCAAATGACTCACAGAGTAAGACTTTCAGCTCTCTGTGAAACGGTTCAGCTAATTTTTGCTTCCCGTAGAATGATAGCAGTCCCAAAGCTCCTTATATATCCTGTGGGGTGGGGCTCTTGCCCCACCCTTCCCTTTGATGATGCCGCCTCTCTAATCTTCTGAAGCGTGGGTCGATCCAAGCTTGATTATTATTATCAGCTGGGTCTGAAGGCGTAGCCTGGGGAAGGGAGGAATCAGGGGATGATGGCCTCATTACGTCCTCCAATTGGTCTGGTTCTGGCTCCTGGAGCCAGGCCAAAGGAATTGGTGCTCCCGAGGTAAGCCTTAGCGGTCCTTCCCCCTCACTCTCGGAGTCACTTTCCGGGATGGGGCCAGGTTAGGGGGCTGGAGTCACAACAGTTTCATAGTGGTTCACCCGAACCGGTAGCAGAACCCACCTGTTGTGATCCAGGCCCAAGTAGGTAGTATTAGACGCAACCAGTTCAAAAACAAACAGACTTTTTTAGAACAGCTGAGAATTAACTCATTCTCAGCATAATCCAAACTAAATCAAAACAAATTCTTCATAACACAGTTCTCCAGTCTTATCACCAACCTTGGTCTAATTAGGCAAACTGCCAAAGGCTTTTCTTGGCAAAAGTTCAGAAGCAGAAGACGCCGACAAGAAATAAATGCAGCAAGACAAGGAGCAAGGCTATCAATGTTGTTTTCCGGCAAAGAGCCCAAACGTTGTTGCTGGTCTTTTAAGCCTTACGGGAGGGGCCAATCATCTCTTGGCCCTACTCCTGAGTTGTCCTCTTTGCTTGAGCTGCTCTTGCCTTCTGGCAGCTCTTCTCATGCATGCGTTAGGAACAGGCTCCTCGTGTTCCTCTGCCTCACTACTCTGCCTCACTACTGCCTCACTACTATCAGACTCTGGAGGCTCCGGAGTCTGCACATCACTGCCAAACGGCCCTGGTCCTACCCCTGCCTCCAACATAGAGCCCTCATCTGGGCCTTCCCCAGTTCTTCCTTAGCTTCATCCCTGTCCGACTCCGCTGCCAGCTCTGCAGGCTGCTGGCAGACCACAACACCACCCATCCCAGCTCTATGCTATCCTCTTTAGGCACAGTTTGGAGGCTGGGTGCATGTGTGGAAGGGAGGTGTTTGCGGGTCTTGAGTTTGTCACCACTGTGCTATGATCATCAGCTTTGATTTTTTGGCAGAGCTGTCTTCAGTGTTTCATTGCTTCCCTGGAGGTCTTATGTTTCTCCACTTTGCGTCGTAATGCAGACATAGAAACGCATCTTAAATGGTAAAGGAAGCTCCATTAAAACTATACTCTCCACAAACGGAATCTAACCAACTCACCCCCAGATTTGCTACCGGGCAGCGTGTCATCTTTGCAGATATTTGTCTTCTCAAAATGTCAATAATCATACTGTTTAATTTCTGTTAATGAGAGAATTTGCATGGCTTGCTAAGCTTTGGAGACTTCAGGCTCATGTAGCTCCTGCAACACGTCTTTTAAGGCATCGCATCTTGTCAGACCAAATCAGTACATAGAGAGGAATATAATTAACAGAGCTGTCGCAGAAGAGGAGAGGTCAGATCTAAGAGAAGAGTTCCTCGTTTTCTTGTCAGAGGCTGATGTAAACTTTGCAAAGTGTACCCTTTATTCTGTTTTTCCCCAAACACCAGTGCGTGTAAGTTGTGAATTGCAATGAGGAGTAGGAAATCCGACAGTTCAAGTATTGGGGAGGGGAGACCAAGCAGTACATCGACACTTCAGTATGAAGGGTGTGATTCAGGTTAGATTTTTGGCTGAGCCGTGGTGGTTAGAATGCAGTATTGCAAGCTAACTCTGTCGACTCTGCCAGCAGTTCGATCCTGACCGGCTCAGGGTTGACTCAGCCTTCCATCCTTTTGAAGTCAGTAAAATGAGGATCCTCTGGTGGCTCAACGGACTAAGTCTGTCTGTTATTAACACAGCTGCTTGCAATTACTGCAGGTTCAAGTCCCACCAGGCCCAAGGTTGACTCAGCCTTCCATCCTTTATAAGGTAGGTAAAATGAGGAGCCAGATTGTTGGGGGCAATAAAAGTTGACTTTGTATATAATATACAAATGGATGAAGACTATTGCTTAACACATTGTAAGCTGCCCTGAGTCTTCAGAGAAGGGCAGGATATAAATTTAAATTTAAAAAAAAGGATCCAGATTGTTGGTGGGGGGCAATAGGCTGACTCTGTAAACCACTTAGAGGGGGCTGGAAAGCACTGGAAAGCGGTATATGAGTTTAAGTGCTATTTCTGTCTTTCTGTCTGTCTGTCTGCCTGCCAGCCTGCCTGTCTCTAGCTATCCAGCTATCCAGCTATCTAACTATCTAGCTATCTAGCTATCTATCATCCATCCATCCATCTATCACCAAGAGTCATAGTGATGCAGTGGTTAGAATGCAGTATTGCAAGCTAACTCTGCCGACTGCCAGCAGTTTAATCCTGATTGTTAGATTCGGGCAATAACGAGGCAGGAGACCAGGATAGTGACAACAGCTCTTTACTATATGGTGAACCCAGCAGCAAACAACGGTAAAACCCCTCCTTATATACAGTTCAGCTGGAGGCTTCAGCCAATTAGCAACGTGCTATTTCCCGCTCTTATTTTCCCTCCAAAACCCTTAAAGATACATTACACTCCTCCCCTCCCAGAAAACATTTTACCCCTATTTACATAAAATTAACATTTACTTTTCTCGTAATCACGTAATCATGGGCGTCTCCTGCCTCTTTCGGACCTGCGCAGTTCATTATCTGGGAGTGAGTCGAGCTGGCCGGAGGGACTGTTCGTTCCTCTCAGCTCCTCCTCCAGGCCATCCGGCCTTGGATTACTTGCAGACTCGTTCCTGCTTTCCTCAGGAGGGACCGGTTGGTGTCGCTGGACTTCATCGAACTCAGATAAGTCCCGCGTTTTTTCCGGGTTTGAGTTAGCTGTGGATTCAATCATTGAGTAGTCAGGGCCTGTTTCGTCTATTTCTGGTCTTGTGATTATTCTTTTTCTTAACTGGTCTATGTGGCGTTTCCAAACCCGGCCATCCTCTATCTCTACGAGATACGATTTGGGCCCGGTTATTTCTAGGATTGTTCCCTTTTTCCAGTTTGGACCGTCACCATAATTGTGTGCCCATACGGAACTCCCGACTGTCAATTCCCTTGTTTTGCCTGGTGTTGTTTTGTACCCGTCTGGTGTGTAGTTCGGGTTTAAATGGTCTAACGGGCATCTAAGCTTTCTTCCCATCAATAGCTCTGCTGGGCTGCGGCCAGTCGCTACGCAAGGGGTTCTGTGTTGTACCGCTAAGAAGGTGTCAATTTTTAATTGCCAATCGCCTGGCCTGAGTCTGGACAATGCCTCTTTCGCACTCCGGATGAAACACTCTGCAAGGCCGTTCGTCGCAGGGTGGAAAGGCGCCGAGAGGACATGCCGGATGCCCTCTTCCACCAAGTACCCCTCAAATAGGGTCACAGTGAACTGCGGACCGTTGTCTGAAACTAGGGTGTCTGGTAACCCGTGTGTTACAAAAAGGTGTCTCAGTACTGAAATGACAGCCTCTGCGGTCATGGATTTCATTAGAATGATTCCCAGCCATTTGGAAAATGCGACTCCCACTATTAGGAATGTTTGGCGGTGGAAGGGGCCGGCAAAATCGATATGGATTCGGGACCATGGGCCCTGGGGTTTTTCCCACTCTCGGATTGGGGCCGTTGGTGGTAGTGGTCTGGATTCCTGGCATGCTTGGCATTTCCCAACCCTATTGCTAATCTCCATGTCCATCAAGGGCCACCACACATAGCTCCTGGCTAAACCCTTCATTCTCACGATCCCAGGATGGCCTTCGTGCAGAAGTTCCAGAACTTTTTCCGCAATTTCTCTGGGACCACCACTCTATCCCCCCAGAGCAAACACCCCCCTAGCACCGATAATTCCCCGCGCTTTTTTACATATTCCTTACAACGCTCACCCGGCGCAGCTGGCCATCCTCTTGAACCCAACCAATTACAGTTCGCAATGTAATGTCCTTGTAAGCCCGAGCCACCTCCTTGGAAGTGACTGGGCTAGAGTCCAAAGAGTCAATTAACAAGACGGTGTGCCCGGAGTGGGGTCTTCGATAGTCGCTGGTAGTGGGCATCTGCTCAAGGCGTCTGCATGCCTAACTCCTTTCCTGGCCGATGTAGCAGTTTGTAGAATAGGCAGCCAGAAGATAGTCCATCGGGTCAATCTGGGCGAAAGTGGCACGGGCGTTGGGCGGTCGCCAGCCAGCAACCCCAGTAAGGTCTATGGTCTGTGACGATTTCAAGTCACGACCAAAAACATATTCATGGAACTTCTTTACCCGGAGACTATGGCCAGGCTTCCTATCCAACTGACTATAGTTCCTTTCAGCTGAGGACATTGTTCGGGAGTAAACGCTATGGGTGCTTCTGTGCCATTTGGCAGCCTGTGGCTGAGCACAGCCCCACCCGTAGGGGATGCATCACAAACTAGCACCAATGGCATTGTGCTATTGTATTGGATCAATAGGCTATCACTGGACAGGAGGTTCTTTACTGCTTCGAATGCTCTAGCTTCCGCCTTTCCCCAAGACCATGCAGCATTTTTTCCTAGTAATTTGTGTAGCGGCTCGGCTATAGTAGCCTTATTTTTTAAAAAAACCGCGTAAAAATTTACCAGACCCAAAAACGCCTGCAACTCTGTTTTGTTTTGGGGTGCTGGGGCCTTTCTGTATGCCCTAACCTTGCTCTCAGTGGGTGGATCCTCCTGTCTATCCGGTAGCCCAGGAATTCTCGCGATCCTACCCCGATCTGGCACTTGTTTAATTTGACTTTTAGACCGGCGGACCGGAAAATACTCAAAACTTTTCTCAGTCGCACCCCTAGTTCTTCCATATTATCGGCGGATACCAGTACGTCATCAAAGTACGGTACCACCCCGGGGAGCCCCTGCAGAAGCCGCTCCATTAAATTTTGAAATAATCCTGGTGCCACACTGACCCCAAACTGTAACCTGGTGCATTTGAAAGCACCCCTGTGCGTTACAATTGTTTGTGCTTCGGCCGTGCTGCTATCTACGGGCAACTGCTGATAGGCTTGGGCCAAATCTAGTTTGGCAAAAACCTGCCCTTGCCCTAGCGAGTGCAGCAAGTGTTGCACCACTGGGACGGGGTAAGCGCTTTTTTGCAAAGCTTTGTTTAGCGTCGCCTTGTAATCGGCGCAAATCCTGACTGACTCGTCTGGTTTCACTGGGGTGACTATTGGCGTCTCCCACTGCATGGTCGACTGGCACTAGTATCCCTGGCTTACTAGTTTGTCCAGTTCCCGGTCAATCTTGGGCTTCAGGGCGAAGGAACCCTCCTAGCCTTTAAGCGGATAGGGGCAACTTGAGGTCTAGGTTGAAGGAGATAGGGGTCCCTTGTACTTGCCCAGGCAGTCTTTGAAAGCGTCCTCGATCTCCTTCGTGAGTTCGTCCTTGAGGTCGACTTCATTTCGGAAGACTCCTGTCACTCCCATGCCCAATTTCCGGAACCAGTCCAGTCCCAACAAACTCGGTAGAGTCCCATCGACGATGGTGATGGGCAGAGTTTTTTCGAACTGTCCATACTTGACGTGGACGGTCGTCACCCCTCGAACAGGGATCCTGTTCCCTTGATAGTCCTGCACTTTTAGCTTCTGCGGCCGCAGTTTGCGTTTCGCGATGGCAGGCAAGTTTTTTTCTAAGTTGTTCCAGGACATGATCGTAATTGAAGATCCAGTGTCCACTTCCATTCGCACGGCACTCCTTGATGAGTGTTTTAATAAAGATTTTTTCTAGGCGCGTTGATGCCTGGCCCACTCTTACATCAGTCTGGTTCAGCTTCGCGCCTTTTTTAAATTGACCAATCCCGGGCCGTTTCGCGGTTCCCGCGCTTTGATTGGTCAGTTTGAATTTTTGGCGGGAAGGTTGGGGCGCTCGGCAGGCCTTGCGATGTGCCCTTTTTTCACATCGCCGACACGTGGCATCCTTAAATTTGCACTGCTGCCGTTGGTGTTGGCCTCCGCAACTCGCGCATTCGCCCGGTCTTCCTCTCCGGCCTCCCGGTGTGGAAGACTTCTTCCTCTTCCTCCTCTTCCGACTCGGCCTGGACTTCTCGTTGTGGATCGTGGTTGTTTTCGCTGCCGCCCTGGCGCGACCGGCTTTGTAGTGTTTCTGCCGCTTGGGTAGACATCTCGTGAGCCCTTGCCTCATCCAGGGCGATCGCGGCGTCAGGTTGCTTCTAGACAGCAGCCGCCGCAAACGGATGTCCCTGACCCGCAAATTAGCTGCTCGAGCAGCGCGCCTTCCAAGTCTCGGTACTTGCAATGGTTCGCGGCTTTCCTCAGTGCTGCCATGTATACACTGATGGACTCGCCCTCTCGCTGCATGCGCTGCCTTAATTTGAACCGTTGCACAAACTTGGAAGGCGTTGGTGCATAATGGGCTTTCAACGCAGTCTGCAGAGTTTGCCACGGTACCGACTGTACCGGCGTTGGCTCCGACAGCGATTCTGCGGTGTCGAAGACCTCGGGACCGCAGTGACTCAGGAAATATGCCCGTTTCCTGTTGTCCGAGACTCCTTGGAGCTCGTTGGCTTCGAGGAAGCACTCGAAGCGAGCCATGTATGACCCCCATTTTTCCTTTGCTGGGTCGAATGGCGCTGCCGGTGTATAGCTAGACATCGCTATTCGCCGCCTCTTACTTGCTGGGTTCGTTCCTGGTGCTCTTTTGCCTCAAGATCCCACCTTCGTCGCCAGTGTTAGATTCGGGCAATAACGAGGCAGGAGACCAGGATAGTGACAACAGCTCTTTACTATATGGTGAACCCAGCAGCAAACAACGGTAAAACCCCTCCTTATATACAGTTCAGCTGGAGGCTTCAGCCAATTAGCAACGTGCTATTTCCCGCTCTTATTTTCCCTCCAAAACCCTTAAAGATACATTACACTGACCGGTTCAAGGTTGACTCAGCCTTCCATTTATTTTATTTTATTTATTTTATTTGTCACAACAATATATGTAGGCATCATACAAAAAGATTATATAGTATATAAACATATATATGAGTAAATATTAGGAGGTATAAGCACACACACACACACACACACACACATATATATATATATATATATATATATATATATATATATATATATATATATATATATATATTTTCTGAGGTTTTCACGGGTGTTTGTATATAGGTCTTTAGTTGTTGGTTTCTCATGTAAAAGTGTCTTGGCGACGTTTCGGGTCTCACGTCATCTTCAGGCTTCAGCTTGCTTCTTCTTGCTCCCAGAAGCATATATATATATATATATATATATATATATATATATATATATATATATATATGAAGAAGAAAAGAAAAACAATAGGACAGGAATGATAGGCACGTTTGTGCGCTTATGCACGCCCCTTATGGTCCTCTTAGGAATGGGGTGAGGTCAATAGAAAGTTCCATCCTTCTGAAGTCAGTAAAATGAGGACCCAGATTGTTGGGGGCAAAAGGCCGACATTGTAAACCACCAGAGAGGGCTGTAAAGCATTATGAAGCGGTATATAAGTCTAAGTGTCATTGCTATTGATTTACACATGCAGCATTTGAAAATACTTGTGAAGAACATGGAGTCCATTTTTATATACAATAAAACTTCCCCTACTGTTCTTTCTTTTTTTTAAAAAAATAGTGCAATGGTAAGAAGAAAGTATACTTGCATATACAAAGATCTTGGAAGAATTTCTATCCAGATTCTGGCTCAGGAAAGGTACCAAATAGATCTGCATATGCTGGAACATGGGTGTGATGAAAATGTTTCCCTAGGACTGGGAAGATCTGGATTCAAGTCTACTTCAGCTGTAGACACTCAGGATCAATCCAGCTGTTTTAACATAAAAATAGAAGGGGTATCTCATATAAGACAGGTAGGTCGAAGGGAGGGAGGGAGGGAGGGAGGAAGGAAGGAAGGAAAATAAGAAGGTATGAAGCTAAGAAGGGAAGGAGGGAGGGAGGGGAAGGAGAGAGGAAGGAAGAAAGAAAAATAAGGAAGGAAGCTAACAGGGAAGGAAAGGGGAGGGAGGGGAGAAGAAGAAGGAAGGAATAAAAATAAGATATGAAGGGAAGGAAGGAAGGAAGGAAGGAAGGAAGGAAGGAAGGAAGGAATAAAAATAAGAAGGTATGAAGGGAAGGGAGGGGGGGAGGGAGGGGAGGGAGAGAGGAAGGAAGAAAAATAAGGAAGGAAGCTAAGAAAGAAGGGAGGGAGGGAGGGCAGGGAGAGAGGAAGGCAGGCAGAAAAATAAGAAGGAAGGAAGCTAAGAAGGAAGGGAGGGAGGGAGGGGGGAGAGAAAGGAAGGATGAAAAAAGAAGGTATGAAGCGAAGGGAGGGAAGAAGGGGTGGAATGAAGGGGATTATTATTTATTAAAATAATAAAGGCATGCTATGAACTGAGTCATGGCCACAGCCCAGCCTGTCCTCCATTCTGGTGCTTTGGAGAATATGTGGACCCCCCTCTTCTTCTCTGTGGCAGCCCCTCAAATATCAGAAGACAAAGAGGAATTCTAGCTCTCTGACCCTATGTGAGGTCCTCTTCTGGACTTTTTTTGGAGCTCCCTCACACCTAGCTGCGTCCATGCCAGTAAGACCCCTTTCTGGGGAAACCCCACCCAACCAGCTCTGGATTGTCTACACCAGTGATAGTCAACCTGGTCCCTACCACCCACTTCCAGCTTTCATGGTGGGCAGTAGGGGTTTTGTCCGATACTGAAGCACTTTCCTTTTTTTTAATTTAATTGACTTTTTTTAAAAAAATCATGGCATTATTTAAAAACATTTTCATTAGGTTTTCATAAAATTCCCCGTGACAATTTAAATTTCTAAAAATATACTATTTGTATCGCCTGCGCATAAGTTTAGTTCACTTTATGTAAGTGAAACTAAATGGCGCTATAATGCAACCGCAAACAAAAGAGCCTCGTCCCAGAATAGCTCGCGCATCTCCCCCCACATCACCCAGCTGTAACAGACAAGCAGAGCTGGTAGCCGGCGTCCCCCCACCCAAACCCCAATCCACGATGCGTGAGAGGCATGCGCAGATGACAATACACGGCGCATTACTGTGGAACCGGTGGGCGGTTAGAAAATTTTACTACTAACAGAGATACAAAAGTGGGCGGTAGGTATAAAAAGGTTGACTACCCCTGGTCTAGTGGTTAAGGCACCAGCGAAGAAAGTAGGAGTCTGTGAGTTCTAGTTCCAAAAAGTGGGCGGTAGGTATAAAAAGGTTGATTATCCCTGGTCTACGCCGAACAGGGTTGAGCTTCGTGTAGCTTTAGACAGGAGCTTCTACCCACCCGATTGGGCCTCTGGTGGCTCAACAGGCTAATGCAGCCTGTTATTAACAGCAACTGCCTGCAATATTGCAGGTTCAAGTCCCACCAGGCCCAAGGTTGACTCAGCCTTCCATCCTTTATAAGGTAGGTAAAATGAGGACCCAGATTGTTGGGGGGCAATAAGTTGACTTTGTATATAGTATACAAATGGATGAAGACTATTGCTTGACATAGTGTAAGCCGCCCTGAGTCTTCGGAGAAGGGCGGGATATAAATGCAAATAAAAATAAAAAAATAAAAAAAATATTCTGTATTCAAAGTAAGTAGGATTCCCCCCTTTCCTAGCAAAGGCTCATTCGGTCTTGTAACAACAAGCCACGGCGTGTGAGCCCTGCTGGATTTTCCAGGCGTGTTGATAACCCCGCTCATCGCTGGAGACAGATGTTGCTGCGAGGAGCAATCCCTAAAACGTAAATTAAAATAAATAAATAAAAAAATACCCTGCACTTGTCAAACAAGATCCGAAAACCGTTCTGACAGCTGGCGCGATAGGCCGTCTGCATAGCTGATGTGTGAAAGCTGTAATTCCTCTTAAAATACTCCGGCCCTGGTCTGCTCCCTAAAGGAATAAGGGGGAAAAAAAAAAATGCCATTTAACTCTGGGTGACTTAATGATTTTTGTCACTATGCAGAGGCAGATGCCCAAAGCCTTACGTTTCCTTCCCTCCATGAATATCAGCAAATTCCCTGACTAGGTGGCTCTGTGGCTAAGACGCTGAGCTTGTCGATCCGAAAAGTCGGCGGTTCGAATCCCTAGTACAGGTCTCCTGCCTTAGCAGGAGGGGGTTGGACTAGATGACCTCCAAGGTCCCTTCCAACTCTGTTACTGTTACCGTCTTAGGCAACCGACGTTCAGTCTTTTTAATGACGTTGCCGATAATAAGATGCGGTACTCAGAATTTTTAGATGCCAACCCGTTTTATCCGATTGTGAATGCGGTCTCTTTTCAATACAGGTAGTCCTCGACTTATAACAGTTCGTTCAGTGGCCGTTCGAAGTTACGATGGCTCTGAAAAAAGTGACTTATCATTGTTTTTCACACTTACAACCGTTGAAGCATCTCCACGACCACGAGATCAAAATTCAGACGCGTGGCCAACCGATTCATATTTATGACGGTTGCAGTGTCCTGGGGTCATGTGATCTCCTTTTGCGACCTTCTGACAAGCAAAGTCAATGGGGGAAGCCAGATTCACTTAACGACCGTGTTACTAACTTGAGAACTGCAGCGATTCACTTAACAATTGTGGCAAGAAAGGTTTTAAAGTGAGGCAAAACTCATTTAACAAATAAGTTTTGGATGATAAATTCTGTGTTTTCATTGCAATGTTGCCATTTGTAAGATGCTCTGGTATAAAATTGGTAGCAATCTAATCTAAACTAATCTAGTCTAATCTAAATCTAATCTATTTAGATTCAATCTGGTCCAATTTGGTCCAATCCAATCCAGCCTAATCCAGCCCAATCCAATCCAATCTAAATCTAGTCTAATCTATTCAGATTCAATCTGGCCTGATTTGGTCCAATCCAATCCAATCCAATCCAATCCAATCCAATCCAATCCAATCCAATCCAATCATTTAATCTAATCTAATCTAATCTAAATCTAATCTATTCAGATTCAATCTGTTACTGTTTGGTCCAATCCAATCCAGTCTACTGGACTAGTCCAGTCCAGTCTATTCCGATCTGATCCGACCCAACCCAATCTCCATTCCCACCCCATTCTAGAGCCAGCCAGAGGTGGTGTTTGCCGATTCTCCAAACTACTCAAAATTTCTGCTACCAGTTCTCCAGAAACTGTCAGAACCTGTTATATTTCACCCCTGGTCCAATCCAATCCAATCCAGACTAATCCAATCCAATCCAATCTAATCTAATTTAATCTAACCTAATCTAATTCAATCCAATCTGGTCCAGTCTATGTTTTGATTATATTGTTGCCATTTGCTAATCTAATCTAATCCAATCTGTTTCAGTTTGGTCCAATTTGGTCCAATCCAATCCAGCCTGCTGGACTAGTCCAGTCCAGTTTATTCCGATCCAATCTAACCCAACCCAACCCAACCCAACTCAACCCAACCCAACCCAACCCAACCCAACCCAACCCAACCCAACCCAATCTAATCTAATCTAATCTAATCTAATCTAATCTAATCATTGAGATCTAGGATTATAAAACAAACCAGGAAAACAAACAAACAAAATCCTACTCATACAAAAATTGCAAACTATTTCCATATTTTACCCTAGAAAATGGCATGGATATATATCCACAAAGGAGTTGAACTGAATGCAAAGAAAAAATAAATATATTATTTTTATTTATTTAAGCCCACCCCACCCCACCAGGTAGACAGCAAAACAGCATTGGGTGGGGTTGGGGGTCTTTCAAGATGCTTTGTTTTTTTTGGGGGGGGGGTCCTAGCGATGCAAGCTTTCCTTGCCTGAAATATCTGACATTAGGGAACATTTTAAAAAATGACTGAAAAGTCATTGGATAAAAAGTAGAACTTTTCCCCCTACAATGGGGTTGATGATCGTCAACACCCAACCACGTCCTATGATCTTTTCTTTAATCTCACCGAATCAAGACCCTGTCCAGAGGTGTTTTAGGAGCCTCATTCTGACAGGATTCCTTATCAGGCTTTCTGAATGTCGTTTAAACCTTTTGATCTGAAATAATATCCAACGTCGAGGCAACTGTTTGCCCCACGGGGGGAGGGCTCACGACAGCCACCCAATTACAACTGTGGAAGACTAGTCATAATTAACATTTCATGATGAAAAGAAAAGAAAAGAAAAGAAAAAAGCCTCACTCCAGAGCTTAGTGATATTCCTTTCATGTCTTTATCCATTGTTGGCCCTGGCGATGTATTATTTATATACCCAGAGTGGAAAGGTTAGCAGAGGAATTACAGATTGTAGCTTATGAGCACAGAAGGTCAACAGCGAAGGAGAAAAAAAAAAAACCAAACTCCGAACCCATAATCTTTTCCGTTGACCCAGTCAAAGCAACTTACTTAATGAGTCTGGGTGGAAATTCAGAATGAATGCAACGGTCGTGGTATTTTTTTTTTTTTCCCCTCCTCGGCTCATGTGGAATTTTTATTTAAAAAGAAAAAAAAAATAGAGGAAGGCAGAGAAAAGGCTGTTCGAGTCGAGGTCGCGACACCGCTAAGATCAAAGAAGAGGCTGTTGGGTTGGATGCAACTCAAGAGCTGACAGAATCAACACAACGGCCCACCAAGCGAGATTGGATTTCCCAGCGTCCTTTGCAAAACCCGGTGATAAAAAATGAATTGCGTAGCTCTTCGTTGGAAGGAGTGTTCTCATCTATATTTTACCACCAGAGCTCTATCGGGGAGGTCATCTATTATTGAAAAACATCGCTTTTATAGCATCCGCAGCCGCGGCAACAAAACGGCAGGACGAAGAGGAGGATGTTCTAGAGAAGGTACCTTGGAAATGGGCGTTTCTTAGAAAGGCAGAACAAGTGCTTACTGTTGAATACATCCCCCATCTTTTGATAGGTTTTTTTTTTTTAATATTATAGTGAAGCTTGTGAGGAGAACTCAAACTGCCGAAGGAGCTGCTGATCCAGTTCTACAGAATGAATGATTGAGTCTGTCATCTGCACCTCTAGAACTGTCTGGTTTGGTTCTGCAACCCATCAAGACAGACACGGACTTCAGAGGATCATTAGAACTGCAGAAAAAAACAATGGCTACCAACCTGCCTTCCACTGAGGACCTGTATACTGCACGAATCAAAAAGAGGGCTGAGAAAATATTTACAGACCCCTCGCATCCTGGACATAAACTGTTTCAACTCCGACCCTCAAAACGATGCTATGCAGACTGCACCCCAGAACAACTAGACACAAGAACAGTTTTTTTCCCAAACACCATCACTCTGCTAAACAAATAATTCCCTCAACACTGTTAAACTATTTACTAAGTCTGCACTACTATTAATCTTCTCATCGTTCCCACCACTCATCTCCTCCCGCTTATGACTATGTGACTGTAACTTTGCTGCTTGTATCCTTATGATTTATATTGATATTGTTTCTTGATTGCTTATTTGTACCCTATGACTATCATTAAGTGTTGCACCTTATGATTCTTGATGAACGTATCTTTTCTTTTATGTACACTAAGAGCATATGCACCAATGACAAATTCCTTGTCTTGGTGCATATGCACCACACTTGGTCAATAAAGAATTCTATTCTATTCTATTCTATTCTATTCTATTCTATTCTATTCTATTCTATTCTATTCTATTCTATTCTATTCTAAATGTACATGTATTGTGTTATGCCCTATAGATTCTGTTCTATTCTATTCTATTCTGTTCTGTTCTGTTCTGTTCTGTTCTGTTCTGTTCTGTTCTGTTCTATTCTATAGTCTTTTTACCATATCAAATCCAAAGAAAATGTCAGCAAGGATGGTATTATTATTATTGTGGTCCAGCTGTTGGAGTAGGTAACTTGATGCTTCCCGATACAAAGCAACAACCTGCATGGTCAGCAGATAAGGATATGTGAATTGTAGATGATGATGAAGCTGAAGCTGAAGATGATGATGATGATGATGATGATGATCATATCATCATCATCACCATCATCTTCTTCCATCACCATTTTAGTCCTCGTCCATCCTCTCCTGCATGAAGCCATACGATCCTGAGCTTTCTTTTGCCCATTGGACCTGCCGTACTTGCTGATGTTGTCATTCCATTTCTTTTGTGGATGCTTGTCATCAAGTGGCTGCCGAGGTGCCTGACGAGGTGGCTCCGTGGCTAAAACACTGAGCTGGTCGATCAGAAAAGTCAGCAGTTCAGCGGTTCAAATCCCTAGTACCAGTGGTGGGATTCAAGTAATTTAACAACCGGTTCTCTGCCATAATGATTTCTTCCAACAACCAGTTTGCCAAGTTTGCCAGTTTGCCAAGTTTGCTTCAAACTTGATTGCAGAAAATATGACTTCTGTAACAGAGTTGTTAATGCTTGGAACTCACTACCTGACTCCAGAGTCTCTACTCAAAATCCCAAAATCTTCAACCAAAAACTGTCTACTATTGACCTCACCCCATTCCTAAGAGGACTATAAGGGGCGTGCATAAGAGCACAATAGTGCCTACCGTTCCTGTCCTATTGTTCCCTTCATTATATCAAATTAATATTATTGATGCATATTTTTACTTATATATTTTCTTCAATACATGTTGTTTTATCTATGACAATTGTTTGTGTATACTGTTGTGACAAAATAAATAATAATAATTAAAAAAAATCCACTCAGAAAGTTTTTTTTTTTTTTGTTTTTTTTTAAATTTAATTTTTATACCGCCCTTCTCCCGAAGGACTCAGGGCGGTGTACAGGCATAATAAAAACCAGCAATACAATATACAAATTTAAAATCCAATTTAAAAAACTTATTTAAATTAGCCCAATGATTAAAATTTACTCTACTAAAACCCCATTAAAATTAATAAATTTAAAATTTAAGATCCCAATTTAAGCCAGCCCAGATAAAAAGGTGAGTCTTGAGTTCGCGACGAAATGTCCGAAGGTCAGGAATTTGGCGTAAGCCGGGGAAGCTCGTTCCAGAGTGTGGGAGCCCCACAGAAGGCCCTTCCTGGGGCCGCCAGCCGACATTGTTTGGCGGACGGCACCCTGAGAAGTCCCTCTCTGTGGGGCGTCTGGTCGTGGGAGGCGTATGGTAACAGCAGGCGGTCCCGTAAGTACCCAGGTCCTAAGCCATGGGCGCTTTAAAGGTCATAACCAACACCTTAAAGTGCACCGGAAGGCCACAGGCAGCCAGTGCAGTCTGCGCAGGAGCGGTGTTACATGGGAGCTACGTGTAGCTCCTCTATCACCAGCGCAGCTGCATTCTGGACTAACTGAAGCCTCCGGCGCACTTCAGGGGAGCCCCATGTAGAGAGCATTACAGTAATCCAGCGAGAGGTAGCAGGCGCATGAGTGACCGTGCATAAGGCATCCCGATCAAGGAAGGCGCAACTGCGAACCAGGCGAACCTGGTGGAAGGCCCTCCTGGAGACGGCCGTCAAATGATCTTCAAGCGACAGCCGATCATCCAGAAGGACACCCAAGTTGCGCACCCTATCCTTTGGGGCCAGTAACTGCGCACCAACAGCCAGCCGCGGCTGCAGCTGACTGAATCGGGTGCCGGCATCCACAGCCACTCCGTCTTGGAGGATTAAGCTTGAGCCTGTTTCTCCCCATCCAGACCCGTACAGCCTCCAAACACCGGGACAGCACTTCAACAGCTTCATTGGGGTGGTCCGGGGTGGAAAAGTACAGCTGAGTGTCGTCAGCGTACTGCTGGTATCTCACCCCGAAACCACTGATGATCTCACCCAGCGGCTTCATGTAGATGTTGAACAGCAGGGGCGAGAGAATCGACCCTGAGGGACCCCACAAGTGAGGCCCTCGCGGTCGACCTCTGCCCCCTGTCAACACCGTCTGCGACCGGTCGGAGAGATAGGAGGAGAACCACCGATATACGGTGCCTCCCACTCCCAATCCTCCAACCGCGCAGCAGGATACCATGATCGATGGTATCGAGCGCGCTGAGAGGTCTAATAGGACCAGGGCAGAGGAATATCCCCTGTCCCTGGCCCTCCAGAGATCATCCACCAATGCGACCAAAGCTGTCTCCGTGCTGTATCCGGGTCGGAAGCCGGACTGGAACGGATCTAGATAGACATCTTCATCCAGGTGTTGGGGCAGCTGTCGCGCCACAGCACTCTCTACAACCTTCGCAACAAAGCGAAGGTTGGAGACTGGACGATAATTAGCCAAAATAGCTGGGTCCAAAGAGGGCTTCTTAAGGAGGGGTCTCACCACCGCCTCTTTCAAGGCGGCAGGGAAAACCCCATCCAACAAAGAAGCGTTGATAATCCTCTGGAGCCAGCCTCGTGTCACCGCCTGAGTGGCCAGTACCAGCCAGGAAGGGCACGGGTCCAGTAAACATGTCGTGCCGTGAAGCCTCCCCAACAACCTGTCCACGTCCTCGGGAGCCACAGGGTCAAACTCATCCCAAATGTGCTCAACAAGACGTGCCTCCTCTCCCTCGCTTGGATCATCCCAAATTCGGTCCAGACCGTCCCTCAGCTGAGCGATTTTATCGTATAGATAACCACTAAACTCCTCGGCTCGTCCCTGCAAAGGGTCATCCCGCACCTCCTGATGTAGGAGAGAGCGGGTCACCCGAAACAGGGCAGCCGGGCGGTTATCTGCCGACGCAATGAGGGTAGAGGCGTAGGGCCGCCTCGCTTCCCTCATTGCCACTAGGTAGGTCCTAGTATAGGTCCTAACTAGTGTCCGATCAGCTTCGGAGCGACTGGACCTCCAGGTGCTCTCTAGGCGTCTTCTCCGGCGTTTCATCTCCCTCAGCCCCTCGGAGAACCAAGGGGCCGGACGAGATCTACGCCGGGTCAGAGGCCGCAAAGGCGCGACACGATCCAGGGCCCGCTGCTCCCAGGCCACGACCAGTTCCTCAGTCGTGCCGTGGGCCAGATCCTCAGGAAATGGCCCAAGCTCCGTCTGGAACCTCTCAGGGTCCATCAGGCGCCTGGGACGGAACCACCGTATAGGTTCCGTCTCCCTGCGGTGGTGAATAGCGGTTCGGAAGTCTAGGCGAAGGAGAAAATGATCCGACCATGACATTGGTTCTGTTACTAAATCATCTAATACCAGATCATTTAACCACTGTCCAGAGATAAAAATCATATCTAGCATGCCTCCCCCTGTGTGCGTAGGGCCATCATTTACTCGAATCAGGTCCAAGGCCGTCATGGAAGCCTGGAACTCCCGAGCTGCCGTTGATGACAGGCCAGCCGATGGCAAGTTGAAATCCCCCATAACTATAAGTTTGGGGGTCTCAACCGCCACAGCAGCCAGTACCTCCAACAGCTCGGGCAGGGCTGTGGTCACGCAGCAAGGAGCCAGGTACGCGATCACCAAGCCCAACTGATTCCTATAGCCCCAGCGCACACAGAGGATTCGCAGCCAGCAATCTGAGGAACAGTGGTCTCCTCGGCTCTAGATCTTCCTTAATAACAACCGCCACCCCCACCCCTACCTTGGACTCTCGGCTGATGAAATGCTCGGAAGCCTGGAGGCACATCTCAACAAGGGGACCCCCTCAGGGCCCAACCAGGTCTCCGTAATGCCCATGAGGTCCGGACCTCCCTGAATAAGGTCACAAATCAGGGAGCCTTATTAACCACGGACCGGGCATTACATAACATCAGCGAAGGTCCAAGCTCTGAGGATCATGGCCACCGAGGCAGGTAGGGACTGAGGGGCCGGAGCACGTGATCGCTCTCAAACTTGAGCACGTGCCCCATAACTCGATCGGCCCCTCCCCGCCATATCTGCCTCTCCCACTTACCGTACAGATCGAACAGCCCTCTAAACCTGGAGCGTCCTCCCCTGCCTTCAGACAAGATGGCGTAATGTCGCGAACTAGCACAGGGCTGGATCCTCCCGACGGGTCCTCCCCCACCCGTCAATCCCTCCCCTTAAAAACCCTTATTTAAAAACTATTTAAAAACCCCACAAATTCTTCTTAGTCAGATGCCACCTCTCTGGGTCCCAAGACCCTTCGTTAAGGTAAGCCCTCGATAGCTTGGAGGCCATTCCTGCAGGCGGGGAACCTCGCAGTCGTAGTAGATCGGCAAATGAATATCTCATGGAGAAATAGGCCCAAAAGTCGTGGCAAAATGTCCATCCTTAGCCGTCAAGATGTCGCCGTCCATGTCTCCACCCCTCGTCGGCAGATTATCCTCTGGACCCAATATGGCCCCACATGCCGCTCTGCTGCTGTAACAAATTGTCCAAGCCGACCACCTCTCCGTCACTGATGGAATAAAATAGCTCAAAGAGAGGTGAACCGCTGATGGATTGCGGAATGTTGGCAGGGCATAACAAAAGTCAGAGTAGGGAGAAAGCGATGTTCCAGTCCATGACCATGAGGGGAGGGGAGGCGTTGTTCATGCCATCTGAGTCCCGTCCCAGCACCAAAACTTAATAGCAACCCGAGCACCCGGTGTCCAGCATACCACCATTAACGTCCTCCGTCGGTGTTCGGGCGCCTCAGCCTTTGTTTGTGTCCTTTGTTGGTGTCCAGTTGGTATCTGTGGCCACAACGGCCCGAAAACTGCTGATCCATGCCGGGCGTCTCCGCAGGCCCCCCCCAACATGGCCACCGCCGTTCGCTGCCTAAGGGCAAACTCCGGCTCCGTGCTCGGCAGCCGAAAGTTCAATGAGGCCCACAGACCTCACTCTCGGTGGCCGAGAGAATGACAAGACCGGGGCCCGAAGACAAGCAGCTGGGCGAGCGGCTAAACGGCATCGTAGCCGAGGACTTCCAGCCGCTGTTCAGCCCCCCCCAACATGGCCGCCGCCGTTCGCTGCCGGAAAACAAACTCCGGCTCCGTACTCGGCAACCGGGAGTTCAAAGAGGCCCAAGGACCTCGCTCCCGGTGGCCGAGAAGATGGCAAGATCGGAGCCTGAAGATAAGCAGCTGGGCGAGGATTTCCAGCCGCCGACTCCACAAGATTTTCAGGAAGCCGCCATAACGCGCATGCGCAGAAGATCTGCGGTTAACAACCGGTTCTCCCGAAGTGGTGTGAACTGGCTGAATCCCACCACTGCCTAGTACAGGTTGGACTAGATGATCTCCAAGGTCCCTTCTGACTCTGGTACTGTTAAAGTGAGAGGTGTCTGGTTGCTACCCCACAACCCATGGATTGATTGATTGACTACCATTAAGTCATTGTTGACTCTTAGTGATCACACAGATTGATTTTCTTCCTGTCCTAAAACTACAAGCCCACTATTGATGTATTCTCCTTGCGCTCTTCTTCATTGTTTGCTTGTTAGTTTTATGGCCCTTTTATTTGACTTCTGTTCCGTTTAGACTCCTTTCATTTTCTTTCTCCTCATTATGGTAAGTTGCCCAGAGTGGCCCCATGGTGAATAAATTTAACAAATACATTTAACAACAAATTAAAGGAAAGCAAACAAATTAACGACAAATTAAACAACAAACGGACCAACGATTTTTAAGGACCTTGTACACTTTCATGTTTCTTTGGATCATTTAGTCAACGTGCTTGAAATAACCCAGTGGCTCCCAAATATTTGGGCACCAGGGACCGGTTCTGTGGAGTGAAGTTTTCCCGTGGACGAGAGGAGGTGTGGTTTCACATGATGCCTGCATCCCACGGATGGGGCTTAGCTTGTTTGTGTGGCCTGTTTTCTGCCATGCCACAGACTGATGCCAGTCCACGGACAGGGGATTGGGGACAGTGGTAGGATTCAATTTTTTTTTGCTACTGGTTCTGTGGGCGTGGCTTGGTGGGCGTGGCTTGGCTTGGTGGGCATGGCTTGGGCGAGGAAGGAGACTGCAACATCCCCATTTCCTCCCGATCAGCTGGGACTCGGGAGGCAGAGAATAGATGGGGCCGGGCCAGTCAGAGGTGATATTTACCGGTTCTCTGAACTACTGAAAACTTCCGCTACCGGTTCTCCAGAAGTGGTCAGAATCTGCTGAGAACCATCTCTGATTGGGGACCCCTGCCGCAACCTATATATTTTATTTTATTTATTTATTTTATTTTGTCACAACAATATATGTAGGTATCATACCAAAAGATTATATAGCATATAAACACATATATGGGTAAATATAAGGAGGTATAAGCATATATATATATATATAGGAAGAAGAAAAGAAAAACAATAGGACAGGAACGGTAGGCACGTTTGTGCGCTTATGCACGCCCCTTATGGTCCTCTTAGGAATGGGGTGAGGTCAATAGTAGAAAGTTTTTGGTTAAAGCTTTTAGGATTATGGGAAGAGACCACAGAGTCAGGTAAAGTGTTCCAAGCACTGATGATTCTGTTACAGAAGTCATATTTTCTGCAATCTAGATTAAAGCGGTTGACATTAAGTTTAAATCTATTAGTTGCTCTAGTATTATTGCAATTAAAGCTGAAGTAGTCTTTGACAGGAAGGACATTACAATAGATGATTCTGTGAGTTAAACTTAGGTCTTGTCGAAGGCGACGGACTTCCAAGTTTTCTAAGCCTAGGATTTCGAGTCTGGTGGGATAAGGTATTTTATTGTTTTCAGAGGAATGGAGAACTCTTCTTGTAAAATATTTCTGGACACGTTCAATTGTATTGATGTCAGAGATGTGGTGAGGGTTCCAAACTGGCAAGCTGTATTCTATATTTCATAGTTTTTATTGTTACAAAGCAACATTCCTTTTATCTCTTTTCTCCTTTGATATCATGCTTCATTTTAATGAAGTAGACTTAAAAAAAGAAAGAAAGAAACTAATTTGCCAGATATCTTTGGCAGGGGTCTCCAACCTTGGTCCCTTTAAGTCTTGTGGACTTCAACTCCCAGAGTTCTTTGGGACTTTGGGAGTTGAAATCCACAAGTCTTAAAGGGACCAAGGTTGGAGACTCCTGATCTCTGGAGATTCTCAATCATCCAGATCATGGTTGTCCCAAAGGTGCTTTTTTTCAAGAGGCAACTGGGCTTTCTGGTTTTTCTTTTGAAGACCCTGAGGAAGCTTCTTGGATGAGAAGCGAAACGTCTTCAAAGAAAAACCGGAAAAAAGCACCTTTGGGATAATTTGCCAGACAACGGTTAAAAGAAAAACTTAAATCAGAGTTCTAAAGAGTATTAAATTAGTATGTGATCTTACAAAGAAGCAACATAGGGAGCAAAGTACAGGTAGTCCTCATTTAGTGACTGTTCAAAGTTTACAACTGTACTGAAAAAACTCACTTTTGACCATTTTTCACACTTATGACCTTTGTAGCATTCCTCTACTCATGTGATCAAAATTCAGACGCTTGAACTGACTCATACCTATGACCGTTACTCTGACCCAAGCAGAGGTGGGCATCACATAATCTAACAACTGGTTCGCCCAGCACCAAAAATGTAAGCTTGCACGCCTTCCGGGCATGTATGCAGCTTCAAAAACGTGGTGACGTATATAGAATAGAATAGAATAGAATAGAATTTTATTGGCCAAGTGTGATTGGACACACAAGGAATTTGTCTTGGTGCATATGCTCTCAGTGTACATAAAAGAAAAGATACGTTCATCAAGGTACAACATTTACAACACAATTGATGATTAATATATCAATATAAATCATAAGGATTGCCAGCAACAAGTTATAGTCATACAGTCATAAGTGGAAAGAGATTGGTGATGGGAACTATGAAACGATTAATAGTAGTGCAGATTCAGTAAATAGTCTGACAGTGTTGAGGGAATTATTTGTTTAGCAGAGTGATGGCCTTCGGGAAAAAACTATTCTTGTGTCTAATTGTTCTGGTGTGCAGTGCTCTATAGCGTCGTTTTGAGGGTAGGAGTTGAAACAATTTATGTCCAGGATGCGAGGGATCTGCAAATATTTTCACGGCCCTCTTCTTGATTCGTGCAGTATACAGGTCCTCAATGGAAGGCAGGTTGGTAGCAATTATTTTTTCTGCAGTATATAGGACGGGATAGTGCCAGGTAAGTGGGCAGGTCGAGCCGCTGGTCTGAACCACCGGTTCGCCTGAACCGGCAGCAGACCACCTCTGGTCCCAAGGTCACATGATCATCTTTTGTGACCTTCTGACAAGCAAAGTCAATGGAGAAGCCAGATTCACTTAACAACCGTGCTACTAACTTAACAACGGAAGCGATTCACTTAACAAACGTGACGAGAAAAGTCGTAAAAGGGGACCAAAACTCACTGAACAAGTGTAAGCAATTTTGGGCTCAATTGTGGTCGTAAGTCATTACTCTCTTCTGACAAAATTATAATATAAGTCTCACTCACAAATAAAGAATATTTGAACAGAAATTGATAGGTCAATTCAGGAAAGAAAGAAGAAAAAACCCCTATTGATTTTGTCAGAGTTTCTTGCAAAAATCAAATCCAGAAGCACACACAGATAACTGATTCATCTGGATTCATTAACTTCTTTACATACATATTAATACATGAAGATAAATGTACAATACCAATATAGAAGATTCTTCCAATGTAGCAGTTGCAAGCAAAACACAAGGCAGGAGAGAACAGTTAGTTTCATTTCAGCAGAGCAGACAAGTTCACACTCTGGTTTCAGTTTCAATTCTGTGCACAGACTCAGAAGCTGCAGACTAAGACACACCCTGGCTCCAGTCTGCCTCAGCTCCCAATTGGCTGGCTTATTTATTTATTTATTTATTTATTTATTTAGATTTTTATACCGCCCTTCTCCCGAAGGACTCAGGGCGGTGTACAGCCAAATTATAAAACAAAACAATATACAATTAAAACAAAGACTTAAAATAAACATATTCCATAAATGGCCGAAATTTAAAACAATCAAATTTAAAACCCTTAAAATTCGTAAATAGTAACCCCAATTAAAATTATTTAGAATTTAAAAATTTAAGCCAGTCCCGCTTGAATAAATAAATGCGTTTTCAGCTCACGGCAAAAGGTCTACTATGCCTATTCATTGGCTGACCTTGTTACCATCCATTGGCTGACCTTGTTACCTTGTCTTTCGGGTGCGCTTTAAGATTCTGGTTATCACCTTCAAAGCGCTCCATGGCTTAGGGCCCGGGTACTTACGGGACCGCCTGCTGTTACCTCATGCCTCCCACTGACCCGTACGCTCACACAGAGAGGGACTTCTCAGGGTGCCGTCCGCCAAACAATGTCGGCTGGCGGCCCCCAGGGGTAGGGCCTTCTCTGTTGGAGCTCCTACGCTTTGGAACGAATTTCCCCCTGGTTTACGCCAAGTGCCTGATCTTCGGACTTTTCGCCGTGAGCTGAAAACGCATTTATTTATCCAAGCGGGACTGGGTTAAAAGTTTTACTTTATTTTAACTGGGGTTAGTTATTAATTTTTAGGTAATGGGGTTTTATCATTTTAATTGTAATTTTAAATTTTGGCCTATTTAAATAAGTTTTTTAATTAATGTTTTACCTTGTATGATATTTGTATTTTATCGGGCTGTAAACCGCCCTGAGTCCTTCGGGAGATAGGGCGGTATAAAAATTTGATTAAATAAATAAATAAATACCATGCCCTATTCCAGTTGATGAAGATTTCATTCGGGAGCCTACAGTCAAACCACATAACTCAACAATTTTTGCCTTTTTTTTTTTTTTTTTTTGCATTTATATCCCGCCCTTCTCCGAAGACTCAGGGCGGCTTACATTGTGTAAGGCAATAGTCTCATCCTATTTGTATATTTATATACAAAGTCAACTTATTGCCCCCCGAACAATCTGGGTCCTCATTTTACCTACCTTATAAAGGATGGAAGGCTGAGTCAACCTTGGGCCTGGTGGGACTCGAGCCTGCAGTAATTGTAACTGCAGGCAGCTGTGTGTTAATAACAGGCTACATTAGCCTGGTGAGCCACTTCCCAGCCCTTTAGCCTTTGCCTAAACTGAACCAATAATCTGTATTGTGTACTACTTCTGTTCCTTTGATATTTTTTTTAAATAAAAGGAAAGAAAGTTTAGCCCATTAGGAGTATATTCTCTTTCCTCCCCACTTTGTACCAAAGTATTTTGACCCCTGAATGACAATGTGGAGGTCAATTTGCAAGGTCGCCTTCCCCCTCCTCTCCTTTTAAATATTTTCAGTGCAAAGCTCCAAAAAAACTTGGCCAAAATTCTTTCTTCTGTTGCTTCTTAGCATCTTCCTGCGAAATAAAGTGGAAATCTGATAATTAGCCAGTAGAGACAGGGGGAAAAAAAAGGTAGGGCGGGCCCTCAGAGCTGAATCATACTTGGGAGGTTTTCAAGGGATGTCCGTATGTGCTTAATGCTTCTAATCCTCCAGGGCTGTAATTATCTGGAAATAGACGGCTAAAAAGGTGACTATTTTGGGAAATGTCAATTTTCTGGATTTATTGGAACCGAAGAACTCTCGCGTTCAAAGCCTCCAGTGGGATGGAAGATATATTTTTTTTTAAGGTTCAAGAAAGAAGCACACACACAGTTGAAATTGGTGGCCTAAGAAGAAACGTTTTATTTCTTCGTCCCCTCGGCCCTTCCTTCCTACTGCAGACATTGATTTAAACTAATTAACAGATCTGCTTCCCTTGGCTTCTTCCGAACAATTCTTTTTCTTCTTCTTCTTTTTCTCTTATACTTTTTAACTCTTTGGGCATTTTTGAGGCTGAAAGGTATCTGAAGAGCTAAAGAATGACATTCAAAGTCTATGGTAGTATTGTGACCTAGGCCCAAGTAGTTATTACCAGACACAATCAGTCCTAAACAAACGTATTTTATTAGAACAGCTGAGAATGAAGTAATTAGTCCAAATTAAGTCCAAAACAAAGTCCTTCAGAAAAAGTCCTTCGGCCTTATCACAAACCTTTGTCTTCTTTGGCACCCTGCCAAAGGCCTTTCTTGGCAAAGCCCCACGAAGTTCAGAAACAAGAGACGGTGGCTAGAAACCAATGTAGCAACGTTGCTTTCCTACAAAAAGCCCAAGAGTCATTGCTGCTCTTTTAAGCCTTATCGGTGGGGCCAATCATCTCCTGGCCTTACTCCAAAGTCGTCTTTTTTGCTTTAGCTGCTCTTGCCTTCTGGCAGCTCTGCGCATGCGTTCACTCAACAGGAGGAGCCTATTCCTCTGCCTCTCTGCTGACCGCCTCTGGAGGCTCCCGAGTCCGCAAATCACTCCCAGATGACCCTGGCCCCATCTCTGCCTCCGATGCAGAGCCCTCGTCCGGGCCTTCCCCTGACTCCAGGACTGGTCCATTGTCCTCCCCAGCCTCTTCACTGTCCGACTCCGCTGCCAGCTCTGTAGGCTGCTGGCGGACCACAAAAACCAGGCTGTCTTTCTTTGTAGCTTTTACTTAAAGTGTTTCTATCCCAGATGGCAGGCAGTTCTCCTTGTTACTACTAGTACCTTAACCACAGTGGAATGGAACTTTTCGGCTCCTAGCCTTGGGCGCACTTGCTTCTCCACCAGCGTTCCGCCTCCGGCCATTCACTGCTAGCTTTTCTCCTCAGCAGACACACACCCATTTGTTTGCCCTGGCCAATGGGCCATGGCCCCTCTGTCCCACACATTTCGGCATGGCCCGTTCAAAAAGCAGCTTACTCCCACCCCTGCGGTCGATCACACCATGGCTTCTGGCTGCCAGCATTGGCAGCTAGCCGATTGGTTGGCGGCTAACTGTCCCGGGTAGTGAAAAGCCCAGGACGAACCCGGCTTCGGCGAATGGGCTGCACCGAAGCATGTGGGACAGAGGGGCCGTGGCCCATTGGCCAGGGCGAATGAATAGGGGAATGTCAGCCAAGGAGAAAAGCTAGCAGTGACCAGAGGCGGAACATTGGTGGAGAAGCTGGCACGGCAAAGGCTAGGAGCTGAAAAGTCCTAGACCCAACCAGAGATGGTTTATTAGAATTATGTACCTCAAGACCAGGCCTTGGATTGCACTACAGAGGAAGGAAGGAAGGAAGGAAGGAAGGAAGGAAGGAAGGAAGGAAGGAAGGAAGGAAGGAAGGAAGGAAGGAAGGAAGGAAGGAAGGAAGGAAAGATAGTGAGAAGAAGTACTGATTGGGGTATTGTTTACTTGTTTACAGGCAGTCCCAGATGTGACTTTCCCCATAGTCCCACCCACCCACCTTAATCTTCTTAAAAAAGCCGCAAGTTCAACGATCTCTTGAACTTTGCTCCTCCAAGCCATTTCTCCTCCTAACCATGGCAAGATGCTTCCTTGACCATTTCCTCCTCCTGATGTTAAGATGGGTCTTGAGATTCCCACTAAAAGCCATTTGCAGGTTTCTTGAGTAAACCCGTATTGATTAGAAGGTCAATTCCGCTGATTATCCCCTCCCATTAAGGTGTAGCATCCATGGAATTCGGTGGGCGATCAGTCAGAGCAGTGACAGCTAAGCGAGCCACTGAGATGAAGGCAATGATAGGAAGGACGGTTTACATAGTTTGATTGCGTCAAGCCTGCCTTCTCGGCAAGATTTACATTTGTGAAAAGATTGTATCTTGCGATCCAAACTTGAGATGATGCAAAGCGAGAGCTGCTTTTTAACAACTAAAATGAAATTGTGCCCCTTGTAGAGATTTCCTGTTGTTGTTGTTATTGTTGTTGTTGTTGGCTTTTGGTTTTCCTGTTCGCTGTGAAGCTTCTTTGGTGCAAAGCGACTGAAAGCAAATGGGTTCATAAATTTTTCAATACACGTTTGATGGCAATCTTCATTGTCACCACCATTATGCATCTCCAGAGAACATTTCGACCCTCTCTTGGTGATACTTGGTGCTCCCCAAGTATCCTCATAGTTGCCAACTCCTTTCCTTTCCTTTCCTTTCCTTCCCTTTCCTTCCCTTTCCTTTCCTTTCCTTTCCTTCCCTTCCCTTCCCTTCCCTTCCCTTCCTTCCTTCCTTCCTTCCTTCATCTGATTTTCCTCTCCTCTCCTTTCCTCTCTTCCCATCCCCTCCCCTCCTTTCCTTTCCTCTCCCCTCCTTCTTTTTCCTGTCCTCTCCTCTCCCTCCCTCCCTTCCATCCTTCTCTTCTCTTCTCTTCTCTTCTCTTCTCTTCTCTTCTCTTCTCTTCTCTCCTCTCCTCTCCTCTCCTCTCCTCTCTTCTCTCCTCTCCTCTCCTCTCCTCTCCCCTCCCTCCCTCCCCTCCTCCCCTCCCCTCCCTTTGTTTCTCCTTTCCTTTCTCCTTTCTGTTCCCCTTTCCTCCAGCTTTATTGCTCTCTCTCCCTTCTTTCCTTCCTTCCTTCCCTCCTTCCCTCCCTCCCTCCCTCCCTCCCTTCCTTTTTCCTTCCATCTAATTCAGAATACAGGAGAAATATTTTTGAATCCTTTTCTTTTGTCATTTCCCCCACTCCAAACTAATTCCAAAACCAGGAATAAATATATACGGTATATGTACAATACTGTGGCAGTATTTGAACATAGCAGAAGTTGAGATGGTTCAAAACGACACAAAAATATGGAGTGGCAGAGCAACCGGTATAAATTACTTTTGGCAAAAGTGCTTTTGTGTATGTGTATTCTTAATGTTTGCCTTACCTTTGCCACCTGTGACTCACTGTTTCTTACTCCTTTTTGTGCATTCTGAATAACACCGCTTTCTCTGAGAGGAATAATATCATTGCTGTGTGTTTGTCTCTCTCTTGTGTTTGTGTGCTTGTGTTTGTGTGCCTGTGTTTGTGTGTGTGATTTATTTCACTGTCTACATAAGCAAGCCGGTATGCCGGCTCCTGGGGATTTTCAGATTCTCCTTCTGCAGATGATGTTAAAAGTCCACATCTAGTTTTGTTTGCAAACTACTCCTAATATATGCAGTACAGTGGTGGGATTAAGCCGGTTCGGGCTAGTTTGGGTGAACCAATTGTTAAATTGCTGACAAGCTCCTCCTCTCCCATTCCAGGAGTCCCCACACATCCCATTTTGGCTCCCTCCCCCCCGTGGCTCATTTTTGCTCCCAGGAGGCTGCAGGGTGGCCTATTAGGCCCAAAACAGGGCACGTGTGTGTGTGTGTCCCCACAGCCCGTTTTTGCTCCGGGGTGTGTGTGTGTGCAGGAGGCTGAGTGCTGCCTGTCACACACCCTTGGCCACGCCCACCATAGCCACACCCACCCAGCCGGTCATTAGGGCAGAGAACCGGTTGTTAAATTATTTGAATCTCACCACTGACATTGCAGTTGTTAACTACAATTCCGTAAGAAACCACTTTCGATAATAAAACAACAAGTGACAACCAAAAAAAAGGGGGAAAAACTCAACCTTAATGGCTACATACGGCCTTCAAGATTTAGAGCCACGAATAAATACCTGAGGGAGAAACTAAGTTCCACGTTCAATATATGCATGCAATTAATGTCCTTTTTTTAAAAAAAAACAAAAACTTGAGGTAAATAAAATAAGAATGGCGGAGGGAGGGGGGACCCCAGAAACCACAAGACTGTGAAGATAAGGGAGGAATATCCAAAGGGAGAATTTTTGAACGTCACCCTTTCAAATTTGTCCATTCCTCCTTCGTTCCTTCATTCCTTTATAGGCAATCCTCGACTTACGAACATTTGTTTAGGGACTGTTCAAAGTTGCAATGAACTGAAGAAGCTTCTTGGATGTAGCCATCCCAAAGGTCAGCAGTGGGTTTCCAATATTCTTGCCACCGGTTCTCTGGACTCACCTTCCGCGCATGCACATGACCTCAAAAATGTGGCTGAATAGGACGGCATAGAGGTGGGGCAGGTGGGCGGAGCCCACCCACAATCTCTGCTGCTGGTTCGCCAGAACCGGTACAAACCGACTGAATACCAGCTTTGCCAAAGGTACTTTTCCCAAAAGGCAACTCGATTCAGAATTGAAGAAGCTTCTTGGATGAGAAGTGAAACATCTTTAAAGAAAATCCTAGAAAGTCCAGTTTTTAAGAAACCAATACTTGGACAACTGAGGATCTCTGTAGACTTCTTGGATGAGAAGCAAAATATTTTCAAAGAAAACACCAAGAAAATCCAGGTTTTTGGGGTTTTTTTAGAAAAAAATATCTTTGGGACAACCATCACCTGGAAGATTGAGAATCTCGATAGATATTTCCTTGACAACATTTTGGAAACCACCAAACTTTCTCTGAGAGAGAGAGAGAGGGAGGGAGGGAGGGAGAGAGAGAGAGAGGGAGGGAGGGAGGGAGGAGGAAGAGGAGGAGGAGGAGGAGATAGATAGATAGATAGATAGATAGATAGATAGATAGATAGATAGATAGATAGATGGATGGATGGATGGATGGATGGATGGATGGATGGATGGATGGATGGATGGATGGATGGATGGATGGATGGATGGATGGATGGACAGATGATAGAGATAGATAGATAGATAGATAGATAGATAGATAGATAGATAGATAGATAGATAGATAGATAGATAGATAGATAGATAGATAGATAGAAGATATAGAGATATACTGGAGAGAAAGAGAGAGAGAAAGAGAGAGAGAGAAGGAGGAGAAGAAGATAGATAAATAGATAGATAGATAGATAGATAGATAGATAGATAGATAGATAGATAGATAGATAGATAGATAGATAGATAGGAGATATAGATAGATACTGGAGAGAGAGAGAGAGAGAGAAGGAGGAGAAGAAGAAGATAGATACATAGATAGATAGATAGATAGATAGATAGATAGATAGATAGATAGATAGATAGATAGATAGATAGATAGATAGATGAGAGATATAGAGAGATACTGGAGAGAGAGAGAAAGAGAAAGAGAAAGAGAAAGAGAAAGAGAGATTATATGGCTACATTTCTGGCCATTTGCAGCATCCCAAGGTCACGTGACTGCATTTTGCCCCAAACGGGCAGTTACTTCTGGTTTTCAGTAAAAAAACCAGCCCCATAGCAAACCATATATTCACTTAATGACCACACAACAAATGTCGTAAAATCGAATTAGCCATATGATTCTTTCAAACCATAATGAGTTATATGACCAATATGGGCAGACTCTATTACCATTGTAACTCACCCGTAGAACTTGCAATAAAATGTTCCCGCGAAGGGGGCTTAGGTCTTCACCAGTACCCAGTCAAGACTCTAGACTGTGATATTTACTTCTTTGCTGGAGAAAAAAGAGGGAAGATGTTCCATCAAACTGGAATTAGCCCTCAACATCTCAGCATGGGTGGTAGGACCATCGCATGGAATACTACAGTACATCCAATTTTCTCCACCTCAATGTTATAAAGGTGTTGAGACCAGAGGTGGGTTTCAGCAGGTTCTGACCAGTTCTAGAGAACCAGTAGCAGAAATTTTGAGTAGTTCGGAGAACCAGTGGTAAAAATTCTGACTGGCCCCGCCCCCATCTATTCTCTGTCTCCCAAGTCCCAGCCGATCGGGAGGAAATGGGGATTCTGCAGTAACCTTCCCCTGGATTAGGGTGGGAATGGAGATTTTACAGTATCTTCCCCCTGCCATACCCAACAAGCCACGCCCACCAAGCCATACCCACAGAACCGGTAGTAAAAAAATTTGAAACCCACCACTGGTTGAGACTCTGGAAAGAGTGCAGAGAAGAGCAACAAAGTTGATTAGGGAATTGGGGGCTAATTAAACATATAAAGAATTGGAGGTTTCTAGTTTAATGAAAAGAAGGACTAAGGCAGGCATGATAGCAGGGTTGTAATATCTCAGGGGCTGCCACAAAGAAGAGGGGAGACAACCTGTTCTCCAAAGCACCTGAAGCAGGAGTGAAACCCAGCAGGTTCTGACAGGTTCTGAAGAACCGGTAGTGGAAATTTTGAGCAGTTCGGAGAACCGGCAAAATACCACCTCTGGCTGGCCCCAGAATGGGGTGGGAATGGAGATTTTGTATTATCCTTCCGCCAGGAGTGGGGAGGGAATGGAGATTTTGCAGTATCCTTCCCCTGCCACGCCCACTAAGCCACGCCCACCAAGCCATACCACACCCACCAAGCTACGCCCACAGAACCGGTAGTAAAAAAAATTGGATTTCATACCTGGTGCCATTGTAAGTTCAAATGGCCACATAATGAATGGTCGTAAGATGAGGATTACATGTAATTCAAATTTTCATCAGTTAAACGATTCACTACTTAGAGCCTCAAGGCCCTCAAGGCATTTTGGTAGGCTGCCTTAGCCAAACTATAAGGGGTTTGGAACTCATTACCTGACTCTACTCATCTCTACTCAAAATCCCCAAATCTTCAACCAAAAACTGTCTACTATTGACCTCACCCCATTCCTAAGAGGACTATAAGGGGCGTGCATAAGAGCACAATAGTGCCTACCGTTCCTGTCCTATTGTTCCCTTCATTATATCAAATTAATATAGTTGATGCATATTTTTTACTCATATATATATATTTTCTTCAAGACATGTTTTATCTATGACAATTGTTTGTGTATACTGTTGTGACAAAAAGAGATTAAAAAAAAGAATCTGATTTGGAGTTGCAGGTAGTTTTTGACTTACAACAGTTCAATGGAAGTTACAATGGCGCTGAAAAAAGTAACTTCGTGAAGATGTAGCACGACCACGAACACGAAGCCAAACAACAGCAATGCAGCTCACCAGCTCAAATCCCCCTGCAACTCAGACTAATCTGAGCACAACCAAGCCCCCACCCAAACAGGACACACCCCCAGCCAATCAGAGCACAAAAAAACCCCATCCAATCAGAGCACAGCCAAGCTCCCACCCAATCAGTTCAAACCCCCACTAGCAGTTAAAAGGAAGAAACAGCTGCGATCACACATTGCTCCCAGACGCATGAAGCTGAAACCTGAAGATGACGAATGAGACTTCGTCGAAACATCGCCAAGACACTTCCAATTTTACGCGGGACAAAACCCGAATAACCAAAGACCTACATACAAACACCCGCGAAAACCTCAGAAAACATATATATATATATTTCTCCCCTTCCTTCCTCGTCTCCCTGAATTGAACGCTGAATCATGTCAGCAGTAACCAGCCTGACATCAATTAATATTTACTCTACTGATTCCTCCCAGAGTGAGTGACCTGTTCTATTGAGCTATTGCAGGACTAAGTGAGACTGTGTAATTACTGAAGAATGAGAGGTGCATAGGAATATCACGATAATTATTCCATTAACAAACACAAGACCTCTGGAGCAAACACTACTGTTTCGCTAATTAGCCCGGTTCTCTGACAGTGGTCTCCCCCCCCCTTTTTTTTCCCCATTTTTCCAGATTCTGCTGGTGGCGTGTGTAAATTTTTAAGCCACTCTGATGAAATCGAACGACCCCACAAAGTAATGTCTGGTCAGCTATCTGACTATCTCACATCAAAAATTAAACCAAAACATATTTGGGCTGTTTAGAAATTTAGCACTGGTCGGAAAGTCAACCGTTTGAGCTCTTTTCCACCTATCTCCCTGCTTGGCTTTTAATTGATGTGGCGAGTTGAAAAATTCACGAACATTGAGCTCCAAGGACTGTTCCTGGTGATTTAACAGAATAAGAGAGTTGGAAGGGACCTTGGAGTTCATCTAGTCCAACCCTCTGCTCGAGACCCTATATCATTCTGGACAAATGGCTGTCCAATCTCTTCTTAAAGACTTCCAGTGTGGAGCATCTACAACTTCTGGAGGCAAGTTGTTCCACTGGTTAATTGCCCTCAATGTCAGGAAGTTTCTACTTAATTCCAGGTAGCTTCTCTCCTTGATTAGTTTCCATCCATTGCTTCTTGTCCTGCCTTCAGGTGCTTTGGAGAATAAGTTGACACCCACCCACCCCTCTTCTTTGGGGCAACTACAACTTCTGGAGGCAAGCCATCCCATCGGTTGATTGTTCTAACACAAAGAATATCACAAGGAATACCAAGCTACGGAGTATAGCTGTAGGCGTATCCCAGCATTTGAATATGTTTTCCAAGGTCTTCATGATTGCTATACCAGGTGCTAGTCTTTGCCATCTTTCTGGATATATTTTAGACAATAGAATAACAGAGTTGGAAGGGACCTTGGAGGTCTTCTAGTCCAACCCCCTGCTCAGGTAGGAAACCCTACACCACTTCAGACGAATGGTTATCCAACCTTTTCTTTAAAACTTCCAGTGTTGGAGCATTCACAACTTCTGGAGGCAAGTAGTTCGACTGATTAATTGTTCTAACTGTCAGGAAATTTCTCCTTAGTTCTAGGTTGCTTCTCTCCTTGATGAGTTTCCACCCATTGCTTCTTGTCCTGCCCTCAGGTGCTTTGGTGGATAGCTTGACTCCCTCTTCTTTGTGGCAGCCTCTGGTTTTCCTTTGAAAATGTTTCCCTTCTCCTCTAAGAAGCTTCTTTAGTTTATTCTTCTTCAGCTTCTTGGAGGAGAAGGGAAACATCTTCAAAGAAAAACCAGAAAGTCCAGTTGCCTCTTGGAAAAAGCACCTTTGGGACAACCATGAGCCTGGATGACTGAGAATCTCCCTAGATATTTGGCAACAAATTTTCCACAAACACGTTTTTTGAGCAGGAATGCAAGTTGAGACAATCATTTTCGGTGTTTTGCACTTTTTCCTGGCAAGGAAATGTATTTCTCCAGCTTTCCTAATATTAAAGCTATGGATAGGAAATTGCACTTTATTCTTTCTGCTTTTATTGTTTCCAAAATGTCGTTTATCCACTAGTAAGCTCATGCTAAAGACTGTTTTTAGTTTATGTGGATCAACTAAGTTTATTTTGAATGAACTTCTGTTTTCTATTTTTCTTTTTTTTTTAAAGTTTGCTTTATTGATTGCAAGCCACCCAGGACTGTTTTTAAGATGGGCGGCTGTAGAAATGTTTTCGATAAATAAATTCCCCATATTGCTTTTATTCTTGTTTGCCACCCAGAGTGAGGCAGCCTTACAAATGTGCCTTATAAACAAACAAATCAAACACAATTATAATATCATCTTAGTGAAATCCGGAGGTTTTTCAGCCTCAGCAAGTTTTAAGACGTGTGAATTTCAAATCCCAGAATTCCCCAGCCAGCATTCTGAGATATGAAATCCGCTCATTTTAAAATTGCTGAAACTTGAAAAATACTGGTATAATCTATAGAAAGATGTAATGTATGAGGATAAAAAAACAACAACCCATAAAGCGAGAAACCAAAGTATTGTTTGGACTTTGACATTTGGATAAATTTCATTAAAGTGAGCAATAAAAAATGAAGTCCTCCCAATCCATATACAAATAACTGAATAAAGATGTTTGCATAACATAAGCCTCCTTTGGACTGCTTCATAATCTACTTATAAATCTGGATGAAAAAAGTTATCACACTTTTTTAAAAAACCAATAATTCTCTTTGCTGCAATAATACACACTGTCGAAATGATTGCTTGTACAACAGTTCCAGCGGAAAAGTTCTAATCTGGAATACTGTATGTTAGTCTTTCCTGATCATTGGCAATTTGAAGCAGTAGGTAACTTCAATTCCCAGAATTCCTCAGCCAGCCATGCTAGCTGGGGAATTCTGGGAGTTGAAATCCACATATCTTCAAGTGGGCAAGGTTGAGAAACAGTGCTGTATACAATTCTGGATGCTGCATTTTTGACAGCTCCAAAGAGGTCCATAAAAAAGTGGGAAAAATAATACACAGAATCATCCATCCAAAGAGAAGAGAGGAGGAAAAAAGGGAGGGGAAATAAGAGTAGGAGAGGAGGTTAGGTAGGGAGGAAGAAAGGAGGAGGGGGAGAAAGGGAAGGGAAGCAGAGAAGTAGGAGGAAAGAAGAAAGGAAGGATAAAAGAAAGGAGGGAGAGGAAAGAGAAGAGAAAGAGAAGAAAGATTGCTGTAAAACAAAAAGATGAATTGGAAGAAAGGAAACCCTGAACACGTTTAATTCTATCAGGATAAAGAATGAACCACTATGAAAGCTAAAAGAGAATATATATGATTAAAAGAGGAGAAATTAGCATTTGAGGGCGGAAGAAGATGTTATTTATATAATAAGCATAGAAATATTAAGATATGATTACAAAGTATGGAAAAAGAATATATTGGCAGAAATTGTAACTATTTATTTTATTTATTTATTTATTTATTTTGTCACAACAGTATATATAAGCATAAGCATGAAAGTAACTATATAATATATAAGCATATATATATAAGCATAAGCATGCAATAACTATATTAATTGGATATAATGAAAGAAAACAATAAGACAGGAACGGTAGGCTCGTTTGTGCTCTTATGCACACCCCTTACAGACCTCTTAGGAATGGGGTGAGGTCAATAGTAGAAAGTTTTGTTTCCAAAATGTCGTTTATCCACTAGTAAGCTCATGCTAAAGACTGTTTTTAGTTTATGTGGATCAACTAAGTTTATTTTGAATGAACTTCTGTTTTCTATTTTTCTTTTTTTTTTAAAGTTTGCTTTATTGATTGCAAGCCACCCAGGATTGTTTTTAAGATGGGCGGCTGTAGAAATGTTTTCGATAAATAAATTCCCCATATTGCTTTTATTCTTGTTTGCCACCCAGAGTGAGGCAGCCTTACAAATGTGCCTTATAAACAAACAAATCAAACACAATTATAATATCATGTTAGTGAAATCCGGAGGTTTTTCAACCTCAGCAAGTTTTAAGACGTGTGAATTTCAAATCCCAGAATTCCCCAGCCAGCATTCTGAGATATGAAATCCGCTCATTTTAAAATTGCTGAAACTTGAGAAACACTGGTATAATCTATAGAAAGATGTAATGTATGAGGATAAAAAAAACAACAACCCATAAAGCGAGAAACCAAAGTATTGTTTGGACTTTGACATTTGGATAAATTTCATTAAAGTGAGCAATAAAAAATGAAGTCCTCCCAATCCATATACAAATAACTGAATAAAGATGTTTGCATAACATAAGCCTCCTTTGGACTGCTTCATAATCTACTTATAAATCTGGATGAAAAAAGTTATCACACTTTTTTTAAAAACCAATAATTCTCTTTGCTGCAATAATACACACTGTCGAAATGATTGCTTGTACAACAGTTCCAGCGGAAAAGTTCTAATCATGAATACTGTATGTTAGTCTTTCCTGATCATTGGCAATTTGAAGCAGTAGGTAACTTCAATTCCCAGAATTCCTCAGCCAGCCATGCTAGCTGGGGAATTCTGGGAGTTGAAATCCACATATCTTCAAGTGGGCAAGGTTGAGAAACAGTGCTGTATACAATTCTGGATGCTGCATTTTTGACAGCTCCGAAGAGGTCCATAAAAAAGTGGGAAAAATAATACACAGAATCATCCATCCAAAGAGAAGAGGAGGAAAAAGGAGGGAAATAAGAGTAGGAGAGGAGGTTAGGTAGGGAGGAAGAAAGGAGGAGGGGGAGAAAGGGAAGGGAAGCAGAGAAGTAGGAGGAAAGAAGAAAGGAAGGATAAAAGAAAGGAGGGAGAGGAAAGAGAGGAGAAAGAGAAGAAAGATTGCTGTAAAAGAAAAAGATGAATTGGAAGAAAGGAAACCCTGAACACGTTTAATTCTATCAGGATAAAGAATGAACCACTATGAAAGCTAAAAGAGAATATATATGATTAAAAGAGGAGAAATTAGCATTTGAGGGCGGAAGAAGATGTTATTTATATAATAAGCATAGAAATATTAAGATATGATTACAAAGTATGGAAAAAGAATATATTGGCAGAAATTGTAACTATTTATTTTATTTTATTTATTTATTTATTTATTTATTTATTTATTTATTTTGTCACAACAGTATATATAAGCATAAGCATGAAAGTAACTATATAATATATAAGCATATATACATAAGCATAAGCATGCAATAACTATATTAATTGGATATAATGAAAGAAAACAATAAGACAGGAACGGTAGGCTCGTTTGTGCTCTTATGCACACCCCTTACAGACCTCTTAGGAATGGGGTGAGGTCAATAGTAGAAAGTTTTTGGTTGAAGCTTTGGAGATTTTGGGAAGAGACCACAGAGTCAGGTAGTGTGTTCCAAGCATTAACAACTCTGTTACAGAAGTCATATTTTCTGCAATCAAGATTGAAGCGGTTAATATTAAGTTTAAATCTATTGTTTGCTCTTGTATTGTTGTGATTGAAGCTGAAGTAGTCTTTAACAGGAAGGACATTGCAATAGATGATTCTTTTTTTTTTTTTAATTACTTTTTTTACAACAAACAAACAAAAAAAAATACATTATTACACCCTTGTGCTATACATAAAAGGAAGATTTGGGTCTTCGGATATATCCTCATGATTGCCAAAATCCACGTTCTCGAGGTACAGGTACTGAAGCGTCCAATGTTCCAAGCGCAAAGTCCACAAATGGTTTCCAAGTCTTCCAAAAAATATCTTCTTTATACACACCACTTCTAATTTTAATATCACATGTCATTTTATCATTTAAAGCTAATTTCCACATTTCAGAATTCCACTCTTCTATTCTAAAAATCACATCTAGTTTCCAATATCTAGCTATTATAATTCTACCTATTATAATCATAATTCTAATCAATTCTTTTTCATATTTTGTTAATTCTATTTCCTTAATTACCAACAATAATATAGTTTCCACTCTCAATGTTATCAGCTCTGGAAGCAAGCTAGCGAGCGTCTGCCAAGTGTCTCTGTTATCTCCCTCGACGCTGATGAGTCAACAAACAGTACTTCAGCTCTAGTCAAGCAGTTGATTTGCCTGCTACGAAGAGGCATAGCAGCCCTTGCTGCTTTTATATCCTGTGGGGTGTGGCTCCATGACTCAGCACTTCCTAGGCCTGCCCTACCCCTGCTTCTGTTGTTCCCGCCTCTCCTGCCTACGAAACCTAGGGTCCAGCCAGGCCTGATTGCCATCAGCTGGGTCTGAAGGCGTGGCCTGGGGGGGGGAAGAGTCAGAGGACGGAGGCCTCATTATTTCTTCCACCTGGCCTGCCTCTGGCTCCTGGAGGTGAGCCAGGGAAGCCGGTGTTCCCGAGGTAAGTCCTGATGGCCCTTCCCCCTCACTTTCCAAGTCACTTTCTGGCAGGAGGCCCGGCTCGGGGGCCGCAGACACAACAATGGCTATCATCGCAACCAGGCAAGGAGACGGCCAGGCCTATGGAAACCTCTGCTGCTCCAAAGCCACCAAAGGCAGGACAAGAAACAACGGATAGAAAACTAATCAAGCAGCCTAGAACTGAGGAGGAATTTCCTGACGGGGAGAACAAATTCATCAGCGGGACGACTTGCCTCCAGAAGTTGCGAACGCTCCAACATTGGAGGTTTTTAAGAAGAGACTGGATGACCATTTGTCTGAAACGGTAAATAAGGTCTCTGACAGGCTTCCGAAGTGTATTCAGGCTGCTTTCACTTTTACTGCTTCACAGCCCGCAAACTGACCCAGGGGAAAGGCAGCCGAGGTTGCAAAGTTTATTCTAGACCAGTGATGGCTAAACCTTTTTGCCGTCACATGCCAAAAGCGGGGGGAAAGGGGGGGTCACACCCACGCGTGCCCACACCCATAATTCTATGCACCCTGCCCTCCCATGCATGTGTGGGCGATCCCCCCCGCTTTTGGCATGCAATGGCAAAGTGGGCCTATTTTTCACCCTTCCCAGGCTCCAGGAGCCTTTCTAGGAGCCTGGGGAGGGCGAAAACAGCCTTCCCCACCCCTTGAGGCCCTCTGGAGGCAGGAAACAGCCTGTTTCCCTACTTCTGGTGGGCCCAGAAGGCCTGAAAACAGAGCTGAGCTCGCATGCCCACCAATATGGCTCCGCATGCCACAGATGGCGCACGTGCCATAGATTCGCCATCACGGTTCTAGACCATGGGTGTCAAACACAAGGCCCATGGGCTACATCTGACCTGCAATGTGTCCAGATCTGGCCTGCAAGGCCATCCTGGAAAATGTAAGGGGCTGGCCTGCATCGCTTCGGCCCGGCCTACCCAATGGGAAGAGGAAACTTCGGGCCAGGGAGGCTTTGGCCTGGTCTACCCAATGCGAAGAGGAAACATGCCAGCAGTTTGAAGAGTGGTCTCAAGCTGGCCACGCCTACCCAGTTGGCCACACCCAATAAGCCACACCCACCCAGCCCCCTGAGGTCAACCACAGCCCTGATGTGGCCCTCAATTAAGTTTGACACCCCTGTACTAGACAATAACAAGAAACTATTTCATGGGAACCAAGGGCGTTCCAGCAGGTGTCTGCCAGAGTCATGGAGGTTTTCTCGTAGCAACACCTGGCACCTAATTGGACAATGTAACCTGCACTAATGGGGGAGGGAGGATTCTATACTTTCATTATATTGAATAGACCAGGAATTAGCCAGAGCTGGTTTTGCTTTCATTCTGTGCCGAAATGATGTACTCAATAAAGTTTTGCATTAAGAGATCGGATCATCTCAACAGTGCTTGCTTGCTTGGGTTAGTCGCTCTTGCGCCTTGAGCAGGGGGTTGGACTAGAAGACCTCCAAGGTCTCTTCCAACTGTGTTATTCTGCTTTTACTGACCTTGGAAGGATGGAAGGCTGAGTCAACCTTGAACCAGTCAGGATCAAACTGCTGGCAGTTAGCAGAATTAGCCTGCAATACTGCATTCTAACCACTGTGCCACCATGGCTCTTGGTTATTCTCTAGTCTCCCAGTGATCTAAATCCACTAGACACCACCATCATGCAGTCTTCCTGTGGGGAGCAGCTGCTGACTGGATTCCTTGTGGGTAATCTCAGGTTCTTTCCTTGCCGAGAAAGGAATTACAAAGATGAGGTCTGCTCATTCCCCTGCACACTTGGTTCTTTTATTTATATTTAAGAGCCGCGGTGGTGGGGCAGTGGTTAGAATCCAGTACTGCAGTCTACTTCTGCTGACTGCTGGTTGCTTGCAATTTGGCAGTTCGAATCTCACCAGGCTCAAGGCTGACTCAGCTTTCCATCCTTCCGAGGTGGGTAAAATGAGGACCCAGATTGTTAAGGGCAAGAGGTTGACTCTGTAAACTGCTTAGAGAGGGCTGTAAAACACTATGAAGCAGGATATAAGTTTAAGGGCTATTTCTGTTTGTCTGTCTATCTGCCTGCCTGCCTGCCTGCCTGCCTATCTATCTATCTGTCTGTCTGTCTGTCTGTCTGTCTGTCTGTCTGTCTGTCTGTCTGTCTGTCTATCTATCTATCTATCTATCTATCTATCTATCTATCTATCTATCTATCTATCTATCTAATCTCTCTCTCTCTCTCTCTCTCATCTGTCTGTCTGTCTGTCTGTCTGTCTGTCTGTCTGTCTATCTATCTATCTATCTATCTATCTAATCTCTCTCTCTCTCTCTCGTCTATCTATCTATCTATCTATCTATCTATCTATCTATCTATCTATCTATCTATCTATCTATCTATCTATCTATCTATCTATCTAATCTCTCTCTCTCTCGTCAGTCTATCTATCTATCTATCTATCTATCTATCTATCTATCTATCTATCTATCTATCTATCTATCTATCTATCTAATGTCTCTCTCTCTCTCTCTCTCCTGTCTGTCTGTCTATCTGTCTATCTATCTATCTATCTATCTATCTATCTATCTATCTATCTATCTAATCTCTCTCTCTCTCTCCCTCTCTCATCAGTCTCCTCTATCTGTCTGTCATCTATGTATCTATCTATCTATCTATCTATCTATCTATCTATCTATCTATCTATCTATCTATCTATCTATCTATCTATCTATCTATCTAACCTCTCTCTCTCTCTCTCTCGTCTGTCTGTCTATCTATCTATCTATCTATCTGATCCCAACCAGCTCAAGGTTGACTCAGCCTTCCATCCTTCCGAAGTGGGTAAAATGAGGACCCAGATTGTTGGGGGCAAGAGGCTGACTCTGTAAACGGCTTAGAGAGGGCTGTAAAAGCAATATGAAGCAGTATATTAGTCTAAGTGCTATTGCTACTGGTATTACCATTCCCCCCCCCACCCGAAGTGTACCTTAACATTTTGCAGATAATTTTTAGTGGGAAGTACAGGTCGTTCTCGACTTACAACAGTTCGTTTAGTGCCAGAAGTTACAACAGCACTGAAAAAGTGACTTGTGACCGTTTTTTTGACATTTATAACTGTTCAAGCATCCCCAGGGTCACAGATCAAAATTCAGATGCTTGGCAACTGCCTCCTATTTATGACGACTGCAGTGTCCCGGGGTCACATGATCCCCTTTTGCTTTGACCGTCTGTCAAGCAAAGTCAATGGGGAAGCCAGATTCACTTAACAACTGTGTGACTAACTTAACAACTGCAATGATTAAACTTAACTTTTGCAAGAAAGGTTGTAAAATGGGAAGCCAAAATTCACTTCACAACTGTCTCACTTAGCAATTTTGGGTTCAATTGTGGTTGTAAGTCGAGGACTACCAGTATAACTGCCTTATGTTTCCCCCAACAGGCCTATATTGGTGCCTATTTCTTTAAAAATAGTGTACAGTATTAACCCTTTAAGGACACGGTAGATCAGTGGCTGTGACGCTGAGCTTGTCGATCAAAAGGTCGGCAGTTCAACGGTTCGAATCCCTGGTGCTCCGTAATGGGGTGAGCTCCCGTGGCTTGTCCCAGCTTCTGCCAACCTAGCAGTTCGAAAGCACGTAAAAAATGCCAGTAGAAAAATAGGGACCACCTTTGGTGGGAAGGGAACAGCGTTCCGTGCGCCTTTGGCATTGAGTCATGCCGGCCACATGACCACGGAGACGTCTTCGGACAGCGCTGGCTCTTCGGCTTTGTAACGGAGATGAGCACCGCCCCCTAGAGTCGGGAACGACGAGCACATATGTGCGAGGGGAACCTTGACCTTTATTAACCCTTTATTTACTGGCCTCATATTTTAACTTTGGGCCCTTTCTTACCTGTTTAGAAAACTCTTGCTCACCTGTCACTGATTCTGCATTGTTATTTCAGCTTTTCTTTCCACGGTTTGTTCTAAAGAAATGAACCTTTTTTTAAAAAAATTAAACATTGGGTGCTTTCCTATTTGAGCATAGGTGAATAAAAGAAAAAGAAAATCGATTTTGTTTTGTTTTTTTGGTTTTTTCTTTTTAAAATAAGATGTTTTGCATTTGAATGTTGTCCTTTCTCCATTTTTTTTGTAGCCAGTAATCAATGGCAATAGTGGGAAATAAACCTAAAAGAATCAGGTAATTATGCCAAAAGCTACTCGCTTCTTTCTTGTATGTTTTGCTGTAAAACTTCTAAGGGGGAAAAAAAAACAACAGCAGTCAAATACTATCTTATCTCTGAAGTGCACAAAAAAAGAGATATTTTCCAACTGCCTAATAGATGAATGGTGTAATTTATCACTGAAATAACATTGCTCCCTCTGGAAATTCTCAATAGGTTGGCCTTTCGTTACCTCCCCCATCCTTTAAAATGCAGTTTTTAAAGGAGGAGAAAAAAAAAATATTCAACTTCTTCAGACAATGTAATCCTCTCCTTCTACACCTTTCATTCGCTTCTTGCCCAATGCTCTTTCAAGTTCATTTTTTCCTTCAGGAAAAGCTGTAGGAGTATCAAAAGTAAGATTTTGTTTTTGTTTTTGTTTTCTTTAAAAAATGTTGTTGAGTTGTGGTTTACGGGGTGTATATCAGTAGTGGGTTTCAATTTAGTTTGCTACTGATTCGCTTGTGTGCGCGCACGCAGAAGCCGGGAAGGTGGGCAGAGTTTGCCGCCGCAGCCACTACTAGTTCGCCCAATCCGGGGCGAACAGGTAGCAACCAACCACTGGTGTGTGTGTGTGTGTGTGTGTGTGTGAAAAGGAATCAAGCATGAGGACAGGCACAGTACCACATTTTAAATGTCAACTCGCAAAGCAACCCTGACCTGCTCTTGAGTTGCCCTAGGCAAGGGGGAAACTGACGAAACAGCACAGCAGCCAAAGACAGGAGCATATTCCAGACGTATCTCTCTCAAGGTTGTCTCCCAGGGTTACCTACAGCAGCCAGAGGGGAGTGATCTCTAATACCTGCGAAATTGCTCCATTGGCGAATGTGATTGATGACACACCCTGGGGAGATGGGGGGAAAATAGGGTCATGATTGGGGCATAAATTACATGGGGTCAGAGCTGGCTTCACTTGGGAATGTGCCAACGTGAAGCTCCTAATAAATAACTGGATTTCTTTTGAAGCTTGGCTCAGAGGTTCATGATTTAATTAGGACATCCGTAATTTGAAATACAGACGGTCCTTGACTTATGACAGTTCATTTACATAGTTCAAAGTTACAGTGGCACTGAAAACTTTGTAATAAGTTTTTTAAATTAATATTTTACCCTGTATATATATATGTTTTTTTATATGGCTGTAAACCGCCCTGAGTCCCTAGGGAGATAGGGCGGTATAAAAGTGTGAATAATAAATAAATAAATAAATAAATAAATAAAAAAGTGACTTATGACCGTTTTTCACACTTACAACCATTGCGGCATTCTCCCCCCGAGTCCCGTGATCAAAATTCAGACGCTTGGCAATGGATTCATTTTTATGACAGTCTCAACGTCCCAAGTTCTGTGATCCCCTTTTGTGACAAGCAAAGTCAACGGGGAAGCCAGATTTCACTTAACAACCGTGTGACTAATTTCACAACTGCATGCTTTCTCTCAACAACGGTGGCAAGGCAGATTGCAAAAGGGGGCAACATTCACTGAACCAAGGTCTCGCTTAGCAACAAAAGCTTTGGGCTCATTGCTGTTGCAAATTGAGGACTACTCTTGGAAGAAATGTCCTTCTGGGTTCAGTTCCAAGTGGGGGGAAAGACACTGGAAACACGGCGGCTGCTTGGGAAAATGGTTTTAATGGTGGACAGGATCACATGCCTTGAAGATCTTGGGCGAAGAGAAAAAAATGGGCAGATATGCTGAGAGTGCCTGGGTTTTAGGCCGTCTCTGGGCTTTTGAATTTGAGCTTGTATTCTGATTGGTTGTCCCATGGGAGTCTCCCTTTGTAGGTTGTCTGTGTCCCAGGCTTGGTTGAGGCTTGCTGGGTGATGATGTAATGAAAGGGGCTTTGGGCAATTCCTACTACGGCTCTGTTTGAAGGAGGTAGATCTTTGTTATGTAGAATGGACTGGCCCAGGCCTTAATGGCCCATTGACAAAGGTGGGGGAGGGGGCTGAGTGTCTGCCTCCCTTTTAGGGGAAAAATTCTGCCCTTTTTAATATTTCCTGAAATACCTCATTTTCCTAGGGTGCTAACTTCCTACACCACAACATTGTGATTTAACCGTAGAAGGTTAACCAATCCACGGCTTACCATATATCTGAAGCCATCGTATATCTCCTTAAACCCCCCAAAAAATAAATCGCAATAATTATTGAAAACGGGCAAAGTTAACTTCGTGATCAGTATGATCCAAAGACTCCTTGAGAAGCCAAGGTCATCTTTATTAACCCTTTTCCCCAATAATCATTTGCCAGACCGTCTCTTTACTCTGGATAATTCAGAAGCCTATTTTTTGAATGCTTTTTAATATTTGAAAATCACCTTATCATCTACCCGGAGAACTCTAGTTATTGGATGGGATTAAAATTTAATATTCTGTAATAAATGAATCTTTTGGTCAACAGAGAGCCACCGACATATTATTGGCAGATAAAGGGACATTGGTGCGCAAGCTTCTTGAAGACCTTCGGTTTAGCTTTTAGCAGCCAAAAATGTTAATCTTCCTCGGGGTTTTTTTGTTTTTTCCTGACCTTCTAATGGCATGTAATGTTGAAACACTTTGTCCACTTTGGAGGAAGGAAAAATAAAATAAAATCAGAATCGATTGATGGTTGAAATCTTTTTAGATCAAGTCCATTTTTCTTCCTAACCTTCGAACAGGTCTGGGGTTACATGTTATGTCCTTTTTTTTTTTTAATTGAAAAAGTTTTTACAAAAATTTTCACCCCCCCCCTTTTTCTCCCCCTCCCCCCCACTCCATCCACTTCCCCCTCCCTCCAAAACTACCCTCCTCCCTCCCCCCCCACTTCCCAGAACAAACACAAGGTATAGTTCAAAAACAACAACAATCATTCGCTAAATTTTCCCTGACACAAATTATATGTTATGTCCTTTTGATTATATCACATTCCCTCAACCTGTATTCAACCGGATTCCAGATTATTTTTATTCATAATTTTATTATTATTCACCTTTATTATTGTTATAAACAGCTCAAAGAGGTGGACAAATGTAATACTCCTTGCTTCTTCCTATTTTCTTCACGACAACACCTCACCTGTGAGGTGTGTTGGACTCAAAGAGAATGATTGGTCCAAAGTCACCCAGCTGGCTTTCATGCCTAAAGTGGAACTAGAACTCACCGTCTCCTGCTGATTGGTCCAAAGTCACCCAGTTGGCTTTCATGCCTAAGGCGGGACTAGAACTCACCATCTCCTGCTGATTGGTCCAAAGTCACCCAGCTGGTTTTCATGCCTAAAATGGAACTAGAACTCACTGTCTCCTGGTGATTGGTCCAAAGTCACCCAGTTGGCTTTCATGCCTAAGGCGGGACTAGAACTCACCGTCTCCTGCTGATTGGTCCAAAGTCACCCAGCTAGCTTTCATGCCTAAGGCGGGACTAGAACTCAGTGTCTCCTGGTGATTGGTCCAAAGTTACCCAATCGGCTTTCATGCCTAACATGGGACTAGAATTCACCGTCTCCTGCTGATTGGCCCAAAGTCACCCAGTTGGCTTTCATGCCTAAGGCGGGACTAGAACTCACCGTCTCCTGTTGATTGGTCCAAAGTCACCCAGCTGGCTTTCATGCCTAAAATGGAACTAGAACTCACTGTCTCCTGGTGATTGGTCCAAAGTCACCCAGTTGGCTTTCATGCCTAAGGCGGGACTAGAACTCACCGTCTCCTGCTGATTGGTCCAAAGTCACCCAGCTGGCTTTCATGCCTAAAATGGAACTAGAACTCACTGTCTCCTGGTGATTGGTCCAAAGTCACCCAGTTGGCTTTCATGCCTAAGATGGGACTAGAACTCACCGTCTCCTGCTGATTGGTCCAAAGTCACCCAGTTGGCTTTCATGCCTAAGGCGGGACTAGAACTCACCGTCTCCTGTTGATTGGTCCAAAGTCACCCAGCTGGCTTTCATGCCTAAAATGGAACTAGAACTCACTGTCTCCTGGTGATTGGTCCAAAGTCACCCAGTTGGCTTTCATGCCTAAGGCGGGACTAGAACTCACCGTCTCCTGTTGATTGGTCCAAAGTCACCCAGCTGGCTTTCATGCCTAAAATGGAACTAGAACTCACTGTCTCCTGGTGATTGGTCCAAAGTCACCCAGTTGGCTTTCATGCCTAAGATGGGACTAGAACTCACCGTCTCCTGCTGATTGGTCCAAAGTCACCCAGTTGGCTTTCATGCCTAAGGCGGGACTAGAACTCACCGTCTCCTGTTGATTGGTCCAAAGTCACCCAGCTGGCTTTCACGTCTAAGGCAGGACTAGAATTCACCACATCCTGGTTTCCAGTCTAGTTTCTTATGCAATACAACAGCTTTCTTTAAGCGTAGTTGAATAATACCAATCTTTAAAATAACTTAAAACACCAATCATCAACATTCAACAACTCTTAGATTTTGTTTCTCGTTTTCACAGATTCTAAGCTTCAAATCCCTGCGTACAAGACTTTGGGCTATTGCTGTTCGAGTCACAGTTGTGTGAGATACTTTATCACCTTGGGCGGAGGAAGTTGGTTAGGTGCCATCTGGGTTAAATTTCGGGTGACTCTATAGAAAATATTCACTCTTCTGACCTATCTTAGAACATAGAGTCGGAAGGGACCTTGGAGGTCTTCTAGTCCTACCTTCTGCTCAAGCAGAATACTCTCATTGCACAATGAGACAAAGGGCTGTCCAGACTTTTCTTGGAAACTTCCAGTGTTGGAGCATTCACAATTTCTGGAGGCAAGTTGTTCAACTCATTAATTGTTCTGACTGTCAGGAAATTTCTCCTTAGTTCTAAGTTGCTTCTTTCCTTGATTAGTTTCCACCGATTTCTTCTTGTCCTACCCTTGCAGTCCCTTTTCCTTCCTTCCTTCCTTCCTTCCTTCCTTCCTTCCTTCCCTCCCTCCTTCCTTCCTTCCATCCTTGTAGTCTCTTTTCCTTCCCTCCTTCCCTCCTTCCCTCCTTCCCTCCTTTCCTACTTCCTTCCCTCCCTCCTTCCCTCCCTCCTTCCTTCCTTCCATCCTTGTAGTCTCTTTCCCTTCCCTCCTTCCCTCCTTCCCTCCTTCCCTCCTTCCTTCCCTCCTTCCTTCCCTCCTTCCTTCTTTCCATCCTTGTTGTCTCTTTCCCTTCCTTCCTTCCCTCCTTCCTATCCTCGCCCCATTCTTCCTTCCTTCCCTCCTTCCCTCCCTCCTTCCTTCTTTACATCCTTATAGTCTCTTTCCCTTCCATCCTTCCCTCCTTCCCTCCCCCTTCCTTCCTTCCTTCCTTCTTTCCTTCCTTCCTTCCTTAGAATAGAATAGAATAACAGAGTTGGAAGGGATCTTGGAGGTCTTCTAGTCCAACCCCCTGCCCAAGCAGGAAACCTTACACCACTTCAGACAAATGGTTATCCAACATTTTCTTAAAAACTTCCAGTGTTGTAGCATTCGCAACTTCTGGAGGCAAGTTGTTCCACTGATTAATTGTTCTAACTGTCAGGAAATTTCTCCTTAGAATAGAATAGAATAGAATAGAATAGAATAGAATAGAATAGAATAGAATAGAATAGAATAGAATAGAATAGAATAGAATAGAATAGAATTTTATTGGCCAAGTGTGATTGGACACACAAGGAATTTGTCTTGGTGCTTGGTCTTAGTTTTAGGTTGCTTCTCTCCTTGATTAGTTTCCTCCCATTGCTTCTTGTCCTGCCCTCAGGTGCTTTGGAGAATAGCTTGACTCCTTCTTCCTAAGCCTAAAGTAGACTTTATTTGCCTTAGAAAGGAACGAAAGCAGTCTCATCTTTGTGATTATTCAGACTTGAAGTGGACAACAATCTACCAAATCTAGACGTCTTCTAATAAAGCACATTATTTCCCCAATTTATTCATTTGCTGACATCTTCTTTGGATTTGATGCGGTAAAAAGATTATAAGATCATTTGTCAATAAAAATAGGATACGGCTGTAAGATGGAATGACAGTGTTTGCTTTGGTTTTTTTTAAAAAAAGAAACCCACTCAACTTATGTAGAATAAGGCAAGATATAAATAATGTAAATAGAAAAAAGGCCATTAGCCGCTAACAGTTTTCTATGAGCTACACTAAATTGAGTAAATTAAATTCTCTCCTTTCCCCCCCCCCATCCCTTCCTCCTGTTCTTTCTTTTTCTGCCTTCTCCCCCCCACCCCATTTTTTTTTATTTGGCACTGAATATTTCTTACCTCTAATCTCTCAGATTTTTTTTTTTTTGGAGAAAGCAGCTTTAATGTGACGGGAGAGAGAATTTAAATGAAAAAGACATGAAGAGATGAAAAAGGTCAGCGCTTTGAAAATATGCCTCCATAAAGGATTTGCGCAGCCATTGGAGAGGTATTTCTCTGCAGGAAATAGTGTAACAATTAGTTCATAATCTCATCGCTACAGGAGATTCGTTCTCCTGTAGCATTTTAGTATTTCAAGAACCAATCCGTTATTGTTCAGTTTTGTTGGGAAACGGTCTAACTCATTAAAGTAAGAGGCGTCCAATAGATTGTGAGTCAATTATTTTCCCCCATTTTTTTTTAATTCTGATTGCTTTAATTTGAGGGGGGAAATGTGTGGGGTTCCCCCCCCCTCCATATTAATGTTTTTAAAACATGGTTCCCTTTGGGATCTGGAGGGCTACTTCGTACACACATGACTTTGCGTGACAAAAATTCAGTCAGGCGTTCTTTGAGGCGGCCAAATCTGGAAATTTCTACACACTGGGATAAGAACTCCCCAAATCTCAAAGTTGTAGTTTGGGGTTGTAAAGCTCATGTTAGATTATTAGAATTCTTTATTGGCCAGGTGTGATTGGAACACACAAGAACTTTGTCTTTGGTGTGAGAATTTGTGAGAGTTTACACCTGTTGCATTTTTATTTAGACTAGACTAGACTAGACTAGACTAGACTAGACTAGACTAGACTAGAATAGAGTAGAATAGAATAGAATAGAATTTTTATTGGCCAAGTGGGATTGGTCATACAAGGAATTTGTCTTGGTGCATATGCTCTTAGTGTACATAAAAGAAAAGATACCTTCATCAAGGTACAACACGTAATGATATTCATAGTGTTGTGTTCGGGCAATGAAGAGGCAGGAGACCAACGAGTAGCAACAGCTCTTTAGTTTATTGTGACCCAGCAAGCGACAAACGGCAAAAACCCCTCTTTAAATACTCTTTTGGCTGAGGCTTCAACCAATCAGCAACGTGCAATTTCCCGCCCAAAATTCCCTCTCGAAGTTCAAAATACATTACACTCCTTCCCTCCCAGAACGCTTTGTACCTCTATTTACATAATATTTACATGTTACTTCTCTACGTAGTCACGCAGGTAGACAGGGCGTCTCCTAACTCTTTCTGACCTGCGCAGTTCATTTTCTGGGAGAGAGTCGAGCTGGTCGGAGGGACTGTTTGTTCCTCCCCGCTCCTCCTCTAGGCCGTCCGGCCCTGGATTATTGGCAGACTCGTTTTTGTTGCCTTCAGGAGGAACCGGTTGGCGTCGCTGGACTTCATCAGAATCAGATAAGTCCTCCGCTCGCCTCAGGTTTGAGTCAGCTGCAGATTCAAACAATTGGTAGTCAGGGCCTGGTTGTTTGGTTTCTACTCTGGTTGGTATACGTTTTCTTAGCTGGTCTATGTGGCGTTTCCATACCCGGCCATCCTCCATGTCGACTACGTATGATTTGGGTCCGGTTATGCCCAAAATTTCCCCTTTTAACCATGTTGGGCCCTCGCTATAGTTGTGTGCCCAAACTAGGTCACCCACTGTCATTTCTCTGGTTCTTTCTAGACTACCCTTGTACCCGTCTGGGGTATAAGTTGGGTTTAGTCGGTCTAGCGGGCACCTAAGTTTCCTGCCCATTAAAAGTTCTGCTGGGCTGCGGCCAGTTGTTACACAATGGGTCCTATGTTGGACGGCCAGGAAAGTGTCTATTTTCATTTGCCAGTCGCCTGGACTTATCCTGGATAGCGCTTCCTTGGTGCTCCGAACGAAACGTTCTGCAAGTCCGTTCGTCACCGGGTGGAAAGGCGCCGAGAGGACATGCCTGATACCCTCTCCAGCTAGATACCCCTCAAATTGCTTTGCCGTGAATTGCGGGCCGTTGTCAGAGACTAGGGTGTCGGGCAGGCTGTGTGTTACGAATAGATGGCCTCACCTCAGCCTCATCGCTGTCTGACTCCATTGCCAGCTCCGTAGGCTCCCGACGGACCACAACAGCCACACGTGCCAGGTGACATGGCTCTGTGTGCCACTTCGGGCACGCGTGCCAAAGTTTCGCTACCACAGCCTTAGCTCAATCCAGTAGTTTACTCATTTATTTGTAACCCACCTTGCTGCAAGGTGATTCTTTTTAACACAGAATTGTGACTTGTTTTTACAAAATATTTACAGACCCCTCACATCCAGGATATAAATTGTTTCTACCCTCAAAACGACGCTATAGAGCACTGCACACCAGAACAACTCGACATAAGAACAGTTTTTTTCCTGAACGCCCTCACTCTGCTGAACAAATAATTCCCTCAATACTGTCAAACTATTCACTAAATCTGCACTACTATTAATCTTCTCATTGTTCCCATCACCCATCTTCTCCCTTTTATGACCATAACATTGTTGCTTGTATCCTTACGATTTATAATGATATTGTTTCCTGATTGCTTAATTGTAGCCTATGACTATCATTAAATGTTGTATCATTAAGTGTTAAATTTGTACCCTATGTGTAATGTATTTTGAACTTCGAGAGGGAATTTTGGGCGGGAAATTGCACGTTGCTGATTGGTTGAAGCCTCAGCCAAAAGAGTATTTAAAGAGGGGTTTTTGCCGTTTGTCGCTTGCTGGGTCACAATAAACTAAAGAGCTGTTGCTACTCGTTGGTCTCCTGCCTCTTCATTGCCCGAACACAACATTGGCGACAAAGGTGGGATGTTGGGGCAGTGAGATCCAAAGGAAGAGCTGAAGGAACCAGGAATTCCTTAACCCAGCCAGTTTGCGGAGGCGGAAAATAGCGATGTCCAGCTACACGCCGCCAGCGCCATTCAACCCAGCCAAGGAAAAATGGGGGTCATACATGGCTCGTTTCGAGTGTTTCCTCAAAGCGAATGAACTACAGGGAGTCTTGGACAATCGGAAGCGAGCATACTTCCTGAGCCACTGCGGTCCAGAGGTCTTCGATACGGCAGAGTCACTCTCAGAACCAACGCCGGTACAATCGGTACCGTGGCAGACACTACAAACAACACTTCGAGCGCACTACGCACCGGTACCCTCAAAGTTCGTCCAACGGTTCGAACTGAGGCAACGGGTACAGCGAGAAGGCGAATCCATAAGTGTGTACATGGCGGCATTGAGGAAAGCCGCAAACCACTGCGAATACAGAGATTTGGAGGACTCCTTATTCGAACAGCTCATTTGCGGGGTCAGAGACATCAGACTACAAAGGCGGCTGCTGTCTAAAAGCAACCTGACCCTAGTGATAGCCCTGGTTGAAGCCAGAGCTCATGAAATGTCCACCAAGGCGGCGGAGACCTTGCAAAAGCCAAACGCGCATTTTAAGAAAATGTTGGATAACCATTTGTCTGAAATGGTGTAGGGTTTCTTGGCTGGGCAGAGAGTTGGACTAGAAGACCTCCAAGGTCCCTTCCAACTCTGTTATTATTATTATTATCTTGTCCACCATTATGATTAAAGCAGAATATTTGTAGCTCAGAATTGAAATGAAGGGTCCTTGGTGCTCTTGGAGCTTCCTTGCTTTTGTGCAGATGTTTCATTGCCCAAACTAGTGCTGGTGATTGTAGAATAACATAACAGAATTGGAAGGGACCTTGGAAGTCTTCTAGTCAGTGAGAACAATTAATCTTGCCTCCAGAAGGACTAGAGGTGACATGATAGCAACCTTCCAGGATTTGAAGGGCTGCCACAAAGAAGAGGGAGTCAAGCTATTCTCCAAAGCGCCTGAGGGTAGAACAAGAAGCAATGGGTGGAAACTAATCAAGGAGAGAAGCAATTTAGAAGTAAGGAGAAATTTCCTGGCAATTAATCAGTGGAAAGGCTGGAATAGAATAGAATGGAATGGAATGGAATGGAATGGAATGGAATAGAATAGAATAGAATAGAATAGAATAGAATAGAATAGAATAGAATAGAATAGAATAGAATAGAATAGAATAGAATAGAATAGAATAGAATACAATACAATACAATACAATACAATACAATACAATACAATACAATGCAATACGGAATAGAATAGAATAGAATAGAATAGAATAGAATAGAATAGAATAGAATAGAATAGAATAGAATAGAATAGAATAGAATAGAATAGAATAGAATAGAATAGAATAGAATAGAATAGAATAGAATAGAATAGAATAGAATAGAATAGAATAGAATAGAATAGAATAGAATAGAATAGAATAGAATAGAATAGAATAGAATGGCAGAATTGGAAGGTACCTTGGAGGTCCTCTAGTCCAACCCCCTACCCAAGCAGGTGATCCTATACCATTTCAAATAAGTGACTGTCCAGTCTCTTCTTCAAAACCTCCAGTGCTGAAGCACCTACAGCTTCTGGTGGCAAGCTGTTCCACTGGTTAATTGTCCTCACTGTTAGGAAGTTTCTCCTTAATTCCAGGTTGCTTCTCTCCTTGATAAGTTTCCATCCGTTGCTTCCTGTCCTGCCTTCAGGTGCTTTGCAGAATAGGGTTGTCCAATCTCTTATCTTGCCTTCAGAAGTTGTGGGTGCTCCATCGCTCGAGGTTGTCAAGAAGCGACTGAACAGCTATTGGTCTGGAATGGTATTGGATCCCCTGCTTGAGCAGAGGGTTGGACTTGAAGATCTCACAGGTCACCTTCCAACTCTTTTATTCTCTTATTCTGCCCAGAAAGACACCTGGGGCATTCCGAGGTCTCTCCTGTTTTCAACTGAGCATATCAACCAATCAGGATCTTAACAAGCCCTTGCAGGAAGGAGAGAAGACACCATTTGTGTGTGTGTGTGTGTGTGTGTGTGTGTGTGTGACACTGCTTTATGTCAAGCTGTGCACAAGCGATATGAAAGAGGGAGTGATGCTTTCTCCGCAACATCCAGGAAGATTTAGTTCACTCAAGTCTGGCCATAAAATAAGTCTGCAATTCATCTAGGCTTCCTTATCAATTCCTTCAAGCTACGGTCTGTGGTTATATTCTGTATATAATTCTACAGTGACATGAAACTCCTGGGGAGGTGAGACAGAGACCTCATCATTCAGTTGTAATTTTCCTCTCCTTCTTAAGGGAAGCGGTTGCGGGGGGGGGGGGAGGGAGGAGAGATTGTCTACCCAATTTGAGTCATTGAGCCTGGCCCTCTGTTTTTCAGGCTGATCCGCTTTGCGAAGGGAGGGAGAGAGGGAGGAGAAAGAAGAAAGGGAAAGAAGGTCAAGAAAGGAAGACAGACAAAAAGAAGAGAGAAAGGATGGAAAGAAGGAAAAAGACAGAAGTGGGGGAAAAGATGAAAGGAGGAAGGAAGGATAAAGGCAGAAGTTTGAGATAGGAAAGGAGGGAGGGAGGAAGGAGAGGGAAAGAAAGAAAGAAAGAAGGAAGGAAGGAAGGAAGGAAAAAGGAAAAAGGAAAAAGGACGGAGAAAGAAGAAAGGAAGAAATTGAAGAAAGGAAGACAGACAAAAGAAGAAAGGATGGAAAGAAGGAAAAGACAGAAGTGGGGAAAAGATGAAAGGAGGAAGGAAGGATAAAGGCAGAAGTTTGAGATAGGAAAGGAGGAGGAGGAAGGAGAGGAAAGAAGAAGAAAGAAGGAAGGAAGGAAGGAAGGAAAAAGGAAAAAGGAAAAAAGGACGGAGAAAGAAGAAAGGGAAAGAAATTGAAGACAGGAAGACAGACAAAAAGAAGAAAGGATGGAAAGAAGGAGAAAGGCAGAGGTGAGAGGGAAACGTGAAGGAAGGAAGAAGGAAAGAGAAAGGCAGAAGTTTGGGAGAGGGAGGGAGGGAGGGGGGAAGGAGAGAGAAAGAGAAAAAAGAAAGAAAGAAAGAAAGAAAGAAAGAAAGAGGGAAGGAAGGGAGGGAGGGAGGGAGGGAGGAAGGGAGGAAGAAAGGAAGGAAGGAAGGAAGAAAGGAAGAAAGGAAGGAAGGAATGAAAGAAGGAAGGAAAACCGCAAGTGCCTCGCAGCATTGTAGTCTAACACTAATTGCGTTGTCTGGGCACATTGAGTAGAGATTTCATTTCACACATCACAAACTAGCAGCAAACCCTTGTCATAGTCATATTTCATACAAAGCTCTCCTCCAGTCCAATCTTCCCGTCTTAGTTTCACAGTCCACTACTCTGAAACAAAACTCACTTAAATCTTAATGAAAAAAAAAAAAAAATGGGGGGGGGACCAAATTAAAACGAATCCAAAGAGGAAATTCTTCCCATCCCCATTGCCGGCGTCAGGGTTTTTCAGAACTGAGCAAAGTTGGCGTAGCCACCTGGGGAAAAAAATCATGCCATCCTGACATTCTGCATCTTCGGAGCGTCAACATTGGCCTCTCCTGCAACTACAATATCAATTGTAGTTTCAAACTATAATCTGCAGCCCTACAATTTAAAAAAAACAATATAAGGACTCTTAACAGAATAACAGAATTGGAAGGGACCTTGGAGGCCTTCTAGTCCAAGCTCCTGCTGAAGCAGGAAATCCTACACCACTTCAGACAAAAGGCTGTCCAGTCTCTTCTTAAAAACTTCCAGTGTTGGAGCATTCACAACTTCCGGAGGCAAGTCGTTCCACTGATTCATTGTTTTGTCAGGAAATACCTCCTTAGTACTAGGTTGCTTCTCTCCTTTTATTCGTTTCCACCCATTGCTTCCTGTCCTGCCTTCAGGTGCTTTGGAGAATGGATCGACCCCCTCTTCTTTGGGTCAGCCCCTCAAATATTGGACGACTGCTTGTTGTGTCTGCACCTCCCAAGCCAGCCCTCCTGCCAGAAAGTGACTTGGAGCCGGGCCTGCTGCCAGAAAGTGACTTGGAAAGTGAGGGGGAAGGGCCGTCAGGACTTACCCCTCTGCTGCGGCTCCCTGTCGCTCAAAATATGCGTCACAACTGCCAATGTGCGACACTTGCAGGCATGCGATTTATTGAGCTTTTCAACCCCCGGTAGGCCAACCATGGGTAAATCCAAAAAAAGAAAAGTTTCAGAAGAAAATGGAACGTTTAATTCAACTACATATATGCTAGTTTCGTGGCCGCTCAAGAAATAATCAGGCACGGGAAGGGTTTTGTGGCTCCCGCTATTTTCTTTTCTGTGGGAAATGGGTCCAAATGGCTCTTTGGAGTGTTTAAGATTGCAGACCCCCTGGTCTAGTTTGTGTTCTGTCCCCCTTCGCCTCCGTCCAAGCGATGGCTTAATTAGTCGGCACTATCAGCTTTGGCAGCAAAATAGCGAGCGTCTGCCAAGTGTCTCTGTTATCTCCCTCAACGCCGATGAGTCACCCAGGAACAAACTTCAGCTCTTAGTCAATCAGTGGATTTCCTGTTACAAAGAGACACAGCAGCTCTTGCTGCCTTTATATCCTGTGGGGTGTGCCTCCATGACTCAGCACTTCCTAGGCCTGCCCCACCCCCGCTTCTGTTGTTCCCACCCTCTCCTGCCTACGGAACCTAGGGTCCAGCCAGGCCAGATTGCCATCAGCTGGGTCTGAAGGCGTGGCCTGGGAGGGGGGAAAGAGTCAGGCGATGGAGGCCTCATTATCTTTTCCACCTGGCCTGCCTCTGGCTCCTGGAGCTGAGTCAGGGAAGCCGGTGCTCCCGAGTTAAGTCCTGACGGCCCTTCCCCCTCACTTTCCAAGTCACTTTCTGGCAGGAGGCCTGGATTGGGGGGCACAGACACAACAGTTTGTATGTTTGGTGTCTGATGTAGGGATTAATTCAGCAGTGAGGTCAAGGGAGTTGTGTGGATGTAGCTAATCTAAAACAACCGCTTACACCTCTCAATCATTACGATGTAGAAATCGTTAAGATTTTGAACTTTTCTCCAGTCACGCTATAAATAGGAAAGGAGTTTGAAGAAGCTGAAACCCAAACAAGCTCCTTTAATGTGAAATCCATACGACTTATCAAGTTATCCTAACCTTATTTTGCCATTAATTTGGCTCTTATTTAAGCCACTTAAAAAACAAAACAAAACTGCAATTTTCCTGGCAAGCATTGTATAGAGACAAATCTTTTTCTTCTCCAAATTAATGCTTACGAAAAGAAAAGGAATATATGAGGACAGGGGTTCACATCCCCCAAACAGACACGAAACACCGAAAATCAATGCAATCGATGCACCATTTACTGAAAAGAAAGACACTTCCTTTGTTATACCGTCTTGTTAACGCCTTTTACGTATGAACAGAATGTATAATGGGTCTGCCGAAACTGGATCGCTGCATCCAGTTTTGGTCACCACGATATAAAAAAAGATGTTGAAACCAGTAGTAGTGGTTTTCACTTACGTTCGCTACCGGTTTGGAACTGTCAGCGCTTCGAGTGCGCGCGGGGTGCTTCTGCGCATGCGCAGAGCGTCCGTGATGATATTTGATCCTGCCTCCGCCACTACCGTTTCACCTGAACTGGGGTGATCCGATAGAAACCCACCACTGGTTGAGACCCTACAAAGAGTGTAGAGAAGAGCAACAAGGACCTTCCGCCACGAGCTGAAGACGTCGTCGTTTCGACGTGCAGGACTAGCTTAAATGTAGTTTTAAATTGGGGGTTTTACATTGGGGTTTTTAAATGGGCTTTTTAATCGTATTTAAAATTTTTAGGCCATATACTGAATTAGTTTTTTATACTGTTTTTAACCTGTATTATATGTATTATGGTTTTTACTGGCTGTGAACCACCCTGAGTCCTTCGGGAGAAGGGCGGTATGCAAATGTAATAAATAAATAAATAAATAAATAAATAAATAAATAAATAAATAAATAAATAAATAAATAAATAAATAAATAAGGATGATGAGGGGACTGGAGGCTAAAACATATGAAGAACGGTTGCAGCCACTGGGTAGGTCTAATTTGATGAAAAGAAGGACTAGGGGAGACATGATAGCAGTCTTCCAATATCTAAAGTGCTGGCGATGCACTGTAGGCAGTATTTTAACTTTATTTATTTATTTTTATTTATTCATTTTTGTCAATCATATATAAGATAACAGGTAAAAGTATAAACATAATTTGGATACATGAAAAAAATAAGTAAAAAGGAATATTAGGACAGGGACGGTAGGCACGCGGGTGCACTTATGCAGGCTCCTTACAGACCTCTTTTTTTTTTCTTTTTTTTTACATTTATACCCCGCCCTTCTCCGAAGACTCAGGGCGGCTTACAGTGTATAAGGCAATAGTCTCATTCTATTTGTATATTTTTACAAAGTCAACTTATTGCCCCCCCAACAATCTGGGTCCTCATTTTACCTATCTTATAAAGGATGGAAGGCTGAGTCAACCTTGGGCCGGGCTTGAACCTGCAGTAATTGCAGGCTTTGTGTTCTTAATAACAGGCTTTACCAGCCTGCGCTATTCACCGGCCCATTCTTGGGAATGGGGTGAGGCCAACAGTAGACAGTTTAAGCTTAAAGTTTTTGTTTTTTTTAATTTTTTTATTACTTTTTTCCAACAAACAAAAAAGAAAATACATTATTACACCCTTGTGCTATACATAAAAAAAAGGAAGATTTGGGTCTTCGGATATGTCCTCATGATTGCCAAAATCCACGTTCTCGAGGTACAGGTACCGAAGCATCCAATTTTCCAAGCGCATAGTCCACGAATGGTTTCCAAGTCTTCCAGAAAATATCTTCTTTATACACACCACTTCTAATTTTAATATCACATGTCATTTTATCATTTATGGCTAATTTCCACATTTCAGAATTCCACTCTTCTATTCTAAAAATCACATCTAATTTCCAATATCTAGCTATTATAATTCTACCTATTATAATCATAATTCTAATCAATTCTTTTTCATATTTTGTTAATTCTATTTCCTTAATTACCAACAATAATATAGTTTCCACTCTCAATATTATTACTTTCCCCATCTAAGCTTAAAGTTTTAACAACTGGTTCTCTACCCTAATGATTTCTTCCAACAACCAGTTCACCAAACTGCTCAGAAAGTTAACAACCGGTTCTCCCGAAGTGGTGCAAACTGGCTGAATCCCACCGCTGCACAGCCCTAAAATATTTCAGACAAATGGCTGTCCAATCTCTTTTTAAAAACCTCCAGTGTTGGAGCATTCACACCTTCTGGAGGCAAGTTGTTCCCCTGATTAATTATTCTCACTCCCAGGAAATTTCTCCCTAGTTCTGAGTTGCTTCTCTCCTTGATCAGTTTCCACCCATTGCTTCTTTTTCTACCCTAAGGTGCTTTGGAGAACAGCCCGACTCCCTCTTCTTTGTGGCAACCCCTGAGATATTGGAACACTGCTATCATGTCTCCCCTGGTCCTTCTTTTCATTAAACTAGACATACTGAGTTCCTGCAACCGTTCTTTGTATGCTTCAGCCTCCAGTCCCCTCATCATCTCGGTTGCTCTTCTCTGCACTCTTTCAAGAGTCTTCCACATTATTATTATTTTAGTGTGGCAACTAAAACTGGGTGCAATTTTCCAAGTCAGGTCTTACCAAGGCATTTCAAAACGGTATGAACACTTCACATGATGAAGCGTGCAGCTGTGTGCGAGCTCTCTTGTGTGTGTGTGTGTCTGCTTTGTGACTGCGCTCTAGTTTGTCTTTGATGACAAAAGATTCAGGTTGTTTATTACCAGTGGGATATGTGGCAAAGGACAGCCCTGCCAATTAATTCTGGGAAGAAGAGAAAAAGGAAGCCGACCCTGTCAGCTGGCCGTGTTGATGGCTGAGTGTACAGTAGTGGCCAAAATTGTGGAAACCTTTTGGGAAAAGTGTATTTTTGAGGTTTGATGGCTAATAACATCAATTTTTGGGGGAGAGTTTTGAGATAATCCTATTTCACTGCTAGAATGGCCTGGGAATAGTCCAGATCTTCACCCAATTGAAAATCTATGGAGCCAACTAAGGAAACTTGTTAGGCAGAAGCGACCCAGCAATAAAACCCAGCTGAGGAGTTTAACGGTTATCTATACGATAAAATCGTTCAGCTTCGGGATAGTTTGGACCAAGATTGCGATGATCCAACCGAGATGACAGAGACACGTCTTGTTGAGGTTATTTGGGATGAGTTTGATTCTTTGGCTCTCGAGGACGTGGACAGGTTGCTGGGGAGGTTACATGCAACTACATGTTTACTGGACCCGTGTCCGTCCTGGTTAGTGCTGGCTGCTCAGGAAGTGACACGAGGCTGGCTCCAGGGGATTATAAACGCTTCTTTGCTGGAAGGGGTTTTCCCCGCCGCCTTGAAAGAGGCGGTGGTGAGACCTCTCCTCAAGAAGCCTTCCCTGGACCCAGCTATTTTTGGAAATTACCGTCCAGTCTCCAACCTTCGCTTTTTGGCGAAGGTTGTAGAGAGTGTGGTTGCATGGCAGTTCCCCCGGCACCTGGAGGAAGCTGTCTATCTAGACCCGTTCCAGTCCGGCTTCCGACCCGGTTATAGCACGGAGAGGGCTTTGGTCGCGTTGGTGGATGACCTCTGGAGGGCCAGGGACACGGGTTGCTCCTCTGCCTTGGTCCCATTAGATCTCTCAGCGGCTTTTGATACCATCGACCATGGTATCCTGCTGCGCCGGTTGGAGGGATTGGGAGTGGGGGGCACCGTCTATTGGTGGTTCTCCTCCTATCTCTCTGACCGGTCGCAGACGGTGTTGACAGGGGGGCAGAGGTCGTCCGTGAGGCGCCTCACTTTTGGGGTGCCTCAGGGGTCGATTCTCTCGCCTACCCTGTTCTATATGAAGCCGCTGGGCGAGGTCATCAGTGGTTTCGGGGTGAGTTATCATCTGTACGCTGATGATACTCAGCTGTACTTTTCCACCCTGGACCACCCCAACGAAGTGGTCGAAGTGCTGTCCCGGTGCCTGGAAGCTGTACGGGTCTGGATGGGGAGAAACAGACTCAAGCTCAATCCCTCCAAGACGGAGTGGCTGTGGATGCCGGCACCCCGGTACAGTCAGCTGCATCCGCAGCTGACAGTTGGGGGCGAGTTAGTGTCCCCAAAAGAGGTGGTTCGCAACTTGGGTGTCCTCCTGGATGGACGGCTGTCCTTTGATGAACATCTGGCGGCCGTCTCCAGGAGGGCCTTTTACCAAGTTCGCTTGGTCCGCCAGTTGCGTCCCTTCCTTGACCGGGATGCCTTATGCACGGTCACTCACGCTCTGGTTACATCTAGGCTGGATTACTGCAATGCTCTCTACATGGGGCTGCCCTTGAGGTGCACCCGGAGGCTACAGTTAGTCCAGAATGCAGCTGCGCGAGTAGTAATGGGAGCCGCTCGTGGCTCCCATGTAACATCACTGCTCCGTAGTCTGCACTGGCTTCCTGTGGCTTTTCGGGTGCGCTTCAAGATTTTGGTTACCACCTTTAAAGCGCTCCATGGCTTAGGACCCGGGTACTTACAAGACCGCCTGCTGTTACCCTACGCCTCCCACCGACCCGTACACTCTCACAGAGAGTCTCCTCAGGGTGGTATAAAAATTTAATAAATAAATAAATATAAACCCAGTTCATAGAAGCCATCGTTCAATATTGGTTTCACTTTAGAACAGCTGCAGAACTTTTCCCAAAAGGTTTCCACAATTTTGGCCGCTCCTATAACTTCTCCGATAGGCAGGAGGGCTCAGCCAGAGAGCTGTACGAAGAACAATTAAGGGTTGAGCTGAGCTTCGTCGTGCTGTGTAACTCCTTTGCTGGGTTTACCGCACTCTTCACAGGCGTCTCGTCCCGTAACAACAGGCGGCTTGCATCTTGCCCTTTTCGAAATACCCTCTGATCTTCACATTTCTGGGTAGAGAAGGAACCGCAATTAATACACGAGTTGACTTACCCAGATCCCAGCACTGTCACGGCTGGCCATCGGTTCTCTTTGATCCCAGGGAAAGCTAATTGGTTGAATTATGCCTGCACTATTTGAAAGGCGGCCAGACACCTGTTCAAAAAGCGGGATGTCAGAAACGAAGAGGAAATAATTGTCATTTTCATCAAGCAACATATTAATTATTGCTTTTTTGCGCGCTGGCCTTGTTCTTCCTTCCCACCTCCTTCGTTCTTTCCTTTTGTGCTCCCCGCTGTAAACTTTGTATATCAAAGAGAAACTGGCTGGGGAGGGGGGGGGAGAGAGAGAGAGAAAAGTATCCAGAAATATCAGGATGTGTAGAATGCAGAGGCCAGAGATGGTTAAAGGTATCTTTTCTTTTATGTACACTGAGAGCCTATGCACCAAGACAAATTCCTTGTGTGTCCAATCACACTTGGCCAATAAAAAAATTCTATTCTATTCTATTCTAAAAAATTGAGGTTTGTGTAAGGCCTGATATGACCCTGAGAAAAAATAAAAATTGAACCTGCAGATGAAAATACAGTGTACAAGAGAGTAGCATACAGTTCAGTTCTGTTCAGTTCGACCACATAACTGCTGGACGCAGCATGTGTGGAAAATAGTTATAAGCCACTTTTTTTTGTATTCTGTATCCTCTCTTTAATTATCAATCTATTCATTTCTGCACAATCTAGAAAGTTAATCTATTCATTTCTGCACAATCTAGAATTTTCTTAATTACAGAATATTTTAAGATATGGGGACAATTTTATCATTGGTTAGAAAAGAGATAAAGATAAATAAATCAATAGTTACATAAGAGAATGGTTTAATAATATTATTAATTATAATAATAATATTGTATTCTAGGAGAGATGTTGTAATAGATTAAGAAAAAATGAAGATAGGAGGAGCAACAAGAAGAAGAAGGCACGGAAGAAACACTGAGATGACACATGGAAGGATTGATATATTAAACATTTGTTTGTGTATAAAAATATTTTTTTTTAAAAAAAGCCACTTTTTTTCAATGCCATTGTAACTTTCAATGGTCACTAAATGAATGATTGTAAGTTGAGGATTACATCTATTGTAGATAACGTACAATCATGTACAAGCTACAGCGTAAGGATTGTAATAGCCACTACGTAGGATAAGCCACTATGTAGGGATGCAGTGGGTAAGATGCTGAGCTTGTCGATTGAAAGGTCGGCAGTTCAGCAGTTCGAATCCCGAGTGCTGCCGCATAACGGGGTGAGCTCCTGTTACTTGTCCCAGATTCTGTCAACCTAGCAGTTCGAAAGCAGGTAAAAAATGCAAGTAGAAAAATAGGGACCACCTTTCTGGGACCATTCAGTGTTGATTGCTGATCAGTAGGTCAGTGGTGAGATTCAATTTTTTTACTACTGGTCCTATGGGCGTGGCTTGGTGGGTGTGGTTGGCTTGGTGAGCGTGACGTGGCGTTGCTTGGTTGGCATGGCAGGGGAAGAATACTGTAAAATCTCCATTCCCTCCCCACTCTAGGGGAAGGTTATTGCAAAATCTCCATTCCCACCCTGCTCCAGGGGGAGGTTATTGCAAAATCTCCATTTCCTCCCCACTCCAGGGGAAGGTTATTGCAAAATCTCCATTCCCTCCCCACTCCAGGGGAAGGATACTGTAAAATCTCCATTCCCTCCCCACTCCAGGGGAAGGTTATTGCAAAATCTCCATTCCCACCCTGCACCAGGTGGAGGTTATTGCAAAATCTCCATTTCCTCCCCACTCCAGGGGAAGGTTATTGCAAAATCTCCATTCCCTCCCCACTCCAGGGGAAGGATACTGTAAAATCTCCATTCCCTCCCACCCAGGGAAGGTTATTGCAAAATCTCCATTCCTCCCACTCTAGGGGAGGTTATTGCAAAATCTCCATTTCCTCCCCACTCCAGGGGAAGGTTATTGCAAAATCTCCATTCCCTCCCCACTCCAGGGGAAGGATACTGTAAAATCTCCATTCCCTCCCCACTCCAGGGGAAGATTATTTCAAAATCTCCATTCCCTCCCCACTCTAGGGGGAGGTTATTTCAAAATCTCCATTCCCTCCCCACTCCAGGGGAAGGTTATTGCAAAATCTCCATTTACTCTCCACTCCAGGGGAAGGTTACTGCAAAATCTCCATTCCCTCCCCACTCCAGGGGAAGGATACTGCAAAATCTCCATTCCCTCCCCACTCCAGGGAAGGATACTGCAAAATTCCCATTTCCTCCCCATCAGCTGGGACTCGGGAGGCAGAGAATAGATGGGGGCGGGGCCAGTCAGATGCGGTATTTACCAGTTCTCTGAACTACTTAATATTTCCACTACCAGTTCTCCAGAACTGGTCAGAACCTGCTGAATACCACCTCTGAAGAAGATGCTGTGGGTCTTTCTGGCTTTCAGGCTGTCTCTTCTGAATGGAAAGTAGATGTCGTTTATCTCTATGTGCCGGTCGATAGCTGGTTGCTGTGTGTCACACTTACAGGAATTCTCCAGCATCTTTTGATTTGGCTTGGTCTAGAAAGCTGACAGTTTCTCAGTTGAAATCATGATGAAATCTGCCCACGAGTTATGTAATTAAGGAGTTTTCCACATGTCTTCTGAGTGCTAGTTGGTTTCCATGGATGTGTTCTGCTTGTTTGTCCTAGGTAAAATTAAAGGTTCCCCTCGCACATATGTGCTACTCGTTCCCAACTCTAGGGGGCGGTGCTCATCTCTGTTTCAAAGCCGAAGAGCCAGTGCTGTCCGAAGACATCTCCATGGTCATGCGGCCGGCATGACCAAATGCCAAAGGCACACGGAACACTGTAATTCATGCTAAAGTTTACCCAACTAAGTATTAACTGATATGGATGATAATTTTTGTATATCTCGTTTTTGTCTACATGTTTCATTTTTCTTCTTTATACTGTAACTGCTATTCTAATGGCAAATCCTTCATAAAAGTTCTTGCATGACATTCTTGATTAAATTATCTTTCCATTTATATATAATTTTATGGTACTACTCCAAAAAAAAAAAAAGGATGTTATTAGCTAGAAAATACACTTTTTTCCCAAAAGGTTTCCACAATTTTGGCCACTAACTGTAAAGGAAAAAAGAAAGAAAAACTCAAGAACTTTATTATTTTTTTCATTTTCAAAGCCGGTTCCTCCCTGACCCCTGAAAAAACCAGATTTTGTTCCTGCTAATGCTTCTTTAATCACGGATTGGTTATCTACTTTTCTCTTGAACACATCCAATGAATGAAAGTTTGCCATTTTGTTAAATAATTGGTTCCATTCTCCAACAGCTCTTCTTCTTATGAAGTTTAATTGGAGCCTTGCCTTTCTTTACCTCGAATGCCTGATCGGGTGTCTAGCATTTTGGAATAATGGGGTAAAGTTTTTGACCCGATCATGGCGAAAAGATCTCGACCACGAACTTGACCTTCAAATATCAGATGACTTGCCCTGTAAAAGAGGGAGCAAATTTATCCCTCATTACAAAGCAGAAAGTTACAATTAATGAGCGGAAATCACAGGGGAACAAGATTCCAGCTCAATGTTTCGTGGGATTTCCTAAATTGGAAAGTATTGGACAATGGAACATATTGTCTTGAGAGATTCTCCTTCACTGAAGATATCTGAATAGAGATTGGACAGTCACCTAGCAAGATCACTTCAGCAACATCGTATATCAAGGAGTTATACCCAGAGGTGGGATTCATATAATTTACCTACCGGTTTGCCTAGCACAAAAAATGTGAACACATGTGCCTTCCGCGTATGTGCCCCGCTTCGAAAATGTGCCTAAAATAGAGTAGGACAGCATAGAGCCAGCATAGAGCGGGTGGGGCTATTTCCGTTACTGGTTCACCCAAGCCTGTCCAAACTGGCTGAATACCCCTTTTGGTTATACTAGATTGAAGTATTAGTGAAGTATTAGTACTACTTTATAAAGCCTTAGAACAATGGTAGTCAACCTGGTCCCTACCGCCCACTAGTGGGCGTTCAAGCTTTCATGGTGGGCGGTAGGGCTTTTCTCCAATACTGAAGCACTTTCCTTTTTTTTAATTTAATTGATTTTTTTAAAAAAAATTCATAGCATTATTTAAAAACATTTTCATAAAATTCCCCATGACAATTTAAATTTCTGAAAATGTACTATTCGTATCGCTTGCGCATACATTTAGTTCACGTTACCTATGTGAAACTAAATGGCGCTGTAGTGTGACCGTGAACAAAAGAGCCTCGTCCCAGAATAGCTCGCGCATCTCAGACGATGATACACGGTGCCTTACTGTGGAACTGGTGGGCGGTTAGAAAATTTTACTACTAACAGAGATACAAAAGTGGGCGGAAGGTATAAAAAGTTGACTACCCCTGCCTTAAAAGGGCCAAATGTGGAATACTGCATGCAGTTTTGGTCATCACGATATAAAAACAATGTTGAGACTCTTGGAAAGAGTGCAGAGAAGAGCAACAAAGCTGGAGGATAAAATATACAAAGAATGTTTTCAGGAATTAGGTATGTCTAGTCAAGTGGTGGGTTTCAAAAATTTTTATTAGCAGTTCTTTGGGTGTGGCTTGGTGGGTGTGGCGTGGCTTGGTGGGCGTGGCTTGGTGGGCATGGCAGGAGAAGGATACTGCAAAATCTCCATTCCTTCCTGATTAGCTGAGACTTGGGAAGCAGAGAATAGATGGGGATGGGGCCAGTCAGAATTTTTACTACTGGTTCTCCAAACTACTCAAAATTTCCACTACCGGTTCTCCAGTAAAGCTGACTGAGGAACTCTGGGAGTTGAAGTCCACAAGTCTTAAAGTGACCAAGGTTGGAGACCCCTGGTTTAGCTTCTCCAATATTTCCTAGTGAAAAGGATGTAAAAAGTCCACTAAAGGTTGACTCAGCCTTCCATCCTTTATAAGGTAGGTAAAATGAGGACCCAGATTGTTGGGGGTAATAAGTTGACTTTGTATATAATATACAAATGGATGAGACTATTGTCTAACACAATGTAAGCCACCCTGAGTCTTCAGAGAAGGGCGGGATATAAATTCAAATTAAAAAAAAGGGGGGGGCTGTTTGCCATTCCAGATCTTTCAAAGTGTTTACATTCTGATGGAATTCAGCTTCCCCTCCCCCACCACTCTCTCTCTTTGTCATTGATCCATTTTGCCAGCAAAATCATGAGCACTTGTGAATGAAAAATGGAGCAAATTAGCCATTCAAGGAGTCATCATCATAACAATTTTGCTACTCCACATTGATTGGAGCTGGTGAATTTCTGTGACCGCAAACAATTCATCTTTTTTTTTTATAGGGAATATTCAAAACAGAAGTGTTTGACATTGAGTGGGTGTTCTTTCTAATTGAAATGAAAACTTTTCTTTGAGATGATAGATAGAGGATAGATGATGATAGATAGATAGATAGATGATAGATAGATAGATAGATAGATAGATAGATAGATAGATAGATAGATAGATAGATAGATAGATGGGGAAGGAAGGAAGGAAGGAAGGAAGGAAGGAAGGAAGGAAGGAAGGAAGGAAGGAAGGAAGGAAGGAAGGAAGGAAGGAAGGTGTGTGTGTGAGAGAGAGAGATGCAAGCAGGAAGAGCATAAACCAAGTAGCTGGCATTGTGTATGTGCATTATGTGTGTGTGTTTTCTGAATGAAAAAATAACTGTAGATAGAGATAGATGATAGATAGATAGATAGATAGATAGATAGATAGATAGATAGATAGATAAAGAGAGAGAGAGAGATGTTAGATATATGCAGTGGTATATATACGCACCACTTCGGGAGAACCAGTTGTTAACTTTCTCAGCAGTTTGGCAAACTGGTTGTTGGAAGAAATCATTAGGGCAGAGAACCGGTGGTTAAATTACTTGAATCCCACCACTGGATATATGGATGGATGGATGATGGATGGGGAGGGGGAGGGAGGGAAGGAGGATAGATAGATAGATAGATAGATAGATAGATAGATAGATAGATAGATAGATAGATAGATAGATAGATAGATAGATACCAGTAGATTGATTGATTGATTGATTGGCTGATTGGCTGACTGACAGACAGACATGATAGATGGATGGATGGATGGATGGATGGATGGATGGATGGATGGATGGATGGATGGATGAAGAGAGAGAGGGGGGGGGAGGGAGGGAGGGAGGGAGACAATTTTCTAGGAAAGGATTCAATAACAAGAATAGTATCACAAAGTTGGAAGGGACCTTGGGATTCTTCTAGTCCAACCCCCTGCTCAAGCAGGAGACCCCATACCATTTCAGACAGATGGTTGACAGACAGTCAGACAGACAGACAGACAGACATAGGTGGTAGGTAGGTAGGTGGACGGACGGATGGATGATGGAGCTAGGTAGGCAGGCACGCAGGCAGACGGGCAGGCAGACAGACAGGCAGGCAGGCAGGCAGACAGACAGATAGATGATAAGACAGACAGACAGACAGACAGACAAAGGTGGTAGGTAGGCAGGCAGGTAGGTAGATGGACGGATGGATGATGGAGGTAGGTAGCTGGTAGGTAGATAGATTGATGGATGGATGGATGGATGGATGGATGGATGGATGGATGGATGGATGGACAGGTTACAAGAAGAGAATGAAGGGTTACAAGAGAAGGCAAGCTATTCCATTGTTCTAACTGTCAGGAAATTCCTCCTTAGTTCTAAATTGCTTCTCTCCTTGATTAATTTCCACCCGTTCCTTCTTGTCCTGCCCTCAGGTGCTTTGGAGAATAGTTTGATTCCCTCTTCTTTGTGGCAGCTCCTGAGATATTGGAACACTGCTATCATGTCTCCCCTAGTCCTTCTTTTCACTAGACTAGACATACCCAGTTCCTGCAACCGTTCTTCATACAGTCCCTTAATCATCTTTTTTCTTCTACTCTGCACCCTTTCTAGAATCTCAACATCTTTTTTTTTTCTACTGTGGTGGCCAAAACTGGACACCTTTGGACAAAGCACTTTGTGTCCTTTCTCCCACTGATCTGTCTTTCAAGCTGCCTCCAAATCAAAATTAGGACCGGGGGAGAGTTGGTTGGTGTTCCTTCTATTACCATCATATCTTCAAAGTTGTTGCATTTCCCCAAATTAAAAGGTCAAAGGTCATGACGTTTGCCACCTGCTGCTTGGTACCGAAAGGCTAAAGCTTGATGGACTTGCATCAAGTCTTTCCACAAAAGTCTCTAACAAGGATTTTGTGTCCGGATTCAGATGGGCTTCCTTGTGTGAAAATTACTGCCAGGAACGATAGACATTGTTACAACTGCAGTCGGGCCCAAATTTTCTTTTGTTTTTCCTTTTTTTATAAGTTTGTTTTTATTTTTAACAAACAAACATAGATACAATCATCCTCAATCCAAATACATTGTGTCGGTGGGTTGATCCCCAATCCTGTGCGCCCATATACATTCCAATTAATTTATCTAAACTTGCATTTTATCAATCTGATATGTATCTCAACTATAATCAAATAATTTCTAATTAATTAATTATAACATTTCAATTTTTCCCTCAAAATCAACTTTCCAAATTAATATGATACATCTTCAAATCCATTCCCTAAAGACAATTATATAATTTAAACATTTCCCTATATTCTAACCTTTCTTAATTCCCTTTAACGTAATTCCCCTTCTAACCACTGATGAAAGAGATCCCATATCTTATAAAATTGTTTGTCCTCTTGTTCTCTTAATTTCTAGAGTCAATTTACTCATTTCTGCGCACTCCATCGTTTTCCTAATAATTTCACCTTGCGATGGTAATTTTTCATTTTTCCAATTTTTAGCAAACACGATCCTTGCTGCTGTCAAAACATTTATAATCAAATATCTCAATTCTATACTATATGTTTCAGCTATGATTCCCAATAAAAAAAACATCTGGTTTAAAGTCAATAAAAGTTGTCATCTTTTCCAACCATGTGTGGATTTTAGACCAATATCTTTTAGCCTCTACACATGTCCACCACGTACGGTAATATGAACTAGGAGTCTGATGACACTTCCAACATTTTTCAGATTTCTTCTTGAACATTCTAGCTATTCTTGTCGGGGATAAATGCCATCTATAAAACATCTTATACAAATTCTCTTTATAAGCGGTAGACATTGTCATTTTGTAATTTGGAGTCCAAAGTTTTTGCCATACCTCTAAATCAATCCCATGCCTGAAATTTTCTGTAGCTCAGTGAGCCAGTTGTTAAGCGAGTTTTGGACTCATTCTTGCCACTAAGTGAATCACGGCAGTCGTTAAGTCAGTAACACGGTTGTACCACAGCCTCCTCGGCGACTTTGCTCGTCAGAAGGTTGCAAAAGGTGATCGCACAAGCCCGGGATGCTGCCACCATCATAGAAACATGCCAGTTGCCGAGCGCTCATATTTTGATCAAATAATTGTGGAGATGCTGCAATCGTTGTAAGTGTGAGGACTGGCACTTTTTTCCCAGTACTGTTCTACCTGTCAATAGTCACTAAACCACGGATGTCAAACTCCCGGCCCGTGGGGCAAATCCAGCCCATGGGATGCTTAAATCCAGCCCATGATGTCTGCCTGGAAATATCAAAGGACCAGCCCGCGGTCCCTCTGTTGGCCAAAACAGGCCGCATGTGGGGCCCCCTGCAGCCTGTTTTTGGCCTCCTCAGCCCCCTGCAGTATTATACCAGCCAAAAACAGGCTGCATAGGCCTCGCGAGGTGCCTGCACAGCCCAATTTTGGCCTCCTCAGCCCCCTGTAGTATTCTGCCAGCCAAAAACGGCCTGCATGGGCCTCGTGAGGCTCCCGCGCAACCCGATTTTGGCCTCCCCAGCCCCCTGTAGTATTCTGCCAGCCAAAAACGGTCTGCGTGAGCCTCACGAGGCCCCCGCACAGCCTGATTTTGGCTGGCAGAGTGCTGATGGAAACTGGAGAGTCCAAAAACGGACCACGCGGGGGCCTCGCGAGGCCTCCATGTGGCCTATTTTTGGCCATCAGAGTGCTGCTGGAGGCTGGGGAGGATGAGAACGAGGCCGTGCACCCCGTTTTGGCCCTTAGGGTGCTTCAGGAGGCATCCGTATCATCTTCCCTTCTCCCCCACCCCCGCCAGCCCATGGAGGAGAGCTACAATGCTGATTCGGTCCTCGAAGAAATCCAGTTTGATACCCCTGCACCAGTGGTGGGATTCAGCCAGTTCGCACCACTTCGGGAGAACCGGTTGTTAACAGTTTGGCAAACTGGTTGTTGGAAGAAATCATTAGGGCAGAGAAGCGGTTGTTAAATGACTTGAATCCCACCACTGCCCTGCACTAAACGAATGATTGTAAGTCAAGAACTGCCTATGCCATCCTGATACTCGGAGACTATCCCCAAGATGACTGCCTTTCAGTTCGTGTCTGAGTGGATTGTTTTTTCAAAGTTTCCATTTGGGAGAACGGCGTGTGACTTGTCATATTTCAAGGACCTGGAAGGTAACAAGTGGTGATGAGAGAATCATGCCAGTAAATCTAAGGTAGACATTTGAGGTGTCAGCTCTTCGCTGAAATACCAATTAGGGACTGAGCGGTGGACCAGTTTTAAATGAAAATGTGCCAGAGGTAAGGCAGTGGTCTGTTAGCTCTGCAAAATGCATTCTGCCCTTTTCGTTTTTCTTTGCAATTACAATCCCACCAGGATTTTGTCCAGTAGGCATCTATAAAGGTGTGTTGAAAAAGAGTAGTAGGTACCGTGCTTTCTTAAACCGGTCTGTTCTCTCTATCATTCTCCTCGTTCTCTTTCAGAATGTAATTGCACGGTATCATTTATGTCTTTCTTTTTTTAAAAAAGCAAAACAAAACAAATTGTGTTAAATTTAATGAGGGTTGGCTCTTGGGTAAGGTTTCGCTGTTTCATCTGATCATTCAGCATACGGAAGGAATGGAGGCAGTGATGGGTTCCACTTAATCTTTGCTACTGGTTCGCAATTGTGACCTTCTGCGCATGTACAGATCATCCTTGATGACGTCTAGATAGGTGGGCGGAGCCTCCTCCTGCTGCTGCTGCTGCTGCTGCTACCGGTTCATGTGAACCAGAGCGAACCGGTAGAAACTAGGGGTGAAATCCAGCAGGTTCTGACAGGTTCTGGAGAACTGGTAGCGGGGAAGGGCCGGACGAGGGATCTGTGTTGGAGGCAGAGATGAGGCCAGGGCCATCTGGGAGCGATGCATGGATTCTGGAGCCTCCAGAGGTGGACAGCAGAGAGGCAGAGGAACAAAAGGAGCCTGTTCCTAGTGCACGCATGCAAAGAGCTGGCAGAAGACAAGAGCAGCTGAAGCAAAAAGGACAACTCGGGAGTAAGGCCAGAAGATGATTGGCCGCTCCCATAAGGCTTTAAAGAGCAGCAACGGGCCGTTGAGTTTTTCGTGGAAAAGCAACATTGATTCCCTTGCTTCTTGTCAGCGTCTCTTGAACTTTGTGGGGGGTTTGCCAAGAAAAGCTTTGGCAGGTTGCCAAAGACAACAAAGGTTGGTGATAAGGCCACAGGACTGTGTAGGAAGAATTTGGTTTTGGACGAAGCTGAGAATGAATTAATTCTCAGCTGTTTTAACAAAATAAGTTTGTTGAGGACTGAATTGTGTTTAGCAATCACTACTTGGGCTTCAGTCACAACAGTGGGCTGTGTAGGCCCAAATCCTTGTGCGTACTTAGAAAATCAGTTATGGGTAGTCCTCAAGTTACAACCGGTCATTTAATGACCCTTCTAAATTACAACATTACTGAAAAAAGTGACTTTTGACAGTTTTCCACACTTGCATCCACTACACTATCCCCATGGTTTCCACCCCACTTCAGGGGAAGGATACCGTAAAATCTCCATTTCCACCCCACTCCAGGGGAAGGTTACTGCAAAATCTCCATTCCCTCCCCACTCCAGGGGAAGGTTACTGCAAAATCCCCATTTCCACCCCACTCCAAGGGAAGGTTACTGCAAAATCTCCATTCCCTCCCCACTCCAGGGGAAGGTTACTGCAAAATCCCCATTTCCACCCCACTCCAGGGGAAGGTTACTGCAAAATCTCCATTTCCACCCCACTCCAAGGGAAAGTTACTGCAAAATCTCCATTCCCTCCCCACTCCAGGGGAAGGATACTGCAAAATCTCCATTCCCTCCCCACTCCAGGGGAAGGATCCTGCAAAATCTCCATTCCCTCCCCACTCCAGGGGAAGGTTACTGCAAAATCCCCATTTCCACCCCACTCCAGGGGAAGGTTACTGCAAAATCCCCATTTCCACCCCACTCCAGGGGAAGGTTATTGCAAAATCTCCATTCCCTCCCCACTCCAGGGGAAGGATACTGCAAAATCTCCATTCCCTCCCCACTCCAGGGGAAGGTTACTGCAAAATCCCCATTTCCACCCCACTCCAGGGGAAGGTTACTGCAAAATCCCCATTTCCACCCCACTCCAAGGGAAGGTTACTGCAAAATCTCCATTTCCACCCCACTCCAGGGGAAGGTTATTGCAAAATCCCCATTCCCACTCCACTCCAGGGGAAGGATACTGTAAAATCTCTATTCCCTCCCCACTTCAGGGGAAGGATATTGCAAAATCTCCATTCCCTCTCTACTCCAGGGGAAGGTTACTGCAAAATCTCCATTTCCACCCCACTCCAGGGGAAGGATACTGCAAAATCCCCATTTCTTTACAATCAGCTGGGACTTGGGAGGCAGAGAGTAGACTGGGGAGGGGCCAGTCAGAATTTTTACTACCGGTTGTCTAGAACTGGTCAGATACCTGCTGAAACCCACCTCTGGAGAAACCAGATTTACTTAACAACCACATTACTAATTTAAGCACTGCAATGATTCGCTTAACCACTGTGGAAAGAAAGGTTGTAAAATGGGGCGAAACCTACCGAACAACTGTCTCGCTTAGTGACATAATTTTTTGGCTCAGTTGTGGTCATAAGTTGAGCGCTGCCTATATATCTCATTAACCAGTATTGTGTGAACAAGGCTAATGGGCCTCTGGTGGCTCAGGCTGGTAAGACAGTCTGTTATAAACACAGCTGCTTGCAATTACTTGCAGGTTCAAGTCCCACCAGGCCCAAGGTTGACTCAGCCTTCCATCCTTTATAAGGTAGGTAAAATGAGGACCCAGATTGTTGGGGGCAATAAGTTGACTTTGTATATAATATACAAATGGATGAAGACTATTGCTAACATAGTGTAAGCCACCCTGAGTCTTCGGAGAAGGGCGGGATATAAATGCAAATAAAAATAAAAATAAAAAAATAATAATGAGGGAGGGAGAGCAAACGCTGCCTTCCCAACTCAAATTCATCAAACAATGAAGTTTTACCATCATGGGATTTTGCTTTAATTGTTTTCCTTTTTTCTTTCACCTGGCAATTTTCACTTGGGAATATACATCTCTACCTACTTAATATATATATAATAGAACTGGATTATAAACACAACCTCTCAAGCAGCCCAGACTGTCAGCAGTGATTAAATTATTCAGCATGGAGATTGTGCCTTTACTGTGGTTTATGCTGACAAAAGGTCAGCACATGGCAACACAAATTAGCTGACTGTTGTCATAAGTATCACAAGACACAGTAGGTGATGCTTAGAAGATATGGCCCAGGAACCAAGCAGGAAAAATGAAAAATTTTTGCATTCTCTTGTAGTGTAGCAGGAAATTTCTCGTTGACTCTCGGAATTAGATGGCTGCATGCTTTAGAATAGAACAGAATAGAACAGAACAAAACAGAACAGAATAGAATTAGAAATCAAAATAGAATAGAATAGAATAGAATTAGAAATCAATAGAATAGAATAGAATAGAATAGAATAGAATAGAATTAGAAAACAAAATAGAATTGAATAAGGAATAGAATAGAATTAGAAATCAAAATAGAATAGAATAGAATTAGAAATCAATAGAATAGAATAGAATAGAATAGAATAGAATAGAATAGAATAGAATAGAATAGAATAGAATAGAATAGAATAGAATAGAATAGAATAGAATTCTTTATTGGCCAAGTGTGATTTGACACACAAGGAATTTGTCATTGGTACATAAGCTCTCAGTGTACATAAAAAGAAAAGATACATTCATCAAGAATCATAAAGTACAACACTTAATGATAGTCATAGGGTACAAATAAACCATCAAATCATACTAGGAAGCAATCAATATAAATATAAATCGTAAGGATACAAGCAACAAGATTATAGTCATACAGTCATATAAGTGGAAAGAGATTGGTGATGGGAACGATGAGAAGATTAATAGTAGTGCAGATTTAGTAAATAGTTTGACAGTGTTGAGGGAATTATTTGTTTAGCAGAGTTATGGCCTTCGGGAAAAAACTGTTCTTGTGTCTAGTTGTTCTGGTGTGCTGTGCTCTATAGCGTTGTTTTGAGGGTAGGAAACAATTGATGTCCAGGATGTGAGGGGTCTGTAAATATTTTCCCAGCCCTCTTTTTGACTCGTGCAGTATACAGGTCCTCAATGGAAGGCAGGTTGGTAGCCATTGTTTTTTCTGCAGTTCTAATGATCCTCTGAAGTCCGTGTCTGTCTTGTTGGGTTGCAGAACTAATCAAGACAATTATGGAGGTTCAATTTACTAATTAGAAGCTATCACTGCTTGGTTCTCCCTACTTTTTTTTTTTTGCAAAGATAAAAGGTACATCAGAAAGTACAGAAAAAGTAAAGAACTGGTGGTCACACTAATTAGGTAAAGGTAAAGGTTCCCCTCACACATATATGCTAGTCGTTCCTGACTCTAGGGGGGCGGTGCTCATCTCCGTTTCAAAGCCAAAGAGCCAGCGCTGTCCAAAGACCCAGCGCTGTCCAAAGACATCTCTGTGGTCATGTGGCTGGCATGACTCAATGCCAAAGGCGCACGGAACTCTGTTACCTTCCCACCAAAGATGGTCCCTATTTTTCTACTTGCATTTTTTACCTGCTTTTAAACTGCTAGGTTGGCAGAGGCTGGGACAAGTCATGGGAGCTCACTCCCGTTATGCGGCACTAGGGACTCGAACCGCTGAACTGCTGACTTTTCGATCGACAAGCTCAACATCTTAGCCCCTGAACCACCTAATTTATATAGCCTTGAAAAAAGCCACTTTCTTTTACCTTTTTTGTGTCTCCCTGTGGTTCAGGAAATGAGACATTATGTATGGTATCCTACCTGCCGGCCATTTATTGTTCCTAACATTTTACCGGAATCTGCCTTTCTGTCGCTTCTATTAATATATGTGTTCTGTCCTCCTCCGCCTCTGTCTGAAAGATTGCTTAATTAGCCGGCACTATCAACTCTGGCAGCAAAAGAGCCAGCGTCTGCCAAGAGCCCTCGTTATCTTCCACGATGCTGGTGAGTCACAAACTTCATCTCTAGTCAATCAGTGGATTTGCCTGTTACAAAGAGACACAGCAGCTCTCGCTGCCTTTTATATCCTGTGGGGTGTGGCCCCATGACTCAGCACTTCCTAGACCTGCCCCTCCCCTGCTTCTGTTGTTCCCTCCTCTCCTGCCTACGAAATCAAGCCTGATTGCCATCAGCTGGGTCTGAAGCTGTGGCCTAGGGGGAGGAAAGAGTCAGGGGATGGAGGCCTCGTTATCTCTTTCACCTGGCCTGCTTCTGGCTCCTGGAGCTGAGCCAGGCAAGCTGGTGCTCCCGAGGTAAGTCCTGACGGCCCTTCCCCCTCACTTTCCAAGTCACTTTCTGGCAGGAGGCCCGGCTCGGGGGGCACAGACACATGGCATGGTAATGTCCATCTAGTATGTACTTAGTTTTTGGGTTCTTTTTCCTATATGTAAGACTGAGCATTTGCTGGTTGAAATTTGAGCTGCCAATTTTAGACCAAGCGGTTAGATGATCAAGGTCTTTTGAATGATAGAAGTATTGTCTGTGGTGTTAAATAGTTTGACATCATCAGCAAAGAGAACACAATTACTTGAGATATGGTCACAAAGATCATTAATGTATAGTATAAAGAGTGTTGGTCCAAGGACGCTGCCTTGAGGAACGCCACTCTTGACAGGAACAGGATTTGATAAAGCATTGCCAATTTTGACCACTTGTTGTCTGTTAGACAGAAAAGCAGATATCCATTTGTGGAGGGGTCCTGAGATGCCATAGGATGTTAGTTTTAGGAGAAGTTTATCGTGTACTACTGAGTCAAAAGCTTTGCAGAAGTCTATGTAGATTGCATCTATTGATTTGCCTTGATCGAGATTTGAAGTCCATATGTTTTTGCAGTGGAGAAGTTGTAAGTTACATGATAATTTTTTCCTGAAACCAAATTGTTTGTTGGAGAGTAGGTTGTTAGTTTCTAAGTGTGAGGTAATGGATTGGTTGATGATAGATTCCATGACTTTGCAGGTGACGCAGCAAAGGGAGATCGGTCTGTAGTTTTCGACTAAGCTGGGGTCTCCTTTTTTGAAGATAGGGATGACTGTGGCTAGTGACCAAAGTTTGGGAAGAGAACTGGTAGTGAAAGCTTTATCAAAGATAATACTTTTATTGGTCAAGTGTGATTGGACACACAAGGAATTTGTCATTGGTGCATAAGCTCTCAGTGTACGTAAAAAGAAAAGATACATTCATCAAGAATCATAAAGTACAACACAATGATAGTCATAGAGTACAAATAAACAATCAAATCATACTAGGAAGCAATCAATATCAATATAAATCGTAAGGATACAAGCAATAAGGTTACAGTCATACTGTCATAAGTGGAAGGAGATGGGTGATAGGAACGATGAGAAGATTAATAGTAATAGTAATGCAGGCTTAGTGAATAGTTTGACAGTGTTGAGGGAATTAATTGTTTAGCAGAGTGATGGCCTTCGGGAAAAAACTGTTCTTGTGTCTAGTTGTTCTGGTGTTCAGTGCACTGTAGCATCGTTTTGAGGGTAGGAGTTGAAACGGTTTATGTCCAGGATGCAAGGGGTCTATAGATATTTTCCCAGCCCTCTTTTAGACCCTTGCAGTTTACAGGTCCTTAATGGAAGGCAGGTTGGTAGCCATGGTTTTTTCTGCAGTTCTAATTATCTTCTGAAGTCTGTGTCTGTCTTGTTGGGTTGCAGAACTAATCAAGATAATTATGGAGGTTCAATTTACTAATTAGAAGCTATCACTGCTTGGTTCTCCCTAACTTTTTTTTTCCAAAGATAAAAGGTACATCAGAAAGCATGGAAAAAGTAAAGAACTGGTGGTCACACTAATTAGGTAAAGGTAAAGGTTCCCCTCACACATATGTGCTAGTCGTTGACAGACAGATAGACAGACATAGGTAGTAGGTAGGTAGGGAGATGGATGGATGATGGAGGTAGATAGGTAGGCAGGTAGGTAGGTAGGTAGGTAGATAGATTGATAGATAGATAGATAGATAGATAGATAGATAGATAGATAGATAGATAGATAGATAGATAGATAGATAGATAGATACTGTAGATAGAGATAGATATAGATAGATGTTAGAGATAGATAGATAGATAGATAGATAGATAGATAGATAGATAGATAGATAGATAGATAGATAGATAGACAGACAGATTAGGTAGGTAGGTAGGTAGGTAGATGAACGGATGGGTGCTGGAGATAGATAGATAGATAGATAGATAGATAGATAGATAGATAGATAGATAGATAGATAGATAGATAGATACTGTAGATAGAGATAGATATAGATAGATGTTAGAGATAGATAGATAGATAGATAGATAGATAGATAGATAGATAGATAGATAGATAGATAGATAGATAGATAGACAGACAGACAGATTAGGTAGGTAGGTAGGTAGGTAGATGAACGGATGGGTGCTGGAGATAGATAGATAGATAGATAGATAGATAGATAGATAGATAGATAGATAGATAGATAGATAGATAGATAGATAGATAGATAGATAGATACTGTAGATAGAGATAGAGATAGATAGATGTTAGAGATAGATAGATAGATAGATAGATAGATAGATAGATAGATAGATAGATAGATAGATAGATAGATGATGGATGGATGGATGGATGGATGGATGGATGGATGGATGGATGGATGGATGGATGGATATAGACAGACAGACAGGCATAGGTAGGTAGGTAGATCGGTAAATGGATGGATGGATGATGGAGATAGATCAATAGATGAAAGAGAGAGAGAGAGATGAGAGTGTTGAAAAGTATTAATCGTCGTTTGATGCTCGAGGTTTGATGCATAAAAGAGAACAGCAAGCGCGACATTAAAAGGCAGGAAGGCTGGCAAGAACATTGAGGCTGGACCATTCAGCGAATCTCCAAGGCACAAGCGAAAGATTCTTGCCAAGTTTAGTCATCATAAGGTCTTGGCAGAACCTCATGTTTTCTTCTGGATTCCTGGAACATAATAATTTCCTGCTGGAGCCCCCCAAAAAATAAAAATAAAATAAAAGAGTTATGTTGCTTTCCAAGAACATTTGTAAAAGCATGCAGTTAAATTCATTGTCCTCTTTTGAATAAGCTCCCCGCGTTTCCCTAAATTTAACTATATAATATAAACTGGGTATTAGAATAAGAGCTATTTATGGGCTGATTGCTGCTTAGAGACATTTGGAAAGCTTTTCAACTTGGCCTTTACAGCTAGTCCTCGACTTACGACCCCAATGGAGCCCCAAATTTATGTTGCTAAGCAAGGCAGTTGCTCAGTGAGTTTTGCCCCATTTTACGACTTTTCTTCCCACGTTTGTTAAGCGCCGTTGTTAAATTAGCAACACGGTTGTTAAGTGAATCCGGCTTCCTCATTGACTTGGCTTGTCAGAAGGTCGCAAAAGGGGATCACGTGACCCGGGGACACGGCGACCGTCATAAACATGAGTCAGTTGTCAAGCATCCACATGCAAAATCACGTAACCGTGGGGATGTTGCAACGGTCGTAAGTGTGGGAAACGGTCCTAAGTTCCTTTTTTCAATGCCGTTGTAACTTTGGTCACTAAATAATAGAAAAAGAGTTGGAAAGGACCTTTGAGGTCTTCTAGTCCAACCCCCTGCCCAGGCAGGAAACCCTACACCACTTCAGACAAATGGTTATCCAACATCTTCTTAAAAACTTCCAGTGTTGGAGGATTCACAACTTCTGCAGGCAAGTTGTTCCACTGATGAATTGTTCTAACTGTCAGGAAATTTCTCCTTAGTTCTAAGTTGCTTCTCTCCTTGATTAGTTTCCCCCCATTGCTTCTTGTTCTACCCTCAGGTGCTTTGGAGAATAGCTTGACTCCCTCTTCTTTGTGGCAACCCCTGAGATATTGGGACACTGCTATCATGTCTCCCCGAGTCCTTCTTTTCATTAAACTAGGCATACCGTGTTCCTGCAACCATTCTTCATATGTTTCAGCCTCCAGTCCCCTCATCATCTTTGTTGCTCTTCTCTGCACTCTTTCTAGAGTCTCAACATCTTTTTTACATCGTGGCGACCAAAACTGAATGCAATATTCCAAGTATGGCCTTACCAAGGCATTATAAAGTGGTATTAACACTTCACGTGATCTTGATTCTATCCCTCTGTTTATGCAGCCCAGAACTGTGTTGGCTTTGTGTTGGTATATAAGTCTAAGTGCTATTGCCATTGCTAATACAGCACGATGGTTCGAATGAGCCTGATTGAGATAGATTGCAGGGGCGATAACAGAAATATAATTTCATGTCCTTTTATTCCATTTTACATATTTACATATTAAATTGTTGTATTTTATCCTGTGACTATTGTATTTTACCTTATGACTATTGTATTTTACCTCACTCTCATTTTAAATTGTTTGTTTAGAATTTTATTGGTGATATGTGTTTAAATCTATGGTCTATAGGCTAATCCAGAGGTCTGCAACCTTAAACACTCAAAGAGCCATTTGGACCCATTTCCCACAGAAAAGAAAACACCGGGAGCCACAAAACCTGGGTGGGCGTGGCCAACTCAATGTCACTCACTTCGATCAGTCACATGACCCCCTAGCCACACGTACCCAGTCTGTCTTCTCTGTCTTTAGGACAGAGAACCAGTTGTTAAAAAACACAGTGTTGTGTCTTGCCCGCTCTCACCGCAGCCGGGGTCTGCTTATCTGCTTCCGAATGCTGAAGAATGTCCTCCCGGCCCCAGCCCTGGCTCCATGCCCAGACAGGCTGAGGAGGGGGCATCTCTCAGCCCCAGCCCTGGCTCCATGCCCAAGCAGACTGCAGAGGAGGGAGCACCCCCCGGCCCCAGCCCTGGCTCCACGCCCAGGCAAACGGAGCAGCTAGACCCCTCCCCCTCCTCCACAGCATGTGAGCCTGAGGAAAGTTTATTTCCAACAGCTGCTGATTGGAGTGACCCTCGCATCAGAAGACTGGATAGACGGAGGCAACAGAAGGAAGGGAGGGGCAGGCCTTAATGAGTGCTGAGTCATGGAGCCACACCCCATGGCCTATATAAAGGATCTGCTTTCTGGCAGTCTCTGAGTCAGGCAAAGTCGAACTTATCTTGCTGAAGTCACTTTCTGGTCTCCTTCCTGCTCTGAGGACTTTGCTAGGACTTTGGGCAGAGCTGCAGAGGCAAGCCTGATTCGGATTTCCCTGACCCGGCCGTCAGCAGAGGAGTGGGACACGACACACTGGGAATCACATCACCCTTTTAACGTATCTCTCTCTCTCCCTCCCTCCCTCCCTCCCCTCTCTCTGTATCTCACTGTTTCTCTCTCTCTCTCTCTTTCCCCCTTTCTCTGTATCTCTCGGTCTCCGCCCTGGCTGCTTCTCCATCCCCCACAGTCGCCCTTACCTTCTCAGGCCGGGCGAGGAGTAACTGGGAGGGGAGGGTGAGGGTTGGGGCCAGCCAGTGGTGGAATCAACTGATAGGGAGCCACAGCAGAGGGCTCAAAGAGCCACATGCAGCTCTGGAGCCGCAGGTTGCCGACACCTGTAGCTAATCAGCCAATAAAAACATATAGAATATATAAAATAAAGAAATCATACTTTGAGGTGCTCTCTGGGCTTGCTTGTTTTCCTGCAGACATTTCACTACCCAGCTAGATAATATCATCAGCGCTAGTAATATGAAGCCGCTGGGTGAGATCATCAGTGGCTTCGGTGTGAGGTACCAGCTGTACGCTGATGACACCCAGCTGTACTTTTCCACACCGGGCCACCCCAATGAAGCTATCGAAGTGCTGTCCCGGTGTTTGGAGGCCGTACGGGTCTGGATGGGGAGAAACAGGCTCAAGCTCAATCCCTCCAAGACTGAGTGGCTGTGGATGCCGGCATCCCGGTACAGTCAGCTGAGTCCTCGGCTGACTGTTGGGGGCGAGTCATTGGCCCCGATGGAGAGGGTGCGCAATCTGGGCGTTCTCCTGGATGAACGGCTGTCTTTTGAAGACCATTTGACGGCCGTCTCCAGGAGAGCTTTCCACCAGGTTCGCCTGGTGCGCCAGTTGCGCCCCTTTCTAGACCGGGATGCCTTATGCACGGTCACACACGCCTCGTGACGCCTCGCCTGGATTACTGCAATGCTCTCTACATGGGGCTCCCTTGAGGGGCATCCGGAGGCTTCAGTTGGTCCAGAACGCTGCGCGTTGGTGATAGAGGGAGCCCTCGGGCTCCCGTGTTACACCTATCCTGCGCAGACTGCACTGGCTACCTGTGGCCTTCCGGGTGCGCTTCAAGGTGTTGGTGACAATCTTTAAAGCGCTCCATGGCATAGGGCCGGGCTATTTACGGGACCGCCTACTGCTACCAAATAGCTCTCACCGACCCGTGCGCTCCCACAGAGAGGGACTCCTCAGGGTGCCGTCAGCTAGGCAGTGCCGTCTGGCGACACCCAGGGGAAGGGCCTTCTCTGTGGGGGCTCCCACCCTCTGGAACGAACTCCCCCCCAGGACTTCGTCAACTTCCGGACCTCCGAACCTTTCGTCGTGAGCTTAAAACGCACTTATTCATCTGCGCGGGACTGGATTAGATTTTAAAGTTATTGGTTTTAAGTTTTTTTTTATTATTTATATTGTTTTTTAAATTCGGCAATAGAATAAGTTTTTTAATTGTTGTTTTTTAATTTGTATTTATATGTATTTTAACTGCCTGAGTCCTTAGGGAGATAGGGCGGTATATAAATTTGAAAAATAAATAAATAAATAAATAAATAGTAGGGAGCGAGGTTTGCTATCAGTTTCTATTCTCAGAGATTCCGTGGTTGGACTGTTTGCTGTTGGCTACTTTGGCATTTCCTTTATTGGGGCATTGTTTATTTGATTGTTGGACTGCTGGCAGACCACAAGACCATACCCAATTCCTGCCACCGTTCTTCATATGTTTTAGTCTCTAGCCCCTATGATTCCCGTTTTTTTCTCCTGGGGAAATCATTCATTTTTGCCGTACGTGATATGGTATCTTTCTGAATTCCAGGCAGAGGTCCTTAACTCATCTAATTTCCATCTTTTAACTCTCTTGATCACAGCATAAAATGCCACGAGCAAATGCTGATTGATTAATTCTCTAACTCTTGTTTGGTGAAATTAATAATGAAACTACACAGATATTATGACGGGTCAGGAGATTATTACCGGGAGCAAATATCACTAATCTTTTATCCTCTCCAGAAGTAACCATCGGGGGAATAAACCTGCCCTGACAGACATCTGGAGATACTATGATAGGAAAAAGTATTAAATACAGGAAGTCTTCAACTTACAACAGTTCGTTTAGTGACCGTTCAAAGTTACAACAGAGTGAAAAAAGTGACTTCTGATTCTTGATCACACCTACGACCTTTGTGGCATCCCCATAGAATAGAATAGAATAGAATAGAATAGAATAGAATAGAATAGAATAGAATAGAATAGAATAGAATAGAATTTTTTATTGGCCAAGTGGGTTAGACAGCACCACCACCAGATGGATTCGTAATTGGCTGACCAACCGCACTCAACGTGTAGTCCTCAATGGAACTACATCCACATGGAGGGAAGTATGCAGTGGAGTACCCCAAGGCTCTGTTTTAGGCCCAGTACTCTTCAACATCTTCATCAATGACTTGGACGAGGGGATAGATGGGGAACTCATCAAATTTGCAGATGACACCAAGCTGGCAGGAATAGCCAACACTCCAGAAGATAGGCTCAAGTTACAGAAAGATCTTGACAGACTTGAACATTGGGCGCTATCTAACAAAATGAAATTCAACAGTGAAAAAAGTAAGGTTCTACATTTAGGCCAAAAAAACAAAATGCACCAGTACCGTATAAGTGGTACCTTGCTCAATAGTAGTACCTGTGAGAGGGATCTTGGAGTCCTAGTGGACAACCATTTAGATATGAGCCAGCAGTGTGCAGCAGCTGTTAAAAAAGCCAACACAGTTCTGGGCTGCATAAACAGAGGGATAGAATCAAGATCACGTGAAGTGTTAGTGCCACTTTATAATGCCTTGGTAAGGCCACACTTGGAATATTGCATCCAGTTTTGGTCGCCACGATGTAAAAAAGATGTTGAGACTCTAGAAAGAGTGCAGAGAAGAGCAACAAAGATGATTAGGGGACTGGAGGATAAAACATATGAAGAACGGTTGCAGGAACTGGGTATGTCTAGTTTAACAAAAAGAAGGACTAGGGGAGACATGATAGCAGTGTTCCAATATCTCAGGGGCTGCCACAAAGAAGAGGGAGTCAGGCTGTTCTCCAAAGCACCTGAGGGTAGAACAAGAAGCAATGGGTGGAAACTGATCAAAGAAAGAAGCAACTTAGAACTAAGGAGAAATTTCCTGACAGTTAGAACAATTAATAAGTGGAACGACTTGCCTTCAGAAGTTGTGAATGCTCCAACACTGGAAATTTTTAAGAAAATGTTGGATAACCATCTGACTGAGATGGTATAGGGTTTCCTGCCTGGGCAGGGGGTTGGACTAGAAGGCCTCCAAGGTCCCTTCCAACTCTGATGTTGTGTTATGTTATGTTATGTTAAGTGTGATTGGACACACAAGGAATTTGTCTTGGTGCATATGCTCTCAGTGTACATAAAAGAAAAGATACGTTCATCAAGGTACAACATTTACAACACAATTGATGGTCATTATATCAATATAAATCATAAGGATTGCCAGCAACAAGTTATAGTCATACAGTCATAAATGGAAAGAGATTGGTGATGGGAACTATGAGAAGATTAATAGTAGTGCAGATTTAGTATATAGTTTGACAGTGTTGAGGGAATTATTTGTTTAGCAGAGTGATGGCCTTCGGGAAAAAACTGTTCTTGTGTCTAGTTGTTCTGGTGTGCAGTGCTCTATAGCGTCGTTTTGAGGGTGGGAGTTGAAACAGTTTATGCCCTGGATGTGAGGGATCTGTAAATATTTTCACGGCCCTCTTCTTGATTCGTGCAGTATACAGGTCCTCAATGGAAGGCAGGTTGGTAGCAATTGTTTTTTCTGCAGTTCTAAATGGGTTGCAGAACCGAACCAGACAGTTATAGAGGTGCAAATGACAGACTCAATAATTCCTCTGTAGAACTGGATCAGCAGCTCCTTGGGCAGTTTGATTTTGATCATGTGATCAAAATTCAGATGCTTGGCAACGGGTTCATACTTATGACCGTTGCAGTGTCCCAAGGTCATGTGGTCCCTTTTTACGACCTTCCGACAAGCAAGATCAATGGGGAAGCCAAGATTCACTTAACAACCAATTTACAGACTTATCAAGGGCAGTGATTCGCTTAACAATTGTGGCAAGAAAGATAGTCAAGTAGGCCAAAACTCACTTAACAAATGTCTCACTTAGCAACATAAATTTTGGGCTCAATTGTGGTCATAAGGTGAGGACTAGCTGTAATTTGGACACTTTCTGATGCAGGGTTTAAACCCCACCCCATCCCCCCACCAATACACATTTTCCCCATTTTTTGAGGCACTTAGCAAATTATATGAATTATCTTTGTCCTTATTAGCCACAATCTGCATGATCCTTACTTTCTCGATCCTGCGTCCCGATCACTTTGGGTGTAAAAAAGATGTGGAGACTGTAGGAAGAGTGCAGAGAAGAGCCACAAAGATGATGAGGGGACTGGAGGCTAAAACATATGAAGAACGCAGTTGCAGGAACTGGGCATGTCTAGTTTAAGGAAAAGAAGGACTAGGGGAGACATGATAGCTGTGTCCCAATATCCCAAGGGTTGCCACAAAGAAGAGGGAGTCAGGCTGTTCACCAAAGCACCTGAGGGTAGAATAAGAAGCAATGGGTGGAAACTGGTCAAAGAAAGAAGCAACTTAGAACTAAGGAGAAATTTCCTGACAGTTAGAACAATTAATAAGTGGAACGACTTGCCTTCAGAAGTTGTGAATGCTCCAACACTGGAAATTTTTAAGAAAATGTTGGATAACCATCTGACTGAGATGGTATAGGGTTTCCTGCCTGGGCAGGGGGTTGGACTAGAAGGCCTCCAAGGTCCCTTCCAACTCTGATGTTGTGTTATGTTATGTTATGTTAAGTGTGATTGGACACACAAGGAATTTGTCTTGGTGCATATGCTCTCAGTGTACATAAAAGAAAAGATACGTTCATCAAGGTACAACATTTACAACACAATTGATGGTCATTATATCAATATAAATCATAAGGATTGCCAGCAACAAGTTATAGTCATACAGTCATAAATGGAAAGAGATTGGTGATGGGAACTATGAGAAGATTAATAGTAGTGCAGATTTAGTACATAGTTTGACAGTGTTGAGGAAATTATTTGTTTAGCAGAGTGATGGCCTTCGGGAAAAAACTGTTCTTGTGTCTAGTTGTTCTGGTGTGCAATGCTCTATAGCGTCGTTTTGAGGGTAGGAGTTGAAACAGTTTATGTCCAGGATGCGAGGGATCTGCAAATATTTTCACGGCCCTCTTCTTGATTCGTGCAGTATACAGGTCCTCAATGGAAGGCAGGTTGGTAGCAATTATTTTTTCTGCAGTTCTAATGATCCTCTGAAGTCTGTGTCTGTCTTGTTGGGTTGCAGAACCGAACCAGACAGTTATAGAGGTGCAAATGACAGACTCAATAATTCCTCTGTAGAACTGAATCAGCAGCTCCTTGGGCAGTTTGATTTTGATCATGTGATCAAAATTCAGATGCTTGGCAACGGGTTCATACTTATGACCGTTGCAGTGTCCCAAGGTCATGTGGTCCCTTTTTACGACCTTCCGACAAGCAAGATCAATGGGGAAGCCAAGATTCACTTAACAACCAATTTACAGACTTATCAAGGGCAGTGATTCGCTTAACAATTGTGGCAAGAAAGATAGTCAAGTAGGCCAAAACTCACTTAACAAATGTCTCACTTAGCAACAGAAATTTTGGGCTCAATTGTGGTCATAAGATGAGGACTAGCTGTAATTTGGACACTTTCTGATGCAGGGTTTAAACCCCACCCCATCCCCCCACCAATACACATTTTCCCCATTTTTTGAGGCGCTTAGCAAATTATATGAATTATCTTTGTCCTTATTAGCCACATGATGCATGATCCTTACTTTCTCGATCCTGCGTCCCGATCACTTTGGGTGTAAAAAAGATGTGGAGACTGTAGGAAGAGTGCAGAGAAGAGCCACAAAGATGATGAGGGGACTGGAGGCTAAAACATATGAAGAACGGTTGCAGGAACTGGGCATGTCTAGTTTAATAAAAAGAAGGACCAGGGGAGACATGATAGTTGTGTTCCAATATCTCAGGGGCTGCCACAGAGAAGAGGGAGTCGGGCTATTCTCCAAAGCACGTGAGGGTAAAACAAGAAGCAATGGGTGGAAACTAATCAAGGAGAGAAGCAACTTAGAACTAAGGAGAAATTTCTTGACAGTTAGAACAATGGAATAGCTTGCCTTCTCTTGTAACCCTTCATTCTCTTCTTGTAACCCCGTCCATCCATCCATCCATCCATCCATCCATCCATCCATCCATCCATCCATCCATCCATCTATCTAACTACTACCTACCTACCTCCATCATCCATCCGTCCATCTACCTACCTAACTGCCTACCTACCACCTTTGTCTGTCTGTCTGTCTATCATCTATCTGTCTGTCTGTCTGTCTGTCTGCCTGCCTGTCTGTCTGCCTGCCCGTCTGCTTGTGTGCCTGCCTACCTAGCTCCATCATCCATCCGTCCGTCCACCTACCTACCTACCACCTATGTCTGTCTGTCTGTCTGTCTGTCTGTCTGTCTGTCTGTCTATCTATCTATCTATCTATCTGTCTACCTACCTACCTACCTACCTACCTACCTACCTACCTACCTACCTACCTACCTATCTTGCTAAAGAAAATCTTGTGAGAACAATGAATCAGTGGAATAACTTGCCCTCCAGAAGTTGTGAATGCTCCAACACTGGAAGCTTTTAAGAAGAGATTAGATAACCATTTTGTCTGAAGTGGTGCGGGGTTTCCTGCCTAAGCCGGGGATTGGACTAGAAGACCTCCAAGGTCCCTTCCAACTCTGTTATTCTGTCCTGTTCTGTTGGCGAGCGTGTAAAACCAATTAAGAACTTGTGACCTTGTGACTCGGTGAGGAAGGTAGAAAGGGAGGGAGAGTTTTCCACAAGTCAAGAGAGGGAAGCAATTAATTTGATACTTGAACCTGACCAACGGAACATAGTCAGGTCAGGTCCTTCAGGAAATGTGTGTAATTTGTACTTGGACCAGCTGCTGAGGGAATCTGGGATCAAAGAAAAGAAGCCATCAAAATGCATGTATCGGTCAAAGTTGAGATCTGGGCGGAAAATAGCCACAAGAAGTTGAATTGGTTGAAAGTGGCCAACCTACAGTGAAATTTCTGACGGGGTAGATGCTCAGTCCAGTGGCACTACAGTAATCCTCGACTTATGACCACAACTGAGTACCCATATTTCTGTCCCTAAGCATGACAGCTTCTAAGTCCATTTTGCCCCCATTCTATGATCTTTCCTGCCACGGTTATGGTTGTGAAGTTAGTAACAGTTAGTGAGTCGGCTTCCCCATCGATTCTGCCTGTCAGAAAGTCGCAAAAGGACCACCTCATTCTATTCTTCCATCTTCCTTCCTTCCTTCCTTCCTTCCTTCCTTCCTTCCTTCCTTCCTTCCTTCCTTCCTTCCTTCCTTCCTTCCTGTACTTTGCTCCCTATCTCGTACGTTGCTTCTTTGTAAGATCACATATTAATTTAATAGTATTTACAGTTTTGATTTGAGTTTTTCATTTCACCGTTGTCTGGCAAATTATCCCAAAGGTGCCTTTTTAAAGAGGCAACTGGATTTTCTGGTTTTTCTTTGAAGACATTTCACTTCTCATCCAAGAAGCTTTCTCAGGATCTTCAAAAGAAAAACCAGAAAGTCCAGTTGCCTCTTGAAAAAAGCACCTTTGGGACAACCATGACCTGGATGACTGAGAATCTCCATAGACATCTGGCAAATTAGGTTTTTTTTTAAGGCTACTTAAATAAAATGATAGGGACATGGTGGCTCAGTGACTAAGACGCTGAGCTTGTCAATCAAAAGGTCGGCAGTTCAACGGTTCGAATCCTGAGTGCTGCATAACGGGGTGAGCTCTTGTGACTTGTCCCAGTTTTTGCCAACCTAACAGTTCGAAAGCACATAAAAATGCAAGTAGAAAAATAGGGGCCACCTTTGGTGGGAAGGTAACAGCATTCCGTGCGCCTTTGGGGTTGAGTCATTTTTATAGAATTTTTATAGAATTTATTGGCCAAGTGTGATTGGACACACAAGGAATTTGTTTTGGTGCATATGCTCTCAGTGCACATAAAACAAAAGATACGTTCATCAAGGTACAACATTTACAACACAATTGATGGTCAATATATCAATATAAATCATAAGGATTGCCAGCAACAAGTTATAGTCATACAGTCATAAGTGGAAAGAGATTGGTGATGGGAACTATGAGACGATTAATAGTAGTGCAGATTCAGTAAATAGTCTGACAGTGTTGATGGAATTATTTGTTTAGCAGAGTGATGGCCTTCGGGGAAAAACTGTTCTTGTGTCTAGTTGTTCTGTTGTGCAGTGCTCTATAGCGTCGTTTTGAGGGTAGGAGTTGAAACAGTTTATGTCCAGGATGCGAGGGATCTGCAAATATTTTCACGGCCCTCTTCTTGATTCGTGCAGTATACAGGTCCTCAATGGAAGGCAGGTTGGTAGCAATTATTTTTTCTGCAGTTCTAATTATCCTCTGAAGTCTGTGTTTTTCTTGTTGGGTGTGTTTTTCTTGTTGGTCATGCCAGCCACATGACCATGGAGACATCTTCGGAATTGCGCTGGCTCTTCGGCTTTGAAACGGAGATGAGCACCGCCCGCTAGAGTCGGGAACAACTAGCACTTATGTGCAAGGGGAACCTTTACCTAATTAAAATGAAGCATGGTATCAAAGGAGAAAGGAGATCAAAGGAATTTTGCTTTGTAACAATAAAAACTAAGAAATACATAGGTTATGGTAGAGGTCCCAAACCCCCGATCCGTGGACTGGCATCAGTGTGAAAACAGTCAAAAGTTGCTTTTTTCCCCGTGCAACTTTCTGTTGTAAACTTTGCTAGCTGCCTTTGCAAAATTCAGTCATCTATATTAAAATTATATTAAAGTCATCTATTGCAATGTCCTTCCTGTTAAGGACTTCTTCAGCTTCAATAGCAATAACACAAGAGCAAACAACAGATTCAAACTTAATGTCAACTGCTTCAAACTTGATTGCAGAAAATATGACTTCAGTAACAGAGTTGTTAATACTTGGAATACACTACCTGACTCTGTGGTCTCCTCTCCAACTCCTAAAAGCTTTAACCAAAAACTGTCTACCATTGACTTCACCCCATTCCTAAAAGGACTATAAGGGGTGTACATAAGTGCACAAAAGTGCCTACCGTTCCTGTACCGTTCCTGTTTTTCTTTCAATATATGTTCCTGTATATAATGTTATGACAAAATAAATAAATAAAATAAATAAAATAAAATGTGCATTCTCAAATTGGCCTGCTCCTGATTCAATCTCCTTTTTTCTGTTCCTGGTTTGTCAATTTCGACAACACTATAACCATCTTCAACTTTGTTCTCTAGTCTGTATTTCATTTTTTAATATATTTTTTTGGTCAGGAGGAAAAAGTTTTGTCCGCAGTGCTGAGAATAGCGTTCGCAAAATCTCCCAGCCATCCTCTGATGAAACACCTCTCACATTTTTTTTTACATATAATTTATTCACAGCTTTCTTGTAAGTTCATTACCTGCAAATTGGCACCCGCCATCACCAATCTTTCATGGAGATGGGATAAAGGCTAATTTTTCTCCATGCTTACATTCCACTGATTAAAGAGAGACCCCATAGAGGGCACCCAGCTTTTCTTCGCTCCTTGAAAACTAAGCAGGCTAAAATTACATGAGAGTTTTCCATTGGTGTTAGCTTTCCTTCCTTCCTTCCTTCCTTCCTTCCTTCCTTCCTTCCTTCCTTCCTTCCTTCCTTCCTTCCTTTTATTCTTCCATCTTCATTCATTCATTCACTCATTCATTCATTCTATTCCTCCATCTCCCTTCCTTTTCTTTCTTTCCTTCCTTCCTTCCTTCCTTCCTTCCTTTTATCATTCCATATTCCTTCCTTCTTTCTTTCCTTTTATTCTTCCATCCTTCCTTTTATCCTTCCATCTTCCTTCGTTCCTTTAATCCTTCCACCTTCCTTCTTCCTTTGTTCCTTTAATCCTTCCATCTTCCTTCCTTCCTTCCTTCCTTCCTTCCTTCCCTCATTCTTTCTTTCCTTTTGTTCTTCCATCTTCCATCCTTATTCTTCCATCTTCCTTCCTTTTCCTTCTTTCCTTCTTCCTTCCTTTTATCCTTCCATATTCCTTCCTTCCTTTCTTCTTTCCTTTTATTCTTCCATCTTCCTTTGTTTTTTTAAATTTTATTTTGTCACAACAATATACACAAGCATCAACATAAAATAACATTTTAATTAAATAATTAAATTCCTTTAATCCTTCCATCTTCCTTCTTTGCTTCCTTCTTTCCTTCTTTCTTTCCTTGTATTCTTCCATCTTCCATCTTTCCTTTTATCCTTCCATCTTCCTTCGTTCCTTTTAACCTTCCACCTTCCTTCTTCCTTTGTTCCTTTTATCCTTCCTTCTTTCCTTCTTTCCTTCTTTCCTTCCTTCATTCTTTTTCCTTTATTCTTCCATCTTCCATCCTTCCTTTTATCCTTCCATCTTCCTTCTTTCCTTTAATCCTTCCACCTCCTTCCTTCCTTCCTTCCTTCCTTTTTTCCTTCCTTCCTTCCTTCCTTCCTTCCTTCCTTCCTTCCTTCCTTCCTTCTTTCCTTTTATTCTTCCATCTTCCTTCTTTCCTTCCTTCCTTCCATTTTCCTTCTTTCTTTCCTTCCTTCCTTCCTTCCATCCTTCCTTCCTTTTTTTCTCCTTAGAACACACAGGAGAGCAAGTAAAATGTGGAACTCACTGAGATTATCGTTCCGAGACTGAAGCAGATAGTCCATCTTCAAGTATCTGAAATAGCCTCCCCAAAGAGGCAAGTTGTAAAGCAGGAGCCAACAATTCAGAACATCTTAAAGATTCAACTTAGACCAAACTTCCAAAACATGGTTGAAAATAGGGTCCTTAATGCTTTCTGAGCTAGGGTTTTCTATTCTATTCTATTCTTTTCTTTTCTTTTCTTTCTATTTTTTTTGTGTTTCTTGCAGATGTTTCATTACTCAGCCAGCTAACACTAACACTGATGATGTTTTCTAGCTGGGTCTGCAAGAAAATAACATCTGCAAGAAACATCTGCAAGAACATCTGCAAGAAAATAACCAAGGTGAAGGAATGGCAGAATCTGGGGCAGAGTGAAAGCTGGGATCAAGCTAGAATCCCTACATGGCCACAAAGGAACCAAGCCAAACACCCACTGAGTGCCGTTGATCCCAATCTAACCATAACCAATTGTTGAAATGAGTTATCTTGTCTTGCGCAAGAGGTTAGATATTATTAGAATGTCTCCGACGTCCTTTTCAGCCCTTATTTTTCTATGATGCTCTCGGGAATTTTCACATTGGGAAACCTGGGCAATACCGAACCTTCCAAAGAAACACAAAGCTTTGGAACCAGAAGTAATGATCCCAACTGGTCAGTGATGGGAGGCAGAGATGGGGCCAGGGCCATCTAGGAGTGATGTGCGGTCTCTGGAGCCTCCAGAGGCAGACAGCAGAGAGGCAGGAACATGTTCCTAGTGCATGCATGCGAACAGCTGGCAGAAGACAAGAGCAGCTAAAGCAAAAAGGACAACTTGGGAGTAAGGCCAGGAGATGATTGGCCCCTCTCATAAGGCTTAAAAGAGCAGCAACAAGCTGTTGGGTTCTTTGTAGAAAAGCAACATTGATTCCAGTGCTTCTTGTCAGCGTCTCTTGAACTTTGTGGGGGTTTTGCCAAGAAAAGCCCTTGGCAGGTTGCCAAAGACATCAAAGGTCGGTGATAAGGCCGAAGAATTTTGTTTTGGACTAAGCTGAGAATGAATTAATTCTCAGCTGTTTTAATAAAATAAGTTTGTTCAGGACTGAATTGTGTTTGATAATTACTACTTGGGCCTCAGTCACAAGAATGGGAAGGATACTATGAAATCTCCATTCCCACCCCATCCTACTAACCTGCTTTTCAGCTCTGTTCTCTTGTGCAGGGTAACAAAAGGAGACCCAGCCGTTCAGCTGGGATTCGATCAGCTGAGACTCAGGAGGCAGCCAATAGATTGGGGGGCAGGGCCAGCCAGAGGTGGTATTTGCCAGTTCTCCGAACTAGTCAAAATTTCCGCTGCCGGTTTGCCAGAACCGGTCAGAACCAGCTGAATACCACCTCTGCAACAGCTGCTCCTTCCAACACTCCCAATAATTGATTTTATTTTATTTTATTTGCTTATTTTGTCAATCATATATAAGATAACAAGTAAAAGTATAAACATAATTTGGATACACGAAAAGAGTAAGTAAAAAACGAATATTAGGACAGGGACGGAAGGCACGCTGGTACTCTTATGCACGCCCCTTACAGACCTCTTAGGAATGGGGTGAGGTCAACAGTAGACAGTCTTAGGTTAAAGTTTTGGGGATTTTGGGATGAGATCACAGAGTCAGGTAGTTTATTCCAGGCATTGACCACTCTCTTGCTGAAGTCGTATTTTCTGCAATCGAGTTTGGAGCGGTTTACCTTGAGTTTGTATCTCTTATTTGCTCGTGTATTGTCGTGGTTAAAGCTGAAGTAGTCATTGACAGGCAGGACATTGTGGTAGATAATTTTATGTACTATGCTTAGGTCAGACCGAAGGCGGCGTAGTTCTAAGTTGTCTAAGCCCAAACTTTGGAGTCTGGTGGCATAAGGTATTTTATTGCGAACAGAAAAGAGGACTGTTCTTGTGAAGAGTGGAGTGGAGGACTCTTCTAATGACGTTGAAAACCCTCAGAAAAAAATTCCCAAACACCTGGAGATAAAGGGAGCGCCCCCAAAGCTTCTTCTACAGAATCCCCGAGAGACATCTCCAAGCAAAAGTATAGCCTTTAGGACTTTCCTACACCCGCTTCTCTTCCTTCCACTGTCTTGGGATTCAACCCATCTTTTGTTTCCTTTCTTCTTTCCTCCTTAACCCGTCTACATCGTCCGGGATAATTTATTAATTATGAGAAACCTTTTCCAGTTAATTAAGAGGTGCCGTTAGCACAGTTGTGCCCCCATTGTGGCTCAATTAATTCATTCCTTCTTGGGGGGGGGAAGGGAGGGGAGGGGCTGGGAGGAGAGGAGAAGAGAGAGAGAAAGAGGAGAGGGAGGAGAAGGAGAAGGCAACCCAAGGAGACTCTCCTGGAGCTTAACTTAATGTCAATGCGCCAAATTTGGCATCGTTCAAAGTAATTAATTAGGCAAAAAAAGAAGCCCAAATACATCCATTACATTGAAGAAAACATGTCAAGGACGGCCAGGTTGGGGTCTCAAATTTCATTAAGCAGAAAGACTAAGTACAGACATTGGATCATAAAACATAGACTCTACTTGAGTCCTTCCTTCCTTCCTTCTTCACATGTCCCTCATTTATTTCCTTCCTTCCTTCCTTCCTTCTTTCCTTCCTTCCTTCCTTCCTTCCTTCCTCCCTCCCTCCCTCCCTTCCTTCTTCACCTATCCTACTGTTCTGACCTAGGCTCCCTTAACAAGCAGGAGGCAGGAATTGGTTCTGGCAAAACCTCTTTTATTTACACGACTGTAAATTACGTTCATTCACAGTCAGCAAGGCCTGTCCAAACAGTTTTTCAAAGGAATATTTCTCAACACACCTTACCTCATTTGGCAAGCTGCCACGTAACTTGTTTCCAACCGCAGTACAAGGCAAAACTTGGCACCAAGTCTCTCAGAGTCACAGAACGAACTAATTGTTTCCTGCAAAAGCCCACTCCCCGTTCGCTCCTCTTTTATTTCCTGTGGGAGGGGCCAATCACCTCCAAGGTGTGGCTTTACTCCCGAGTAAACCTGCTTTCTGAGTTGTTCTTGTCTTCTCTGCACATGCACACACTGGGAAGAGGCTCCAGCTGTTCCTCTGCCTCACTACTATCTCCCTCTCTGCCTCCGATGCAGAGCCCTCATCTGAGCTTTCCCCAGCCCCCAGGACTGGCCCAAGTTCCTCCCCAACCTCCTCACTGTCCGACTCTGCTGCCAACTCCATTGGAAGGCCACAACACCTCCCTTCCTTCTTTACCTGTCCCCCTTCCTTCATTTCCTTCCTCCTTCCTTCTTCACCTAAACCCCTCCCTCCTTTCCTTCCTTCCTTCCTTCCTTCCTTCCTATTTTCTCCTTCCTTCCTTCCTTCCTCACTCCCTCCTTTTCTATTTCTCCTTCCTTCCTTCCTTCCCTCCCTCCCTCCCTCCTTCCTGCCCCTCCCTCCTTCCTATTTTCTCCTTCCTTTCTTCCTTCCTCCCTCCCTCCATTCCTTATTTTCTCCTTCCTTCCTTCCTTCCTTCCTTCCTTCCTTCCTTCCTTCCTTCCTTCCTTCCTTCCTTCCTATTTTCTCCTTCCTTCCTTCCTTCCTCCCTCCTCCTTCCTATTTTCTCCTTCCTTCCTTCCTTCCTCCTCCTCCCTCCTTCCTGCCCCTCCCTCCTTCCTATTTTCTCCTTCCTTCTTCCTTCCTCCTCCTCCATTCCTTATTTTCCTTCCTTCCTTCCTTCCTTCCTTCCTTCCTTCCTTCCTTCCTTCCTTCCTTCCATCCTTTCTTCCCTTCCTCCCTCCCTCTTTCCTCCCTCCCTCCCTCCCTTGACCACATGGGCCTAAGCTTTGAGAAACATAGCCCTGTTATCTAACTTTTGAGAAGGTAACTGAACTTTATCATCAAGCTCAGCCAACTTCTAGGAGACAAGGCGCCGAGGTCCCTGCTCTGTTAATCCCAAATGAAATGAGGCCCTCACTTCCGTGTTCATAAAAACAGTTCAGCTCCATGTGAGCACCTGGCGTGGGTACATTCAGCAGTAGCTGACTATAGACGTATACTTGATTTGTGTTTTGCCCTTTGGAATGAATAGAGAAACAGGAAGTCAACCTTCCCTCGTTGTGAGGCCTCCAGTCACTAATGTGTGCAAAAAAAGGCATGTGGCTAGGCAAAATAATAAGCAAAATCCATTAAGTAACGCTGATTGCAAAAGATTAGGGTCAATTTCCATGGCCAAGTTATTGTCTCTGCTACATTCCTTGTGTTGAAATGTGTGGGCCTGCCAAATTATCCTTGGCAATCTGGAGGTCAATTATATTCGAGTTATATAGGGAGCTGTGATAATAGACAGTATTTCACCTGCAGTTTTTAAAAAGTTCAGTGAAAAGACTTTTTTAAAAGAATGCCCTGAATAGGAGTGGGGGGGGGTTGCTTAAACCAAAGGGCATTGCACCCTTTTCTTAATTATAAAGCAAAGCATGACATCCTAGTTGACTTTTAAAGACTCTCTCCCTCCCCCTTTCACCTTTTTCTTTCTTTCTTTCTTTCTTTCTTTCTTTCTTTCTTTCTTTCTTTCTTCCTTTCTTCCTTTCTTCCTTTCTTTCTTTCTTTCTTTCTTTCTTCCTTCCTTCCTTCCTTCCTTCCTTCCTTCCTTCCTTCATCCCATCCCATCCCATAATCTTCTCTCCTCCTCCTCTCCTCCTCTCCCCATCCCATCTCATAGTCTTCTCTTCTCTTCTCTTCTCTTCTCTTCTCTTCCCTTCCCTCCTCTTCTCTCCTCCCTTTTCCTCCTCTCTCCTCCTCTCCTCCTTCCCCACCCACCCCATCCCATCCCATCCCATCCTATACAATTCTATTTTATCTCCTCTTATCCCCACTTATCTCTTATGTCCTGTTCTGTCCTATCCTGTCCTATCCACCTCACCTCACCTCACCTTATTTTCCTCTTTCCCTCCCTCCCTCCTGCTATGTTTCCTCTTGGGGTCAAGGTACCAGGCTAGAAATCAGAAGATGGTAAGTTCTAGTTGCCCCCTTAGGCATAAAGGATGGTTGGGTGACTTTGGGCCAATCACCAGGAGATGGTGAGTTCTAGTCCCACCTTAGGCACAAAAGCCAGCTGGGTGACTATGGTTGGACCCTCTCTCAGCCCAAGCCATCTCACTTTATAATGCCTTGATAAGGCCACACTTGGAATATTGCATTCAGTTTTGGTTGCCATGATGTAAAAAAGATGTGGAGACTAGTCTAGAAAGAGTGCAGAGAAGAGCAACAAAGATGATTAGGGGACTGGAGGCTGAAACATATGAAGAATGGTTGCAAGAACTCAGTATGCCTAGTTTAATGAAAAGAAGGACTAGGGGAGACATGATAGCAGTGTTCCAATATCTCAGGGGTTGCCACAAAGAAGAGGGAGTCAAACTATTCTGCAAAGCGCCTGAGGGCAGGACAAGAAGCAATGGGTGGAAACTAATCAAGGAGAGAAGCAACTTAGAACTAAGGAGAAATTTCCTGACAGTTAGAATAATTAATCAGTGGAACGACTTGCCTTTAGAAGTTGTGAATGCTCCAACACTGGAAGTTTTTAAGAAGAGGTTGGATAATCATTTGTCTGAAATTGTGTAGGGTTTCCTGCCTTGGCAGTGGGTTGGACTAGAAGACCTCCAAGGTCCCTTCCAACTCTGTTATTATGTTATGTTATGTTATGTTATGTTATGTTATGTTATGTTATGTTATGTTATGTTATGTTATGTTATGTTATGTTATGTTATGTTATGTTATGTTATGTTATGATGTTATGTTATGTGAGCTGGAAATTCACCTGCAGGCATACAGGATGTCTTTGGAATCGCAGATTTGTCTGCAGCAACATGGAAATTGGATATATATATATATATATATATCATGGTGGCTCAAGCGGTGGCTCAAGGGGCTAGGACGCTGAGCTTGTTGATCGAAAGGTCGGCAGCTCAGTGGTTCGAATCCCTGGTGCTGCCATGTAACGGGGTGAGCTCCCGTTACTTGTTCCAGCTTCTGCCAACCTAGCGGTTTCGAAAGCACATAAAAAATGCAAGTAGAAAAAATAGGGACCACCTTTGGTGGGAAGGTAACAGCGTTCCGTGCGCCTTTGGCATTGAGTCATGCTGGCCACATGACCACAGAGACGTTTTCGGACAGCGCTGGCTCTTCGGCTTTGAAACGGAGATGAGCACTGCCCCCCTAGAGTCAGGAATGACTAGCACATATGTGCGAGGGAAACCTTTACCTTTAATATATATATATATATATATATATATATATATATATATATATATATATATATATATATATATATATATATATATATATATATATATATATATATATATATATATATGTATTGCCATCCAGCCCTAGTCAAGAGATCGGAATTTATTTCACTTGAAATGCCGTGTGGCCGACACCTCTTTGTCCAGGGAGTCCTCAACTTACAACAATTCATACAGTGACCAGTCCAAGTTACAAAAGCCACTTAGGACCTTTGTTCTGCAATGGACGTTGCAGCATTCCCCCCTCCCCCACGGTTGGGGTGAAATGTAAAATTTGTTACTACCGGTTCTGTGGGCGTGGCTTGGGGAGGGTAATGTGACTGGGTGGGCGTGGCCAACTTTTTTTTTTTACTTTTAAAAACATTTTCTAAAACCTCTTCCGCCAACGAAGTTGTAAAAAAATGCTTTTAAAAGCCTGTGATGATCAGGCAACTCAGCTGGGATTGCCAGAGGGAAAAAAGCTTTTAAAGGATTCTGATGATCCCAGCTGAGTTGCCTGATCACCAGAACCTTTTAAAAGCATTTTTTTGTAGAAAAAATGCTTTTAAAAGGTTCTGACGATCCCAGCTGAGCTGCACGATCATCAGAGCCTTTTTTTTCACTTTTAAAAGCATTTTTTCGCCGGAAGAAAAGATGCTTTTAAAAGTTAAAAAAAAAAAAAACCTCTGATGGTCACGCGGCTCAACTGGGCGGGGGGGAGGGGCAGGGATTTTTGCTACCGGTTCTCCGAACCACCTGCCGCCATCGCTACTGGGCGATCCAGTCCGAACCGGGAGCATTTCACCCCTGCCCCACAGTCATGTGGTCAAAATTCAGACGCAGTTGCCACTGATTGTAATGGCAACTAATGTATCGGTATTTTTTTCTGTTACTTTTACTGTTTGTAGGACGTCCTGGGCCATGGGATGAGAATGCAGTAGTGAAGCTGTAGCTTTCAGTTGCTTATTTATTTAGGAGGTTTTTAGTTCCGTCCTTTATTATTATTTTTTGTAGCAAATAAGTCAAGGTGTAGAACACACCGAATAGTCATTTCTCCTCCTGTTTTTCCCACAACCACAACCCTGTGTGTGTTTGTGAGGGAGGGAGAGATGGGGAGAGGGAGAGAGGGAGAAAGAGAAAGAGAGAGCTTGGCCCACTCAGCTGGACTAGAACTCACAGTGTCCTGGTGATTGGTCCAATGTTACCCAGACAATTCCTTGCCTAAGGAGGGACTAGAACTCACAGTCTCCTGGTGATTGGTCCAATGTTACCCAGACAATTCCTTGCCTAAGGAGGGACTAGAACTCACAGTCTCCTGGTGATTGGTCCAATGTTACCCAGACAATTCCTTGCCTAAGGAGGGACTAGAACTCACAGTCTCCTGGTGATTGGTCCAAAGTTACCCAGACAATTCCTTGCCTAAGGCGGGACTAGAACTCACACTCTCCTGGTGATTGGTCCAAAGTTACCCATACAGCTTTCTTGCCAAAGGCAGGATTAGAACTCATCGTCTCCTGGTGATTGGTCCAAAGTTACCCAGACAATTCCTTGCCTAAGGCGGAACTAGAACTCACACTCTCCTGGTGATTGGTCCAAAGTTACCTAGACAATTCATTGCCTAGATATGAGCCAGCAGTGTGCAGCAGCTGTTAAAAAAGCCAACACAGTTCTGGGCTGCATAAACAGAGGGATAGAATCAAGATCACGTGAAGTGTTAGTACCACTTTATAATGCCTTGGTAAGGCCACACTTGGAATATTGCATCCAGTTTTGGTCGCCACGATGTAAAAAAGATGTTGAGACTCTAGAAAGAGTGCAGAGAAGAGCAACAAAGATGATTAGGGGACTGGAGGCTAAAACATATGAAGAACGGTTGCAGGAACTGGGTATATCTAGTTTAACAAAAAGAAGGACTAGGGGAGACATGATAGCTGTGTTCCAATATCTCAGGGGCTGCCACAAAGAAGAGGGAGTCGGGCTGTTCTCCAAAGCACCTGAGGGTAGAACAAGAAGCAATGGGTGGAAACTGATCAAAGAAAGAAGCAACTTAGAACTAAGGAGAAATTTCCTGACAGTTAGAACAATTAATAAGTGGAACGACTTGCCTTCAGAAGTTGTGAATGCTCCAACACTGGAAATTTTTAAGAAAATGTTGGATAACCATCTGACTGAGATGGTGTAGGGTTTCCTGCCTGGGCAGGGGGTTGGACTAGAAGGCCTCCAAGGTCCCTTCCAACTCTGATGTTATGTTATATGTTAAGGCGGGACTTGAACTCACACTCTCCTGGTGATTGGTCCAAAGTTACCCAGACAATTCCTTGCCTAAGGCGGGACTAGAATTCACAGTCGTCTGGTGATTGGTCCAAAGTTATGCAGACAATTCCTTGCCTAAGGCGGGACTAGAATTCACAATCTCCTGGTGATTGGTCCAAAGTTACCCATACAGCTTTCTTGCCAAAGGCAGGATTAGAACTCATCGTCTCCTGGAGATTGGTCCAAAGTTACCCAGACAATTTCTTGCCTAAGGCAAGACTAGAACTCACAGTCTCCTGGTGGTTGAAAAATGAAAGGAACCTAGAGGGTCTTCTAGTCCAACTCCCTGCTAAAGCAGGAGACCCTATATCAATCCAGACAAATGGCTGTCCAATCTCTTCTTAAAAAGCTCCAGTGTTCGAGCACCCACAAGAGTGAGCACCCAGAGTTGAGCTGTCACTTAGCAGACTTTCATGCTTACGGCAGGATTAGCTCCCATCGTCTCCTGGTTAATAGAATTCTCTGCTTCATCCAACACTACACCTTTTTCCCCCCACTAGAAGTCCATGAAGAGAGGTTGAAGAGTCTTCAGTCCGACCTCAAGCAGATCCATCACTGAAGCGAAGAATTGACTTAGATGACATCCCTCTCAGCCCCATTATTCTGTGACTGGGGGAATAATCCTATTGCCTCTTCTTCAATTTTGATTCAATCTCCATGCAAATGTAAACAAATCCAATTTAGTTCTGGTTGTGATCCCAACTGCTATTTTTTTCCCCCGCGCGCGGCACCCTGCACAGGTTTTATTCAGAGATGGAGTGGGCCCTTAGATCACACACACACACACACACACACACAAAACCCATTTTGCTATGCAGATAAAACCAACCGATGCCGGATTTGGGAAAGGAGAAAGGTGGCTGTAGCACGAGCTTCGCTGACCCCATTGTGCGAGCCTCATTTCACAGGGATATAACTCCTGATTGTTTGGCTGGGGAGAAGGGGAAAAAAAATCCACCATAAATTCAACCATACTGAATAGCAGCCAACCCCATAGTAAAAAAGATATATTGACTGAGTGTGAGATTTATTCAGTTCCCTTGTATTTCGACAAAACACACTGAAGCCTGTTTAATTTTCTCATCCTATTGAAGTGGTTCCATTCATACAAACACACCCCCAAATACACAAATGCACACACATTGGTCTAGATCAGGGGTGTCAAACTGAATTTCATTGAGAGCCGCTGTTGTGTCTGCGCCCCCCGAGCCGGGCCCCCTGCCAGAAAGTGACTTGGAAAATGAGGGGGAAGGGACATCAGGACTTACCTTGGGAGCACCGGCTTCCCTGGCTCAGCTCCAGGAACCAGAGGCAGGCCGGGTGGAGGAGATAACGAGGCCTCCATCCCCTGACTCTTCCTCCCCCCAGGCCATGCCTCCAGACCCGGCTGATGGCAATCAGGCCTGGCTGGACCCTAGGTTTCGTAGGCAGTAGAGGCGGGAGCAACAGAAGCAGGGGTGGGGCAGGCCTAGGAAGTGCTGAGTCATGGAGCCACACCCCACAGGATATAAAGGCAGCAAGAGCTGCTGTGTCTCTTCGTAACAGGCAAATCCACTGATTGACTAGAGCTGAAGTACTGTTTGTTCCTGGGTGACTCATAACAGAGTCACTTGGCAGGCGCTCGCTAGTTTGCTGCCAGAGCTGATAGTGCCGGCTAATTAAGCCATCGCTCGGACGGAGGCGAGGGGGGACAGAACAGCCGCATCAGGGTTGTGGTTGACCTCGGGGAGGCAGGAGGGGGCGTGGCCAAAGGAGTGGGTGTGGCTGACTGGGTGGGCGTGGCCAGTTTGATGCCACTCACTGGGCCTGGTGGACGGGATGGGCATGGCCAGTACCTGAGGGCAAGACAAGAAGTAACAGGTGGAAGATCATCAAAGAGAGAAAGCAACCTAGAATCAAGGAGAAATTTCCTGACAATGAGAACAATTAATCAGTGGAACGACTTGCCTCCAGAAGTTGTGAATGTTCCAACACTGGAGGTTTTTAAGAAAAAACTAGCCAACCATTTGTCTGAAGTGGGCTTCCTGCCTGAGCATGTGGGTTGGACTACAAGACCTCCAAGGTCCCTTCCAACTCTGCTATTCTGTTATTCTGAAATGTTCTACTTCTTGCCTCTTCCTGGGGTACTTGCATGATGGGTCATTTCAAACTGACCTAGTTTATTTATTTATTTATTTTGTCACAACAATATATGTAGGTATCATACAAAAAGATTATATAGTATATAAACACTTATATGAGTAAATATAAGGAGGTATAAGCATATATATAGGAAGAAGAAAAGAAAAACAATAGGACAGGAACGGTAGGCACATTTGTGCTCTTATGCACGCCCCTTATGGTCCTCTTAGGAATGGGGTGAGGTCAATAGTAGAAAGGTTTTGGTTAAAGCTTTTAGGATTATGAGAAGAGACCACACAGTCAGGTAAAGTATTCCAAGCACTGATGATTCTGTTACAGAAGTCATATTTTCTGCAATCTAGATTAAAAGCGGTTGACATTAAGTTTAAATCTATTGGTTGCCCTTGTATTATTGCAATTAAAGCTGAAGTAGTCTTTGACAGGAAGGACATTACAATAGATGATTCTGTGAGTTAAACTTAGGTCTTGTCGAAGGCGACGGAGTTCCAAGTTTTCTAAACCTAGGATTTCAAGTCTGGTGGGATAAGGTATTTTGTTGTTTTCAGAGGAATGGAGAACTCTTCTTGTAAAATATTTCTGGACTCATTCAATTGTATTGATGTCAGAGATGTGGTGAGGGTTCCAAACAGGCGAGCTGTATTCTAGAATTGGTCTAGCAAATGTTTTATATGCTCTGGTTAGTAGTGTGGTGTTTTTGGAAAAGAAGCTACGCAAGATTAGGTTTACAACTCTTAGAGCTTTTTTTGCTATGTAGCTGCAGTGGGCTTTGGCACTTAGATCATTTGACATTTGAAATGTGTAAACCGAGGCTATTTATCGTGTTTGGCTTTGACCGGTCAGTTCCGTTCCTTAAATGGCTGCTACGTCAGAGAATTCAAGGGTTTTTACGGCCTATAAACAGTCAAGTCATGTTCACCGTGGAGTCTCAACAACGGCACACTCAAATTTCTGCCTTTTTGTTCCGTCGGTTATTTACCTGAGCTAAAAAAAAACCTGCGGTACCTTGAGATTGCAAGCTTATTCATATGTGCTCAGCTGCTGGGACAGAGGAGATATTTACATTTTAATAAGATTTTTAGCTTATTTACAGACCCACCCAAAATGCAAACGGAGATACAATTAATCCTCCGGGGGTCACATTTCTTCATGGTTTTGCAAACCAGAGAAGTAGGCAGAATTATATATCTTACAACTTAGCATTGATCAAATATATGTTAGAGAAAACCGAACTACTGTACCTGTAGCAGGAATTGTTTGCAAAACTCTAAGCAGACGTAGGGATAAAACGTTTTGCATGAGAAAATGTATCTCTGGGCTTTAAAGCAGACCGAGACGAGACAGAAAGTTTTAAAAAAATGAGAAAGGGCATGAAATTTAACTCGGGAGAGTTATCCATTGATCTTTGGATGTGAGGACCTACATTAAAATGAAATGGGTTTTTTTTAATTTATTTATTTTATTTTGTCACAACAATATATGTAGGTATCATACAAAAAGATTATATAGTAAATAAACACATATATGGGTAAATATAAGGAGGTATAAGCATATATATAGGAAGAAGAAAAGAAAAACAATAGGACAGGAACGGTAGGCACGTTTGTGCGCTTATGCACGCTTCTTATGGTCCTCTTAGGAATGGGGTGAGGTCAATAGTAGACAGTTTTTGGTTAAAGCTTTTGGGATTTTGAGAAGAGACCACAGAGTCAGGTAAAGTATTCCAAGCACTGATGATTGTGTTACAGAAGTCATATTTTCTGCTTTATTTAACTTTGTAGAGGTAGTCCTCCATACATACAAGAATTCATTTAGGGACTGTTCTGCTTTCGTTTTCTAAGAGGATTTTATAAGAATTTTGATGGACGAAGAATTTCCTAAGGCAGCAAAACCTCCATCTACTGCCGATCCTCGGTTAAAAAAATTCCCTGCTTTTCTGCATAATTATCTTCATTATTCACACTTCTCAATTTTTTTTTTCTACAAGTACGCATTTAAATATATCAAGATGCATATCCCGATGAGTAGATGATTTTAAAATACATATATAAAGACACCTTTCAGCAGCTACGTTGCCACTGAGTGGACAGAGGATCAAATCCATTGAAAGTTAAAATCTTCTTGAGCTAACAATTGTTCCACAAGGCAGATCAAATAATTTGAAATCGGATTTAATTTCCTGAGCATCTGTAGTGAGAAGCAAAACAAGAACAACAAAAAGCCAGGCTGGACTCTCAGCATGAGATTTCCCAATTACAAGAGTTCATTTAGTGTCCATATGATGTCCTTGTTGTACGACCATAATGGAGCCCAACATTGATGGTGTTAAGTGAGACATTTGTTAAGTGATTTTTTGCCCCATTTTATGACCTTTCTTGCCACCGTTGTTAAGTGAATCACTGCAGTTGTTAAACTAAATAACACGGTTGTTAAGTGAGTCTGGTTTCCCTGTTGACTTTGCTTGTCAGAAGGTCACAAAAGGGGGTCACGTGATCTTGAGACACAGCAACGGTCATAAGTACGAGTCACTTGCCAAGCATCTGAATTTTGATCACAAGATTTGCAAAGGTCGTAAGCGTGAAAATGGATCCTAAGTCACTTTTTTTCCCCAGTGTTGTTGTAACTTGGGATGGTCACTAAATGAACGGTTGTAAGTCGAGGACTCCCTGCAGAAGAGCACTGAAAAAAGTGACTGAGGATCAGTTTCCACACTTGTGACCGCTGCAGCGTCCCCGTGGATGCGTACTCAAAATTCAGACGCTTGACAATTGACTCGTATTTATGAGGGTTGCGTCGTTGAATCAGGCAAATTTGACAATGTCGATTTTAATTTATAGGTGACCGGAATAGCTCAGGCTGTTAGAAGCCTGTTATTAGAACACAGCAGCTGCTTGCAATTACTGCAGGTTCAAGCCCGGCCCAAGGTTGACTCAGCCTTCCATCCTTTATAAGGTAGCTAAAATGAGGACCCAGATTGTTGGGGGGGGCAATAAGTTGACTTTGTAAAAAATATACAAATAGAATGAGACTATTGCCTTATACACTGTAAGCCGCCCTGAGTCTTCGGAGAAGGGCGGGATATAAATGTAAACAAAAATAATAATAATAATAATAATAATAATAATAATAATAATATTTTAATTTGTATACCGCCCTTCTCCCGAAGGACTCAGGGCGGTGAACAGGCAGATAAAATATAAATACACACAATAATTTAAAAACAACCCTTAAAAAACTAATTTAAATGCCCAAAACGTTAAAAAACATACTCCCCTGTAAAATAACACAATTTTAAAAACCCATCCAATAAAAATAAAAATCAGGCTAGTCCAGCCATATGAAATAAATAAGTTTTAAGTTCGTGGCGAAAGGTCCTAAGGTCAGGTAATTGTCGAAGTCCGAGGGGAAGTTCGTTCCACAGGGTCGGAGCTCCCACAGAGAAGGCCCTCCCCCTGGGGGCCGCCAGTCGACACTGTTTGGCTGACGGCACCCTGAGGAGTCCCTCTCTGTGGGAGCGTACCGGACGATGGGAGATAGAAGCCGGCAGTAGGCGGTCCCGTAGATAGCCCGGTCCTAAGCCATGGAGCGCTTTAAAGGTGGTAACCAATACCTTGAAGCGCACCCGGAAAACAACAGGTAGCCAGTGCAGTCTGCGCAGGATAGGTGTTATGTGGGAGCTCCGAGGCGCTCCCTCAATAACCCGCGCAGCGTTCTGAACTAGCTGAAGTCTCCGGGTGCTCTTCAAGGGGAGCCCCATGTAGAGAGCATTGCAGTAGTCCAGGCGAGAGGTAACAAGGGCATGAGTGACTGTGCATAAGGCATCCCGGTCCAGGAAGGGCCGCAACTGGCGGATCAGGCGAACCTGATAAAATGCTCTCCTGGAGACGGTTGCCAAATGGTCTTCAAAGGACAACCGGCCATCCAGGAGCACGCCCAAGTTGCGTACCTTCTCCATCGGGGCCAATGATTCACCCCCGACAGACAGCTGCATCTGCAGCTGACTGTACCGAGGTGCCGGCATCCACAGCCACTCCGTCTTGGAGGGATTAAGTTTGAGCCTGTTCCTCCCCATCCAGACCCGTACGGCTTCCAGACACCGGGACAACACTTCGACAGCTTCACTGGGGTGGCCCGGGGTGGAAAAGTACAGCTGGGTGTCATCAGCGTACAGTTGGTATCTCACCCCAAAGCCACTGATGATCTCACCCAGCGGCTTCATATAGATGTTGAACAGGAGGGGTGAGAGAATCGACCCCTGCGGCACCCCACACATGAGGCACCTTGGAGTCGATCTCTGCCCCCCTGTCAACACTGTCTGCGTCCGATCAGAGAGGTAGGAGGAGAACCACCGATAAACGGTGCCTCCCACTCCCAACCCCTCCAACCGGCGCAGCAGGATACCATGGTCGATGGTATCAAAAGCCGCTGAGAGGTCTAATAGGACCAGGGCAGAGGAGTAACCCCTATCCCTGGCCCTCCAGAGATCATCCACCAGCGCGACCAAAGCTGTCTCCATACTGTATCCGGGCCGGAAGCCGGACTGGAACGGGTCTAGATAGACAGCTTCATCCAGGTACTGGGGTAGCTGACATGCCACCACACTCTCTACAACCTTCGCCGTAAAGCGAAGATTGGAGACTGGCCGGTAGTTCCCTAAAACAGCTGGGTCCAGGAAGGCTTCTTGAGGAGGGTCTCACCACAGCCTCTTTCAAGGCCGCGGAAAGACCCCTCCCGCAGAGAAGCATTTGTAATCCCTGAGCCAGCCTCGTGTCACCTCCTGAGTAGCCAGTACTAACCAGGAGGCACGGATCCAGTAAACATGTGGTGGCGTTCAGCCTGCCCAGCAACCTGTCCATGTCCTCGGGAGTCACAGGATCAAAGTCATCCCAAACCACCTCAACAAGACGGGCCTCGGAACCCTCGCCTGGATCTACCCAATTTTGATCCAATCCGTCCAAGCTGAACGATTTTGTCGTATAGATAACCGTTAAACTCCTCGGCACACCCTTGTAGGGGGTCCTCCCGCCCCTCCTGTTGGAGGAGCGAGCGGGTCACCCGAAACAGGGCGGCCGGGCGGTTATCTGCCGACGCAATGAGGGAGGAACGAGAACGCCAGAACCCTCATTGCCACTAGGTAGGTCCTACTATAGGACCTAACTAGTGTCCGTCAGCCTCAGAGCGGCTGGATCTCCAGGCACTCTCTAGGCGTCTTCTCCGCGCTTCATCTCCCTCAGCTCCTCGGAGAACCAAGGAGCTGGTTGAGACCGACGCCGGGTCAGAGGTCGCAAAGGCACGACACGGTCCAAAGCTCCAGCCGCGCCCGCTCCCAGGCCGCAACTAGCTCTTCAGTCGAGTCGTGGGACAGGTGTTCGGGAAACGCCCAAGCTCCGCCAGGAACCTCTCCGGTCCATCAGGCGCCTGGGACGGAACCAACGCATTGGTTCCGCCTCCCGCGATGGTGGGTAGCGGTCAGAAAGTCTAGATGAAGGAGAAATGATCTGACCATGACAAAGGTTCCACAACTAAATCATTTAAAACCAGATCATTAAACCACTGGCCAGAGATAAAAATCAGGTCTAGGGTACCTCCCCGGCGTGGGTAGGGCCGTCAATTAACTGAATCAGGTCCATGGCCGTCATGGAAGCCATGAACTCCTGAGCTGTCGAGGATGCTACGCGGCTGATGGCAAATTGAAATCCCCATGACCAGCAGTCTGGGGTCTCAACTGCCAACCCGCCAGCAACTCCAACAACTCAGGCAGGGCTGTAGTCACGCAGCAAGGAGCCAGGTACGTGATCAACAAGCCCACCTGAGTTCTCGACCCCACTTCACGAAGAGGATTCACACCCAGCTATCTGAGGCACAGTGGTCTCCCTCGGCTCCAGACTCTCCTTGATGATAACCGCCACCCCTCCACCCCTACCCTGGGCCCTCGGCTGATGGAATGCTCGGAAGCCTGGTGGGCACATCTCCACTAGGGGAACCCCCCCTTCGGTGCCCAACCAGGTCTCCGTAACGCCCATAACGTCCGCGGTCCCTTCCTGAATAAGATCTGAAATCAGGGGGGCTTTATTAACCGCGGACCTGGCATTACATAACATCAGCCGGAGGCCCAGGTCCCGATTATCCTGGCCACTCGGGTCACGGGAAATTTCTGGGGGGCCGGAGCACGCAATCGCTCGTAAACAGCGAGGGCGAGCCCCCGAAACCTGATGTGGCCCCCCCCTTCCGTCATATCTGCCTCTCCCACTTACCGTAATAATAGCTCGACCCTGACAAACTGGAACGACACCCCTCGCCATAACCCCAGGACCTATTAAGTTACACAACACATGGTGGACCTAGCCCCTTCCCTGACGGGCCCATCCACCCCCCAGAACCAAACCCGTCAGTTTCCCTCCCCCCCTTAAAATTCCCCTTAAAACTCCCTGGTAAAAAACGATTAAAAACAGTTCATTAAAAATCCCCTAAGCCTCCTAGATTTCGCATGCCAATTCTCGGGGTTCCAAAACCCGTCCTCGAGATGTGCCCTCGATAGTGTGGAGGGCCAGACCTGCGAGAGAGGGGAATCTCGCAGGGCAAGAAGGTCCGCAGTTGAAAATCTTCGCATCAATAAAAATACAGTACAGTCAGCAGTCCAAAAAAACCTGTATAGCAAAATGACTACGGATTGAAAAAGTGATGTATTTTTCACACTGGCAGCATCTCCATGGCCACATGATCCAAATTCAGATGCTTGGCAGCTGACTCACAGTTATGACGGTTGCAGTCTACATGTTATTCCCCTTTTGTGACCTATTTTTTTGATTTTTGATTTTGATTTTTAGACAAACATACATAAAAACATAACACCATCTTCAATTGCAAATACAAATGTGACCTTCTGACAGCGGGAAAGCCAGATTCACTTAAAAACCATTTTACTAGCTGAACGATTTCAGTGATTCACTTAACAACTCTGCCATGAAAGGTCTTAAAATGGGGCAAAAGTCACTTAGCAACAGCAATAGCAATTGGACTGATATACCGCTTCACGGTGCTTTTACAGCCCCTCTCTAAGCGGTTTACAGAGTCAGCCTCTTGCCCCCAACAACCTGGGTCCTCATTTTACCCACCTCGGAAGGATGGAAGGCTGAGTCAACCTTCAGCCTGTGGTGAGATTCGAATTTTTTGCAGGCAGTCAGGAGAAGTAGCCTCAGGAGTGAAATTCAGCAGGTTCTGACAGGTTCTGGAGAACCGGTAGCGGAAATTTTGAGCAGTTCGGAGAACCGGCAAATAGTACATCTGACCAGCCCATGGTGCCTCTGACAGCCAAAATGGTCCATGGGGGAGGGGCATGCACTTCCCACCCACCCCGTGCCCTGTTTTTGGCCTCCACCACCTTCTGCAGGATTCTGGCAGCCAAAAACGCGCCTCCCCGGCCTCTTTTTGGCCAGCAGAGTGATGCAGGACACCATAGAGGCCAAAAGTGGGCCGGGGTGGTAGGTGAGTGGCAGAATGCTGCAGGAGGCCATGGAGGCTGAAAACGAGCTGCAAGTGGCCTCGCAACCCACCCACCCTGCGCTGTTTTCAGCTGGCAGAGTGCTTCAGGGGGGCCAGCAGAGTGCTGCAGGAGGCTGTGGAGGCCAAAAACAAGCCATGGGTGGCCTCATGAGGCCCTGCTGGCCTGTTTTCAGTTGGCAGAGTACTACAGGGGGGCCAGCAGAGTGCTGCAGGGGGCTGTAGAGGCCAAAAATGGGCCATGGGTGGGGGGGAAGCAGAGTGCTGCAGGAGACCGTGGAGGCTGAAAACGGGCCATGGGTGACCTCGCAACCCCCCCTGGCCTGTTTTCAGTTGGCAGAGTGCTACAGGGAGGCCAGCAGAGTGCTGCAGGGGCCTGTAGAGGCAAAAAAACAGGCCACAGGGGCCTCACACAGCCCCCAAACACCCTATTTTGACTGGCAGGGTGAAGCAAGAGGCGTCCGTCCCATCTCCTCCCCCTCTCCGCTTCCCCCCCCTCCCGCTGGCCCATGGAGGAGAACTATGATGCTGTTCCGGCCATGGAAGAAATCCAGTTTGACACCCCTGGTATAGGGTCATCTGCTTGAACAGAGGTTAGACTAAAAGACCTGCAAGGTCCCTTCCAACTCTTATTCTGTTAACAGAACTTCTAGTCCTTGTAGATGAAGGCTAAGAAGGTACTAGGGGGGTGTCACACTGCCTTTATTGATAGAGAATTCCCAAAGAGCACGAATGAACCCTCAAAGCGTCCTTTTTATGTAACAGAAGGCAAAATAAATAAATTAACAAAGGCAACCGTAATGACAGTCCTTGACTGATATATAATTTTGCGGGCTCAACACTTGTTAATGGCAACCATAGCTTCAGTCAGGGCCAATATATTACAAGAAATAAAATACAAGGAGCAAGATTTAGACCCTAAATCTTTAACTGAGGCTATCAGTTAAATTTTGAGATGAACCACAGATTGCAGGCTGGATGGTTTTCTTTTGCTATGTACACAGTGACTTCTTAGATATAAAGCTTGTTCAATTGTTTCTGTTTTGTACCTTGATGCAGGTATCTTTTCTTTTATGTACACTGAGAGCATATGCATCAAGACAAATTCCTTGTGTGTCCAATCACACTTGGCCAATAAAAAATTCTATTCTATTCTATTTTTAAGTCAAAGATTGAAATTAAATTAAATAGGGCACAGAATCTGGTAAGGATTAAGGGGCCTGGTCACAGACCAATTAGAGCTGAAAAGAAATCAAGTTTTCTTACAAACATTTCATTACCCAACTAATCAATGCTACTGACTATAGTTTGTTCCCTCTTTCTATACAGTAACTTGGTTTTCTCATTGCTAGTTCCTTGATTAGGGTATTGTTTGCTACTTGCTTGCTTGTTTGTCTGGTGTTAATCCCTGCTTATCTGGGTGTAAACTGATGGAGGAGATGTATGCTGGTCTTTCTGTTTCCTTCTTTTCTTTTCTTAGTGTCTCTTTTGAATGATGTGTAAACATGGTTTATTTCTGTGTGTCTATTGATGGCTGATTTGTCTGAATGCCAACTTGCAGAATTTCCTAGCATTTTTGCATTTAGCTGGTCCTGGGATGCTCACGGTTTCCCAGTTGAAATTATGGTCAAGTCCTTTACGGTTCATGATCTGTTTGTATAAACAACCTGAAATTAAAACCATGTGCTGAGTGACTGTTAACAATCTCCCTGATTGGAACGTGGCTGTCAGCACTAATCCAGCTGCTGATCACATCAATTTTCTTTAAAGGGTTTTTAACTGATTAACCATTACAAATTGATTAACCTTTTGTTCCCAAAGAAAATGAAAATCAGGTTTTGGATACTTGACGCAAGGCAGATTGTAATTATAGCTCCTACAGTAATGTCTTGTTAGCACTTCCATGTTGGCATACTCGTAAGTCATTAGATCTTCCATCAAAAGCTCTTCTGCGTCTCTCTAACCATTGCAGTCACTACGTTGATCTTACAATGCTTTAGGAATGTCGACTGGAATTAACAGCAGCCTTTTCACAGCCTCCAGTTTTCCCAGTAGAGTTTCGACAAGAGTTTCGTGGATTAAAATGCATCACACTAAGACAGGCATATACAACCAGTTGTTTAATGATTGTTGTTGTTGTTAGTTGCGAAGTCGTGTCCAACCCATCGTGACCCCATGGACAACATTCCTCCAGGCCTTCCTGTCCTCTACCATTCTCTGGAGTCCATTTAAACTCATGCCTACTGCTTCACTGACTCCATCCAGCCACCTCGTTCTCTGTCATCCCCTTCTTCTTTTGCCCTCAATCTTTCCCAGCATTCGGCTCTTCTCCAGGGAGTCCTTCCTTCTCATTAGGTGGCCAAAGTATTTCAGTTTCATCTTCAGGATCTGGCCTTCTAAAGAGCAGTCAGGGTTGATCTCCTCTAGGACTGACTTGTTTGTTCACCTTGCAGTCCAAGGAACTCGCAGGAGTCTTCTCCAGCACCAGAGTTCAAAGGCCTCCATTCTTCGGCGCTCAGCCTTCCTTATAGTCCAACTTTCATAGCCATCCATTGCAACTGGGAAAACCATAGCCTTGACTATACACACTTTTGTTGGCAGGGTGATGTCTCTGCTTTTTAGTACGCTGTCTAGATTTGCCATAGCTTTACATACTTATATAATTATATATACTTATATAATTTACATACATATATAACATAGTGTTACTCTTTACATACCCTGTAAAGAGTAACACTTCATCGAGGTTAGAATAACAGGGTGGGAAAGGACCTTGGGGGTCTTCTAGCCAACACTCTGCTCAAGCAGGAGACCTTACACCAGGGGTGTCAAACTCAAGGCCTGGGGGGCTGGATCTAGCTCACAGGGTATGGCAAAGGACCGGCCTGCAGTGCTTCTGCCAGTGAAAATTGTGCTCAGGTGGGTGGCCCTCCCGAGCTCCGTTTTTGCTGGCAGAGGATTGCAGGAGGCCGTGGCAGCTGAAAACGGAGCTCAGGAGCCCGTTTTCAGTGGCAGAGCACTCGGGCTCCCACAGGCGCACCTGACATGAGTGACGTCAAGTTGGCTGTGCCCACCCTGGCCACACACACACGCACACACATACCTGAGGTCAAACACAACCCTGATGTGCCCCTCAATGAAATCGAGTTTGACACCCGACACCCCGCCTTATACCATTGCAGACAAATGGTTGTGCAATCTCTTCTGAAGAACCTCCAGTGATGGGGCACTCACAACTTCTGGAGGCAAGTCGTTCCACTGGTTAATTGTTCTCATTGTCAGGAAGTTTCTCCTTTGCTCTAGGTTGGATCTCTCTTTAATGATCGGCCACCTTGTCTTGCTCTCAGGTGCTTTGGAGAATAGATCAACTCCCTCTTCTTTGAGACAGCCCCTCAAGTACCAGAAGATTGCTGTCACATCATCCCCTAGTCCTTCTGTTCATTAGACAAGACATACTCAGTTCCTGTTGTGGTCCGTCAGCAGCCTACGGAGCTGGCAATGGAGTCGGACAGCGATGAGGCTGAGGTGAGGCCAGGGCCATTGAGAAGTGAGGTGCGGACTCCAGACTGATAGTAGTGAGGTAGAGGAAAGGAGGAGCCTGTTCCTAATGCACACATGAGAAGAGCTGCCAGAAGGGGAGTAGGCCCTCAGGAGTAGGGCCAAGAGATGATTGGACCCTCCCATAAGGATAAAAACAGACCAGCACTGGCGTTTCAGCTTTGCCAGAAAACAATGTTGTAGCTGCATCGTCTGCTTCGTCTTCTGCTTCATATACGTCTTTGTTTTTGTGGCTTTTGCCAGGAAGGGCCTTTGGCAGTTTGCCTAATTGGACTAAGGTTTGTGAGATAACTGAGGAAGTTGTGTTGGGAGGCCTTTGTTTTACTTTGAGTTGAACGGTGCTGGGAATGAAGTAATTCCCAGCTGTTCAAATAAAGTTTGTTTTTCCACAGACTAAGTTTATTACTACCTACTTGGGCCTGGGTCACAACATTTCCCTCAAATCATTCATCAAACAGTTTAGACCTCTTGTCATTTTTGTTGCTCTTCTCTGCACTTTTTCTAGGGCATCTGCATCTTTTTTTTGTATCATGGTGAGCAAAATTGGACACAGTATTCCAGGTGTGGTTTCACTCGTACAGTATAAAGCAGTTCTAATATATATTTTTTTGCATTTATATCCTGCCCTTCTCCGAAGACTCAGGGCGGCTTACACTATGTCAAGCAATAGTCTTTATCCATTTGTATATTATATACAAAGTCAACTTATTGCCCCCAACAATCTGGGTCCTCATTTTATCTACCTTATAAAGGATGGAAGGCTGAGTCAACCTTGGGCCTGGTGGGACTTGAACCTGCATTAATTGCAAGCAGCTGCTGTTAATAACAGACTGCATTAGTCTGTTGAGCCACCAGAGGCCCTAATACTTTGTGTGATCTTGATAGTATTGATGCAGCCTAGGATCGCATTGGCTTTCTTGGCAGCTACAGCACACTGGTGGCTCATATTTAAGCGGTGATCCTACAGGACAGTTAGATCCCTCTCACAGTTACTAATGTTGAGCCAGTTATCACCTATTCTGTACCTGTGCATTTGATTTTTCTTGTCTATGTGTAGGACCAGGGGTGGGATTCATCTGGGTCAGACTGGTTTGGGAGAACCGGATGCTGATTTTATATCTGGTTCGCCAAATCGGTAGTTGCAAGGACTGGTTGGCCCCACTCACCCCTCCCAGGAGTCTCCATGTGGCCCATTTTTGATTCCAAATAAGTGCAGGGCCCACACAGAGGCTCTGGGAAGGTGAAAAATGAGCCTCCTGGAAATTCCAGAAGTCTGGAAACAGACCTGTTTTTGGCCTCCAGAGGGCCTCCAGAGCTCAGGGAAGGCTGTTTTCGCCCTCCCGGAGGCTCAAGAAAAAATGGGCCTACCGGAGGGCAAAAAATGGGCCTACTGGAAGTACTGGAAGTCCGGAAACAGGCTTGTTTTTGCCCTCCGGAGGGCCTCTGGAGCTTGGGGGGAGGCTATTTTCACCCTCCCGGAGGCTCAAGAAAAACCTCTGGAGCCTGGGGAGGGTGAAAATGCCCCCACCCGCCATGGTGCAGGAGGCCAAGTAGGCCTTGCCCACTATGGCCACACCCACCCAGCAACTGGCCAGAGAACTGATTGCTAAAATTTTTGAATCCCACTCCAGGTGTAGGACTCTACTTTTCTCGCCCATTTTGTTGGATAGGGCTCATTGTTCAAGTCAGTCAAGATTCTTCTGGGCCTTGAACCGATCTTCCAAAGTTTTAGCTAGCTTGGTGTTATCTGCAAATTTGATTTCTATTCTTCTATTCTCTCATCTAGATCATGTATGAAAATGTTGAAGAGTACCAGGCCTAAGACAAAACCTTGTTAGGTACCTGATTGCACACTTCCTTCCATGCAGATGTATTTCCCTTAAGGACTTCAGGCTAAGTGTGGTTGGTCAGCCAAATATAAATCCAATTTATGTTACTATATCTATCCCACAATGTTCTACAGTCTACTTTGTCAATTGCCTTTGTTCTGTCCCCCTCGCCTCAGTCCGAGCGATGGCTTAATTAGCCAACACTATCAGCTCTGGCAGCAAACTAGCAAGCATCTGCCAAGTGCCTCTGTTATCTCCCTCGATGCTGATGAGTCAACAAACAGTACTTCAGCTCTAGTCAAGCAGTTGTTTTGCCTGCTACGAAGAGGCATAGCAGCCCTTGCTGCTTTAATATCCTGTGGTGTGTGGCTCCATGACTCAGCACTTCCTAGGCCTGCCCCACCCTTGCTTCTGTTGTTTTCACCTCTCCTGCCTATGAAACCTAGGGTCCAGCCAGGCCTGATTGCCATCAGCTGGGTCTAGAGGCGTGGCCTGGATGGGGAAAGAGTCAGGGGACGGAGGCCTCATTATCTCCTCCACCTGGCCTGCCTCTGGCTCCTGGAGCTGAGCCAGGGAAGCCAATGCTCCCGAGGTAAGTCCTGATGGCCCTTCCCCCTCACTTTCCAAGTCACTTTCTGGCAGGGGGCCCAGCTTGGGGGGGCGGAGACACAACAGCCTTACTGAAGTCTAACTAAACTATGTCCACAACATCGCTTCACTTCACAGCGCATTTCAGATTCCACTCTGGTGAACCTCTCTCTAGAACATTAATTAAAAATAAGAAAAGAGCCACTTTTATGTAGTGATTAAGGCCAGGGTCTAGAAACTAGGATGCTTTGTGTTCTAGTCCCACCTTAGGCATGAAATCCAACTGGATGACTTTGGGCCAATGAGCAGGAGACAGTGAGTTCTAGTCCTGCCTTAGCCATGAAATCCAGCTGGGTGACTTTCAGCCAATCACCAGAAGAGGATGAGTTCTAGTCCCCCCTTAGGAATAAAATTCAGCTGGGTGACTTTCGGCCAATCACCAGGAGAGGGTGAGTTCTAGTCCCTCCTTAGGCATAAAATTCAGCTGGGTGACTTTCAGCCAATCACCAGGAGACAGTGAGTTCTAGTCCCTCCTTAGGCATGAATGGCAGCTGGGTGACTTTCGGCCAATCACCAGGAGAGAGTGAGTTCTAGTCCCACATTAGCCATAAAATTCAGCTGGGTGACTTTGGGCCAATCATCAGGAGACAGTGAGTTCTAGTCCCTCCTTAGGCATGAATGGCAGCTGGATGACTTTGGGCCAAACACCAGGAGATGGGGAGTTCTAGTCTTTGTATTGGTCACTCTTTGTCAGCTCAACCGACCTCACAGTGTTGCTCTTACGGAGAAAAATAAGAGGAGGAAGGAGTATTATGTATGCTCGTCATCTTGAGTTACTTAACAAGTAACAAAGGCATGATAAAAAAAGAATAATAAATAAAAATAAACATTTCCTGGAGTACAAATCTGTCCCGAAAACAGAAATAGGTCTTGGAAATAATTCAAAATGACTTGATCTTCCACAAATCAAGAAATGAATATTATCTTACTCCTGGAAACCTTGTCTTGGAATCAACACCGTTAGCCATAGAAAGAGTTTCTGAAACTCTAGTTTGTTTTTTTTACAAGTTTATTTCCCCCCCCCAAACCCTAGCAAATATTTCCATTTAAATGAGAAAGCCGTATAATTGCAGGAACTCTAATTACGCTAATCAGACAACATTCATGCTTTGCTTGTGCTATATCCATGCTGTTTTACCTGCAGCGATCCTACATCCTTGATAACTGTCAGTTCTTAAACACCGGAGCCTGGGTGGGGCTGTGGGAAGTCAAGTGGGTAGTGGGTGGCAGTGAAGCTAATTGAGATTTATAGCGAAGTATTTTACGAAAGTCTGCAGCTTTCTGATTAAAATATGCCTGCCTGGCTTGTCTTTGGGGGAAGGATGATAGCTGAACAATTAATCAGCGGAACAACTTGCCTCCAGAAGTTGTGGATGTACCAACACTGGCGGATTTTAAGACGAGATTGGACGACCGTTTGTCTGATATGGTATAGGGTTTCGGCTTCAGCAGGGGGTTGGATAGAAGACCTCCAAGGTCCCGCCCAACTCTGCTATTCTATTCTATTCTATTCTATTCTATTCTATTCTATTCTATTCTATTCTATTCTATTCTTTCTTTCTTTCTTTCTTTCTTTTCTTTCTTTTGTCAAACACAATGGTATATATAAGTATAAGCATGAAATAACCATACAAATTGGATACAATCAAGGGGAACATTTGGACAGGAATGGTAGGCACGCTGGTGCACTTATGCAGGCCCCTTACAGACCTCTTAGGAGTGGGGTGAGGTCAATAGTAGACAGTTTTTGGTTAAAGCTTTGGGGATTATGGGAAGAGACCACAGAGTCAGGTAGTTCATTCCAGGCATTAACAACTCTGTTACTGAAGTCATATTTTCTACAATCAAGATTGGAGCGGTTAACATTAAGCTTAAATCTATTGTTTGCTCTTGTATTGTTGCGATTGAAGCTGAAGTAGTCTTTTACAGGAAGGATATTACAATAGATGATTCTATGTGTTAAACACAGGTCATGTCAGAGTCGGCCGAGTTCCAAGTTTTCTAAACCCAGGATTTCAAGTCTGGTGGCATAAGGTATTTTGTTGTATTCAGAGGAAGGGAGAACTCTTCTTGTAAAATATTTCTGGACACGTTCAATTGTATTGATGTCTGAAATGTGGTATGGGTTCCAGACAGTCTTCTATTACTTTTCTGGTAGAAAAGGGAGGACAAGGCATGTGAAATGGGTGAGGACAGAAATATTTGTAATAACACATGTTGCTTCTGTGTATAAATAAAAATAGAGGCAATGTCCAATGTGGCCTGAAAATGTAAACCTTGCTTTGACCCCCTAATTTCTATAGTGGAATTAGAAAAGAAAGGGGGGAAAAGGAAGGAGGGAAGAAAGGAGAGAGAGAGAAAAAAGGAAGGAAGGAAAGAAAGAAAGAAAGAAAGAAGGAAGGAAGGAAGGAAGGAAGGAGGGAGGGAGGGAGGGAGAGCCAGAGGGAAGGAAGGAAGAGAGAGAGAAAGGAAGGAAGGAAGGAAGAAAGGAAGGAAGGGGGAAGGAGGGAGGAGAGAAAGAAAAGGAATGAAAGAAAGAAAGAAAGAGGAAGGAAGAAGAGAGAAATAAAAAACAAGAAAGAGAGAGATGAAAGAAAGAAGGAAAAGAAGGAAGGAAGGAAGGAAGGAAGGAAGGAAGGAAGGGGAAGGGAAGGAGGGAGGGAGGGAGGAGAAAGAGAAAGAAAAAGAGGGAGAAGAGGAGGGAGGGAGGGAGGGAGGGAGGGAGGGAGGGAGGAAGGAAGGAAGGAAGGAAGGAAGGAAGGAAGGAAGGAAGGAAGGAGGGAGGGAGGGGAAAGGAAATCCATTTGTCAAATGCAAAGCCTTCCAAATAGTTCTGGCCCTTTTCTATTTTGGGGGGATAATTATTTGACCATGGCTTAAATATCATTAAGTGCTGTGGCGAGTTAGTGCTCTTTACTTCTTGCCAAATGTCCCATTTTATATTGTGCTGGTTATTTTTTTTTTTTATTATTATTATTATTATACTCCATTCATTGAGTGGCCTTCCTGCTGATTCCTTTCCTTGTTAACAGGTAAAGCTGGACCTTAGTAGGTGACAGAAAGAGGGATGACCTAGGATGTTAAAAGAAAAGGAGGAAAATTGCAGTTGAAGGAATAAACGTAGGAGTCAAAGCAAGGAATTAATGGGAGGGAAGGAAGGCTGAATCAAAGCCTGCCATCGCCATGGGGATGCCTCATTGAACAGCTAGTTTAGACTTCGCATCCTCACCAAGCTTTCAGATAAAAGGTTCCAGGTTAATTGAGGGATTTCACCTCACCTCACCTCACCTCACCTCACCTCACCTCACTTCACTTAATAGAATAGAATAGAATAGAATAGAATAGAATAGAGTAGAGTAGAGTAGAGTAGAGTAGAGTACGGCAGGGTAGGGTAGGGTAGGGTAGGGTAGAGTAGCATAGCGTAGCGTAGCGTAGGGTAGGGTAGGGTAGGGTAGAGTAGCATAGCATAGCATAGAATAGAGTAGGGTAGGGTAGGGTAGGGTAGGGTAGGGTAGGGTAGGGAAGGGAAGGGAAGGGAAGGGTAGGGTAGGGTAGGGTAGGGTAGCATAGCATAGCATAGCGTAGCATAACATAGCATAGCGTAGGGTAGGGTAGGGTAGGGTAGGCAGGGTGGGGTGGGGTAGGCAGGGTAGGGTAGGCAGGGTAGGCAGCATAGCACAGCACAGCACAGTGCAGCGTGGCACAGCACAGCACAGCATGGCATAGCATAGCGAGGGGTAGGCAGGGCAGGTAGGCAGGGCAGGGTAGGCAGGGTAGGGTGGGGTAGGCAGCGAGGGCAGCACAGCGTAGCATAGCATAGAATAGCATAGAGTAGGGTAGGGTAGGGTAGCGTAGGGTAGCGTAGCATAGCGTAGCGTAGCATAGAATAGAATAGAATAGAATAGAATAGAATAGAATAGAATAGAATAGAATAGAATAGAATAGAATAGAATAGAATAGAATAGAATAGAATAGAATAGAATAATGAAAATAGCATAGCATAGCATAGCATAGCATAGTATAGCATAGCATAGAACCACAGAGTTGGAAGGGACCTTGGAGGTCTTCTAGTCCAACCCCCTGCTTAGGCAGGAAACCCTTCCGTCAATAACATCTCAAGAAACAAGGAGGAACAAGAGTGCCACCGTTCAGCTTCTAGCAGAGAGAATATGTGGGTCTAACTCACAGGATAACATCTTGACCAGGTGAATAAACCTTGCTAAATTAGTTTTCAGTTTAAGTCAGCTTCCCAGCACCAACAAAGTAAAGATGGCTGGATCATGGCTTAGGGATGGAACAGAGGTTGATACCCACACACACACACAACTTGGTTCCTATTGGGTTGGCCCTGGCCTTGTTAGAAGCTCTGGAGCAGGGGTCTCCAACCTTGGTCCCTTTAAGACTTGTGGACTTCAACTCCCAGAGTTCCTCAGCCAGCTTTGCTGGCTGAAGGACTCTGGGAGTTGAAGTCCACAAATCTTAAAGGGAGCAAGGTTGGAGACCCCTGCTCTGGAGAGTCATTGGCCACAAGGAAGAGGAGGAAGTCATAAATGACTTAGATGAGGGAATAGAAGGGGAACTCATCAAATTTGCAGATGACACTAAACTGGCAAGAATAGCCAACACCCCAAAAAGATCTTGACAAACTTGAACAATTGGCCCTATCCTACCAAATGAACTTTAATGTAGAGAAAATTAAAGTTTTACATTTTAGGCAGGAAAAATCAAAAGTATAAGTACAGATTAGGCGAGACCTGGCTCAAAAACACCAACTATGAGAGGGACCTTGGAGCCAGCCTTGTGCAGCCGTCGCCAAAAAAGCTAATACAATCCTGGGTTTTATAAATAGAGGCATAGAATCAAGATCATGTGAAGTATTGTTTTATAAAACCCTAGTAAGACCACACCTGGAATACTGCAACCAATTTCGGTCACCATACTACAAAAAAAGAGATGTTGAAACTTTGGAAAAAGTTCAGAGAAGAAGCGACTAAGATGATCAAAGGCCTGGAGATTAAAACACAGGAAGAACGGCTACAGGATTTGGGTCTAGCTATTCTAGAGAAAGGAAGAATTAGGGGTGACACGATAGCAGTATTCCAGTATTTGAGGGGCTGCCACAATGAAGAGGAGGGTCAAACTATTCTCCAAAGCACCTGAGGGCAGGAAACTAAGCAAAGACAGAAGCAACCTGGAATTAAGGAGAAACTTCCTAACAGTGAGGACAATTAACCAGTGGAACAGCTTGCCTCCAGAAACCGTGAGCGCTCCATCACTGGATGTTTTTAAGAAGAGACTAGATAGTCACTTATCTGAAATAGTATAGGATCTCCTGCTTGAGCAGGGGGCTGGACTAGAAGACCTCCACAGTCCCTTCCAGCTCATTCATTCATTCAAGGAAGGAGGGAAGGAGGGAGGGAGGGAAGGAAGGAAAGAAAGAAGGAAAGAAGGAAGGAGGGAAGGAAGGAGGGAGGGAGGGAAGGAGAGAGGGAGGGAGAGAGGGAAGGAAGTAGAAGGAGGGAGGGAGGGAGGGAGAGAGGAAAGGAAAGAAAGAAGGAAGGAAGGAAGGAGGGAAGGAAGGAGGGAGGGAGGGACAGAGGGAAGGAAAGAAAGAAGGAAGGAGGGAGGGAAGGAGGGAAGGAAGGAGGGAGGGAGAGAGGGAAGGAAGGAAGGAAGGAGGGAGGGAGAGAGGGAAGGGAAGAAGGAAGGAAGGAAGGAAGGAATCAATCAATCAATCAATCCATGCCTTAGTAAGTCCCTTCCTATGTTAACATGAGCTATTGCTGCTGGATAATATGCTGCGCACACTTTGATCCATTCATTCTTTTTAAGAGTCCAATTCCCTCATGCCAGCCAGGGGTCTGCTCCATCAGGCCGCTAGCAGGGAATGAATATAAGCCCTTCTGTCAAATTGACCAAAAAAACTTTCCTTTTAAAATATTTATTTATTCATTGATTCATTTGTTCATTAAGGGGAGGGAGGAGAGATTTTTACAGCAGCGGTCTTCCGAGAGGGGAAAAAAAAACTCAGCGTAATGATTTAGAAGAAGAATCTTTAAAGTGCAATCAGCCTCAGTTTTGATCTGATTTAGATGGACATAAAGGCTCGTTATCATCAAGGAAGGGCAATTAAATCAAGGCTGTTGAGCAATGGTGACTGAGCTGATGAAATTGCCTTGATCTAAATTCACATTCCTACTTGTGGTATACAAGCAGCCGGCGGAGCTGGCAACGGAGTCGGACAGTGATGAGGCTGAGGAAGAACATGGGACAGTCCTGGAGGCTGGGGAAGGCCCAGATGAAGGCCTCTGCATTGGAGGCAGAAGTGAGGCCAGGGCCATCAGGGAGTGATGTGCGGAGTCAGGAGCCTTCAGAGGATTACATTAGGATGTTCCTAATGCACGCCTGAGAAGAGCTGCCAGAAGGCAAGAGCAGCTCAAGCAAAGAGGACGACTCAGGAGTAAGGCCAAGAGATGATTGGCCTCTCCGATAAAGCTTAAAAGACCAGCAACTGCATTTGCGCTCTTTGCCGGAAAACAATGTTGAAAGCTTCATCTTGTTGCATTTGTTTTGTATCAGTGTCTTCTGAACTTTTGCCAAGATAGGCCTTTAGCAGTTTGCCTAATTGGACCAAGGTTGGTGATAGGACTGAGGAATTTGTGTTGGGTGGAATTTGCTTTAATTTAGTTGAACTACGCTGAGAATGAAGTAATTCTCAGCTGCTCGAATAAGGTTTGTTTGTTTTTACACTGACTGAGTTTCCCACCTACTGGGACACTACTGAAACTTCCTTCAACAAATTTTTGGAACCCTGTCATCAATGCAACATGGACCACACCATGTTAGATCATGCCAGCTGCTATGTCCTACACCAGGGGTGTCAAACTCAAGGCTCGTGGGCTGGATGTGGCCCATGGGGTGCTTAGATCTGCCCCGTAGGGCCACCCTGGCAACAGCAAAGGATCGGCCCGTGGTGCCTCTACCAGTGAAAATGGAGCTCAGGAGGCCTGCATGTGGGCCCTGCCGAGCTCCATTTTCGCTGGCAGAGGGCTAGCAAAACAAGCTAAAAGCAAAACGAAACGAAAGGAGAAATGTTTCCCCTTTTTGCATTTGAGCATCCAAGAAGGGATGAGAAAGGAAGAAGGGAAAGAGGAAAATCAAAGACGGAAAGATGGAAAGAAAGCAAGGAAGGAAAAAGAAGGAAAGAAGTGAAAGAAGAAGAAAGAGGGAAGAGGTAAGGAAAAAGAAAAGGAAGGAAGGAAGGAAGGAAGGAAGGAAGGAAGGAAGGAAGGAAGGAAGGAAGGAAGGAAGGAAGGAAGGAAGGAGGGAGGGAGGGAGGTAAGTCAGTCATCTGCACCTCCATAACTGTCTGGTTTGGTTCTGCAAACAAGACAGACACAGACTTCAGAGGATCATTAGAACTGCAGAAAAAACAATGGCTACCAACCTGCCTTCCATGGAGGACCTGCACGAGTCAAAAAGAGGGCTGTGAAAATATCTACAGACCCATCACATCCTGGACATAAACTGTTTCAACTCCTACCCTCAAAATATAGTTCTACTCCCACCTTAGGCATGAAAGCCAGTGAGTGACATTGGGCCAATCACCAGGAGACAGTGAGTTCTAGTCCTGCCTCAGCCATGAAAGTCAACTGGGTGACTTTGGGCCAATTATCAGGAAGCTGTGAGTTCTAGTCCCGCCTCAGGCATGAAAGTCAACTGGGTGACTTTGGGCCAATCACCAGGAGACTGTGCGTTCTAGTCCCACCTCAGGCATGAAAGTCGACTGGGTGACTTTGGGCCAATCACCAGGAGGCTGTGAGTTCTAGTCCCGCCATAGGCATGAAAGTCAACTGGGTGACTTTGGGCCAATCACCAGGAGACTGTGAGTTCTAGTCCTGCCTCAGCTATGAAAGTCAACTGGGTGACTTTGGGCCAATCACCAGGAGACTGTGAGTTCTAGTCCCGCCTCAGGCATGAAAGTCAACTGGGAGTCTTTGGGCCAATCACCAGGAGGCTGTGAGTTCTAGTCCCGCCTTAGGCATGAAAGTCGACTGGGAGACTTTAGGCCAATCACCAGGAGGCTGTGAGTTCTAGTCCCGCCTTAGGCATGAAAGCCAGGTGTGTGACTTCGCATCAGTCCCTCTATCTCAGCCGAATCCACCTCACAGGGTTGTTGTTGTTGGGAAAATAGGAGGAGGAAGGACTACTATGTATGTTTTTCATGTTGAGGGATCTATAAAATAGTAAAAGTGCGATGAGAATCAAATAAATAAATCCCAACACCATCATATTTTCAGCCCAAAGACAAGACAAGACAATAGGGCCGTGGTGGCTCAGGCTGTAAGATAGCCTGTTATTAAAACACAGCAGCCTGCAATTACTGCAGGCTCGAATCCCACCAGGCCCAAGGTTGACTCAGCCTTCCATCCTTTATAAGGAAGTAAAATGAGGACCCAGATTGTTGGGGGGCAATAAGTTGACTTTGTAAATATACGAATAGAATGAAACTATTGCCTTACACACTGTAAGCCACCCTGAGTCTTCGGAGAAGGGCGAGATATAAATGTAAATAAAAAATAAAAAAATAAAAAAATACTTTTAATGGAATAGGATGTCTGGGGTTTAGTTTAGGTTTTTTTTTGGGGGGGGGGTGTTTGGCCTATCTTGGAATGAAAAGAAATTAGGGAATTTCTTTTGCGTGGGGAAGAAAGCAGAACGGCTTTGAAATCCACTTTCTCTAACTACCTCCTTCCTCTAAAAAGATACATTTCCTGGCCTCTTTTATTGAGTGAGTTGATTGAAAAGTGGTTAGGTTTGTGCTAAAAGCATTCGCCTGGCTTGTCTTTTGAAAGCGATGTCTGTGTGATTGCAATATAAAATTTGGAAGGTTTCTTCGCCCCCGCCCTCCCGTCTCTCTGTCCATTGACCAGACTGCTTGAAAAGGCCAGATATAGAAGTTAACCCAGGACGGGAGCTGTTTGCTGTCAAAATAGGAAATTTTAATGCAAGTTTTAATCTTTTAATTGGTACTTTTTGTTGTTTTATCTTAAAGAATTACAAAAAAAAATAGCTCTGATGTGTACGCCGAAAATGCTTATAAGTTTGAACAGCTGGAATATGTTTATTTTATTTATTTGCAAAATTTGGAGGCTGCCCCTCTTACCTCAAGATAACTCTGGGGCGGGGGTGAAATCCAGCAGGTTCTGAAAGGTTCTGGAGAACCGGTAGCGGAAATTTTGAGCAGTTCGGAGAACTATCAGTGGAAATTTTGAGCAGTTCGGAGATCCAGCAGCGGAAATTTTGAGTAGTTCGGAGAACCAGCAAATACCACCTCTGGCTGGCACCAGAGTGGGTTGGGAATGGAGATTTTGCAGTATCCTTCCCCCAGGAGTGGGGAGGGAATGGGGATTTTGCAGTATCCTTTCCCTAGAGTGAGGTAAGAATGGAGATTTTGCAGTATCCTTCCCTTGCCACGCCCACCAAGCCACACCCACAGAACCGGTAGTAAAAAAAAATTGGATTTCACCACTGCTCTGGGGATATATAAGTTAATATCACTGGGTGGCCCTCAGTTTCACACTAAATCAAAAGAATATAAGTTGAGAAAACGGCTTTGCATCAGGTCCTTTTCAATGTAAATGTCTGAAAAATAAATCGGATCAGATAGCGAGATCTGATTTGAGTTAGAGATCAAAAGCAGCTCAGATCGAGATCTCAGTTTGATGATCCAGGAAAGCATATTTACGTTTTCCTCCAGAATGGTGCTTGAATCAATAAATATAGTTGTTGTGGCCTGTTGGCTGCTGGTCCCTCCAGCAGCCAAATTAGATGAGGCGGCGGCAGCTTAGGAGTCAGGGCCAGCATCAAGGCAACCTGAGAGCTTCGAGGGGGAAGAGGGAATGGAGCTGGCAGAGAGAGAGAGAAAGAGAGAGAGAGGGAGGGAGGAAGAGAGAGAGAGAGAGAGAGCCTAGGTCATCCGTCAGCCCTAAGATGGAGAGTCAACAGCCCCCAGGTCTGGAGGTGGCTGATGAAGAAGAGGAGGAACAGCTGGGTCCAGTGCCTGATATGTGGAGGCACAGAAAGCAGAGGAGAGGAGAGCAGTGGAAATCTATGGGCCACTCCTTGGGTTGGAAGAGCCACCGCTGCTAGCAAAGCCCCACCCTAGCTCTGGGGATAAAAGGCAGGGGGTGGAGATGAATAAGTGTGGCAGACAACTATTCATCTCCCTGCTGGACAGACTTGTTAGCCTGTGTTGAGAGAAACATTTTTGATGGATCTGCTGGAGCTCCTAATAAAGGAATAATTGATTTAAATACAGAGGGTTTGTCGTGTTTGGGGAGCTGGGTCAGAACAATAGTCCTCAATTTATAACCGTAAGGGTGCCTGCCCATCCTGGTTGTAAGACATAACAGTTGTAAAATGGGTCATCTGCGTGACCAACCTTTCTGGCAGAAGTCGTTAAGCAAACACCACAGTCATTAAGCAAACTAATGATTTGCTATGGGTCAGTTTCAAGCACACTCATTGTAAAATATGGTCACATGACCACAGGACCCTACAAACAGCCATAAATGTGGGATGATTGCTGAGAATCCAAAATGCAGTCATGTGACCATGGGGGGCATCCATCAGAATTTCAGAACTGGGTCATCCAAAACCCCAGAGAGGCTCATTGAAACTTTGAACGGTCTCTAAGTGACCAGTCATAAGTGGAGGACTACCTGTATCTATCAATTCTCCATTGATATGACTCTAGTCAAGGCACCAGAGATTTCCAGAGATCTATCTATGATTTATTTCCACGGTTCCTCAGTTATTGTGTACGCTCAAACTTAGCACCCCAAATTCAACTACATCTGGTTCTCCAAGATCAATTGCAGTCAAACTGTAGTGACTGATCTCTATTGCACTTTTCCTTTGGTTAGAAATTCTGTTTATATAAAGCACCACAGACCAAACAGAAGAGTACAGTCACCATGTGCTTTACTGCTCAACTATTTAAACTGTACCAGGAAATGGAACTCTACTTAGAACAAAATAACATGGAGTCTATACCATAGATCCAAACTTGTAAAAGCTGCCATCTACTGGCTAAATACTACTGTAGTTGTTGCATAGAAATAAATTCCCACAATGAATTCCAAAACCTTTGCTGGCTGCATCTCCACAGTTCTGAGTTTAATGAGGATCATTGTCAAGTATCCTTTGAAGATGATTTTTGAGCCAGCTCTGTCATGCCATCCAACCCCTACTTAACTGGCTTGTTAATCAGCATGTCACAGAAACTTGGCCAAAATGCTTTAATAAAGTCACGGTGTCTCTTACCTCTTCAAAATATTTCCATAAATATTGTAGTAAGGAAAACAACCCTCTTTTTTTTCCCTCCCCCCTCTCTGGTCTCTCTTTTTGTGCAGAAGAAAAACAGGAGGCAAGCTGTTCCACTGATTAATCATTCTCACCGTCAGGAAATTCCTTGTTATTTCCAGGTTGGATCCCTCTCTGATGAGCTTCCACCCATTGCTTCTTGTCCTGCCCTCGGGTGCTTTGGAGAATAAATCAACACTCAATTCCCTCTGACAGCCTGACTTTGTTCAGCTAAGAGTACCTAGTTCCTTTAGAACAGAACTCGATTTCATTGAGGGCCGAATCAGGGTTGTGTTTGACCTTGGAGGACCGAGGTAGGTATGGCCAGCTCAACATCACTTGTGTCGTGGGCGCCTGTGGTGGCCCAAGCGCTTGGCAAAAACAGACTCCCGAGCTCCGTTTTCAGCTGCAACGGCCTCCTGCAACTCTCTGCCAGCAAAAACAGAGCTCCATTTTCATCGGAAGAGGCACTACAGGACTGGTCCTTTGCTGTTTCCAGGGTGGCCCTGTAGGCCAGATCTAAGCACTGTGAGTTTGACACCCCTTCCTTAGACGTTCATCATGCTAGTTAGTCTCCAGATCCTTGATCATCTTTGTTGCCCTTATCAGCACTCTTCCTAGGGCTTCAGCATCTTTTCTGTAACACTTTAGGATTATGGGAAGAGACCACAGAGTCAGGTAAAGTGTTCCAAGCACTGATGATTCTGTTACAGAAGTCATATTTTCTGCAATCTAGACTGAACGGTTAACATTAAGTTTAAATCTATTGGTTGCTCTTGTATTATTATAATTGAAGCTGAAGTAGTCTTTAACAGGAAGGACATTACAATAGATGATTCTATGTGTTAAACTTAGGTCTTGTTGAAGGCGACGGAGTTCTAAGTTTTCTAAGCCTAGGATTTCAAGTCTGGTGGGATAAGGTAGTTTGTTGTTTTCAGAGGAGTGGAGGACTCTTCTTGTGAAATATTCCTGGAAGCGCTCAATTGTATCAATGTCCGATATTCAGTGTGGGTTCCAGACAGATGAGCTGTATTCAAGGATTGGTCTAGCAAAGGTTTTGTATGCTCTAGTTAGTAGTGTAGCATTACCGGAGAAGAAACTACTCAAGGTTAGGTGTACTACCTTTAATGTCTTTTTGGCACTGTTGTTACAGTGGGCTTTGGAACTTAGATCATTTCATATGAGTACTCCAAGGTCCTCGACTTATGACTAGTCAACATTATGATGGACCATTCCAAAGCTTCTTACAACCTAGATTTGAAGTTCTGATGGCCATCCCTTCTTTCTTCAATCACATGAAGTTTTTGGCTGGAACCTGCCATTTTTTCCACGTTTCTGGCAAAATACACGTTTTGCAGACAATGGATTTGAAAAAGATGTAAAATTGGGCGCAGTCACAGGATGACCCGCTTAATGACTGGTAAGATAGAAATGTAATTCTGGGCTGAATGATAGCTGTAATTCGAGGACTAATTGTACTGGAATTTACGTAGTTCTTACTCCCTAGCTGGGTGGAGTTTGACACCTCCCACATCAGACATAACCCCAGTTTCTCGCAGTTCAATTCTTTTTAATTAGTTTATCAAAATATAAAATAGAGAAATGGAAAGAAAAAAGAACCTAATGGGAAAATAGGAGAGGAGAAAGGGAAGAGGAAAAAGTATAGAGTAAAGAGGAAAAGGAAGTATTGACCTCCAACTTTTTTGGGGGGAAGTAGAACAAGGTAACAACATAGAATCTCAACTCTTTTCTTTTAAACAATAATAGGTACTAGCCATTTCTGTAACAACAAACCCAGCTGGCCAGCAAAGCGCGTAATTAAAATTTCATTTTTCTTCTCCCTCAAGCACAAAGTCCAATCGCGGTTTCCAAGTAGAAACAAAATTAATTGTGTTGTTTTCTTCAATCAAAGTAGTCAATTTAGCCATCTCTGCTAAGCCCATCCACTTTTGCAGCTCTTCGTCCATTGTGAGAATCAAAGTATCCTTCCATTTTTCTGCATATAATATTCTCGGATTGATCCAGACGGAGAGCGTGAGCTGAATGCCAAGAACAGGAAAGCATTTTTGCAGTTCAGACCGGTTCGGGAAAACCGGTAGTTCTGACCAGTGGCTGGGCCCACCCACCCACCCTGGCGCCATCACGTCCTATATAATCGCCGGGTTTTTGCCGCTGTACGCATGCGTGCACCCACGCTCACATTTTCAGATCGATGAACCGGTTGTTATAGTATGTAATACTCACCTCTGCTGATAGGATTTGAGATTGTGGCCACAGCATGAGGAGACCATAATATAGCTCCATAGTTTGTCTGGGGTGTTGTTTGTTGCTCTTAGCTTACATGTCTAGAAGTTAATGACTAGAAACTTTTTTTTAATTTAATTTTATTTTGTCACAACAGTATATACAATCATCAACATAAACAATAATTCATCATGAGAGAAAAAGTATATATAAGTAAAAGTATAAGTAAAAGTATGCATATAATACTATAATGAAGGGAACAATAGGACAGGAATGGTAGGCACTTTTGTGCTCTTATGCACGCCCCTTATAGTCCTCTTAGGAATGGGGTGAGGTCAATGGTAGACAGTTTTTGGTTAAAGCTTTGAGGATTTTGGAAAGAGACCACAGAGTCAGGTAGTGTATTCCAAGCATTAATAACTCTGTTACGGAAGTCATATTTTCTGCAATCAAGTTTGAAGTGGTTGACATTAAGTTTAAATCTATTGTTTGCTCTTGTATTGTTGCGATTGAAGCTGAAGTACTCTTTTACAGGAAGGTAAACTTGAGCTACAGAACGTGAAACTGAATTTAAATACTGCAGTGCCAGGAGGATGGTTTATTAGAAATACTTGGCATCTTTTAAAATGCTGGATAATTTTATTAAAACTTAAAAGCTTTTGGTTGCTGGTTTTTTAAAAACTAAATCCCAATAAACTGCACGTCATTAATTACTACTTTCTGCATTTCCATCTGAAACGGCCTTCAAATAATTTTAATAGATGGTTGCCACTTGTACAATTTAAAGACAATCTGATTTGGAGTCCTGTTTGTTGAAAGCATTGGCTTGTAAGGAAATTCATTTTGGCACAGAGCCGTGATCTAAGCAACTTCATTTTATCAGGATATTTTATTCTGTTGGGTTTTGTTTTTTTTTAATTATCAGGGAGAGCCTGATGAGATTTTGAGATTCTTCTCTCCCCAGCAAAATCAATTAACCTCGCAAAATGATAGCATGTTGTGTTCTCATTACTTCGCTTGACAGAGAGCGTACACAATGATCCATGACAAAATAGTCCAGGCCTGTCATGACCAATTCTGACCTCAGAATAGTCTAAAATAATCTATTTTAGGCGTTCCAGAATGGGACAGGTAGGCTTCTGAGGAGGGTTTCGCATCCATTATAGAATGTATTATTATTAAATTATTATAAACTCTGGATAGTGAATAAATAAGTAAATAAATAAACATACCTCAGGTTGTTAACCATTCCTTAGAAAATTCTCCTTCGGAGTCCCGTCTCATCTTAGTCTTCTGATATTTGAGGGGCTGTCAGATGCGGTGGCTCATTGGCTAAGACGCTGAGCTTGTCGATCAAAAGGTCGGCAGTTCAGCGGTTCGAATCCCTAGTGCCGCATAATGGGGTGAGCTCCTGTTACTTGTCCCAGGGTCTGCCAACCTAGCACTTCGAAAACACATAAAAAATGCAAGTAGAAAAAATAGGGACCCCGTTTGGTGGGAAGGGAAGAGCATTCCGTGTGCCTTTGGTGTTGAGTCATGCCGGCCACATGACCACAAAGACATCTTTGGACTGTGCTGGCTCTTCGGCTTTGAAATGGAGTTAAGCACCGCCCCCTAGAGTCGGGAACGACTAGCACGTATGTCCGAGGGGAACCTTTACCTTTTACAGAAAGAAGAGGGCGTCAACTTAATTCTAAGTTGCATCAACAGAGGAATACAATCAAGATCAAGGGAGGTACTAATACCACTCTATAATGCCCTAGTAAGACCACACCTAGAATACTGCATCCAGTTTTGATCACCACACTATAAAAAAGATGTTGAGACTCTAGAAAGAGTGCAGAGAAGAGCAACCAACAAGATTAGGTGACTGGAAACCAAAACATACAATGAACAGTTGCAAGAACTGGGCATGGCTAATCTAGTGAAGAGAAGAACTAGGGGAGACATGATAGCAATATTTGAGAGGCTGCCACATAGAGGAGGGCATCAAGCTGTTTTCCAAAGTACCTGAAAGCCAGACAAGGAATAATGGATGGAAACTGAACAAGGAGAGATTCAATCTAGAAATTTCCTGTCAGTGAGAACAATTAAACAGTAGAATGACTTGCCACTAGAAGTTGTGGCTGTTCCAATACTGGAAGTTTTTAAAAAGAGATTGGACAATGATCGGTCTGGAATGATATAGGATTTCCTGCTGGAGCAGGGGGTTGACTAAAAGACCTCCAAGATCCCTTCTAATTTGTTATTCTGAATTATATTCTGTATTTTATATCTTGGACACCATTTTCTAAAATGTGGTGCCCAGATCCGGATACAGTAATTCTAGGAACAGTCTGACTAATCCAAATTGGACAGGACTCATGATTTCTGTTCATCAAGTTGAGTACATCAAGTTCAGCACAGCCTACATTGTTCACAGAACATCCTTAAGAAAAAGAAATTGATCCCGCCTGGCTTTGAAAATAGTTTTCTCCTGATTTTTAGTGTTTTTTCTAATTTTTACATGCAAAGTTCATGTCCTTCTGTAGAGTTACGGCCCTTCCTGGCTGTCGCAAGTGCAGGGCATTCCCAATTGAAGCTGATTGTGGACTTCGTTTTTCTATTCTTACTTCTACAGAAGTATGTGTGTGTGTGTGTGTGTGTGTGTGTGTGTGTGTGTGTGTGTGTGTGTAAATCACTGATGCATCATCACGAAATCTCCAGAACCGTAAAGAATACAAACTTGAAATTTGCCACGTGTGTTCCTCTTGGCTTCTAAGTGCTTGCTAAGAAAGGATTTTTCGAAATGACCATCAGGTCATTAGTATTTCTTATATTATTATTAACATGCTCTGATACTAAGGAGTTAGAGGTTCTATTCCCCCATCCCACACCTGAAAAAAACTCTGTTCCAACTGCCACTTGGGCATGGGCATGGCCAGCTCATGACTCATCCGGCCTGTGGGCTGGGAGTTTAGACATTCTATTCCCCACCTGAAAGGGAAAGAAGGGGATAAGATAGGAGACGCTTCTGTGGGGCAAGCCTGAGGGAGAGAAGGGGATAGGAGAGGATCAATGGGGCCAGCCTGAGGGAGAGAAGGGGGATAGGAGAGGAGAGGTTCAGTGGGACAAGGTCGAGGGAGAGAAGGGGATAGGAGAGGATCAATAGGAGAGGATCAATGGGGCCAGCCTGAGGGAGAGAAGGGGGAGAAGAGAAGAGAGGAAAGGTTTCAGTGGGGCAAGCCTGAGGGAGAGGAGAGGAAAGGAGAGGAGAGGCTTCTGTGGGGCAAGCCTGAGGGACAGAAGGGGAGAAGAGAAGAGAGGAAAGGTTTCAGTGGGGCAAGCCTGAGGGAGAGGAGAGGAAAGGAGAGGAGAGGCTTCTGTGGGGCAAGCCTGAGGGACAGAAGGGGAGAGGAGAGGCCAATCATAACTACTCAATAATTTTCAAGTTGTACGTGTTGATTTATCAAGCCCGATCACATAGTTTCATAGCGGAGCACAAGCATCCAGCTAGTTCTATCTAAATTACAGATGTGTCTCGAGCCATTTGTGTTAGTAAAAGTTTTAGAGGGCCTTTGTTCTAAATTTCCCTCAAGGGCAGAGCAGGGCAAATATAAGTTTACCACAAGGGAAAAAGAAAGAGACAGAGAGAGAGAGAGAAAAAAAAGGGGGGGGATATCCACGATAAATGGGAAGAATTGCCACATCTATTATTGTGGTGATTTTCAAGCTACAATCTCAAATGATGCAATTCATCCAGGATCCCATCCGCGGATTTGCTGAGTTTCCCTTACTCACAGAGTACGCCTGTTTTCCGGCAGAGCTGACAAAAGGTGGAACCTCTGTGGCTTCTTGACAAGCTAAGTGAATCCATTTTGTCTGTAAACATCGTATAACATTCGGGGGGGGGGGTTGCTGTCATGGCTAATTCAGCAGGAAGCTACTCGGGCCACTTTTCATTACGGTGTTTTGCTTTGAGGTTATTCAGTGACTCAGCATCCCTTCCCAACGTCTCCTGCTCTCCCTGACAAAGTTTTTCTAACTCAGAATAACAGAGTCGGAATGGACCTTGCAAATTTGCAAAGAAGGTACATTACATATATCACATCTGTCCGTCCGTCCATCCATCATGTATGTATGTATGTAATCTATCTATCTATCTATCTATCTATCTATCTATCTATCTATCTATCTATCTATCTATCTATCTATCATCTATCTATCCGTCCTCCCCCTCTGTGTGTGCATATACACACATATAAAAATATAAATATACATATAAATATATTCATCCATCTATCCATTCATCCATCCACCCATCATTTATCTCTCCTTTACTCCCTCCTCCCCTCCTACCCCCTCCCCCTCCATCATCCATCTATCTATCTATCTATCCATCCGTCCTCCCCCTCTGTGTTTGTATACACACACACACATATAAAAATATAAATATACATATAAATATATTCATCCATCTATCCATCCATCCATCTGCCCATCATTTATCTCTAATTTACTCCCTCCTTCACTCATTCCCCACTCCCCATCCATCATCCATCTATCTATCTATCTATCTATCTATCTATCTATCTATCTATCTATCTATCCATCAATCCTCCCTCCCTCCCTCCCTCCCTCCCTCCCACCCTCCCTCCATCTATCCCCCCTCTCCCTCCATCATTCATCTATCTATCTATCTATCTATCTATCTATCTATCTATCTATCTATCTATCTATCTATCTATCTATCTATCCTCCCCCTCTGTGTGTGTATACACACACACATAAAAATATAAATATACATATAAATATAAATATATTCATCCATCTATCTATCCATCCATCCATCCATCATCTATCTGGACCCAGCTGTTTTAGGGAATTATCGGCCAGTCTCCAATCTTCGCTTTACGGCGAAGGTTGTAGAGAGTGTGGTGGCATGTCAGCTACCCCAGTACCTGGATGAAGCTGTCTATCTAGACCCGTTCCAGTCCGGCTTCCGGCCCAGATACAGTACGGAGACAGCTTTGGTCGTGCTGGTGGATGATCTCTGGAGGGCCAGGAATAGGGGTTATTCCTCTGCCCTGGTCCTATTAGACCTCTCAGCGGCTTTTGATACCATCGACCATGGTATCCTGCTGCGCCGGTTGGAGGGGTTGGGAGTGGGAGGCACCGTTTATCGGTGGTTCTCCTCCTACCTCTCTGACCGGACACAGACGGTGTTGACAGGGGGGCAGAGATCGACTCTGAGGTGCCTCATGTGTGGGGTGCCGCAGGGATCGATTCTCTCACCCCTCCTGTTCAACATCTACATGAAGCCGCTGGGTGAGATCATCAGTGGCTTTGTGGTGAGATACCAACTGTATGCTGATGATACTCAGCTGTACTTTTCCACCCCGGGCCACCCCAGCGAAGCTGTCGAAGTGCTGTCCCGGTGTTTGGAAGCTGTACGGGTCTGGATGGGGAGGAACAGGCTCAAACTTAATTCCTCCAAGACGGAGTGACTGTGGATGCCGGCACCTCGGTACAGTCAGCTGCAGATGCGGCTGTCTATCGGGGGTGAGTCGTTGGCCCCGATGGAGAAGGTACGCAACTTGGGCGTGCTCCTGGATGGTCGGTTGTCCTTTGAAGATCATTTGACGACCGTCTCCAGGAGAGCTTTTAACAGGTTCGCCTGATCTGCCAGTTGCGTCCCTTCCTGGACCGGGATGCCCTATGCACGGTCAGTCATGCTCTCGTTACCTCTCGTCTGGACTACTGCAATGCTCTCTACATGGGGCTCCCCTTGAAGAGCACCCGGAGACTTCAGTTAGTCCAGAATGCGGCTGCGCGGGTTATTGAGGGAGCGGTTCGAAGCTCCCACGTAACACCTATCCTGCGCAGACTGCACTGGCTACCTGTTGTTTTCCGGGTGCGCTTCAAGGTATTGGTTACCATCTTTAAAGCGCTCCATGGCTTAGCACCGGGCTACTTACGGGACCGTCTACTGCCGGCCTCTATCTCCCAGCGTCCGGTGTGTTCCCACAGAGAGGGACTCCTCAGGGTGCCATCAGCCAAACAATGTCGACTGGCGGCCCCCAGGGGGAGGGCCTTCTCTGCGGGGGCTCCTACCCTGTGGAACAAGCTTCCCCCCGGGCTTCAACAACTACCTGACCTCGGGACCTTTTGCCGCGAACTTAAAACTTATTTATTCCATTTCGCTGGACTGGCTTGATTTTAAATTCTAAATTTTAAATTTTAATTGTGGGTTTTAAATTCTGTAATTTTTATGGGGTGTAAGGTTATTTTAAATTTTTTGGCTAATTTGAATCAGTTTTTTAAGGGTTGTTTTAATTATGGTGTATGTTTCTGTTTGTATTTTATTTGCCTGTTCACCGCCCTGAGTCCTTCGGGAGAAGGGCGGTATACAAATTAAAACATCATCATCATCATCATTATTATTATTATTATTATTATTATTATTATTATTATTATTATTATTATTATTATTATTATTATTATTATTATTATTATCTCTCCTTTACTCCCTCCTTCCCCCTCTCCATCCATCGTATCTATATCTATCTATCTATCCATCCATCCTCCCTCCCTCCCTCCCTCCCTCCATCCATCCATCCATCTCCCCTTCCCCTCCATCTTCTTTCTATCTATCTATCTATCTATCTATCTATCTATCTATCTATCTATCTATCTATCTATCTATCTATCTATCTATCTATCATCTATCTATTTCATCTCCAAGATGAGCTAATGGTTGGAATGTAGTATTGCAGGCTAACTCACTGCTCACTCCAGGACTTCATTCCTGACCAGCTCAAGGTTGACTCAACCTTCCATCCTTCTGAGATCCGGTAAAATGAGGACCCAGATTGTTGGGAACAATAGGTTGACTCTGTAAACTGCTTAGAGAAGGGCTGGAAAGCATAATGGAGCGGTACAGAAATGTAAGTGCTATTGCTACCTCCCTCCCTATATTTGTCTGTCGGTCTGTCTACTTATCTACTTATCTCTATCATTTATCCTGCCTGCCTGCCTGCTACCTGCCAACCTGCCTTTCTATCCATCCATCCACCCACCCACCCACCTATTTACCTACACCTGTCAGTGTGTCTGTTTGTCTGTCTACCTACAGTATCCCTCTCTATTAACTATTTCTGAACCCCCTTCCTAGTTTAACTGAATTTCTTCTCCCCTAGCAAGACACATTTTCCATACTCTTCAGTTTTTTGTGCGAAGAAAGTACTTGCCCAGAGTAAAGGCATATTTATAGCTACTTTATTTTAGTCCCAGAGTTATTTTCACTTTCAGCTGATCTTGCAGAATATCTTTGGCAGAAATAGTTCCTACAAGGTGGTAAACCATGCAAGCTTGCAAAGGTTTGCAGCCCAGAGACTAAACTGTTGGCAGTTTTAAGCTCAAGGACACTGGTAAGTTAGAAATTTGGAGTTTGTTCAAAAAAATCTTTTACTAGGAGAGTTATTTGTCTGCTGTTAAGTCTGCCCTCACTGTGATCCCATCTTGCACAAGGATTCAGGGGTTGGGTTTGAACTAGAAAGATCCAGAGTCATATTTTCACTGATGATTGTGTGATTTACTGGCTGACCACGAGTGAGTTCTTACTTTAAGCTCAGCCAGCCTTACCGGGTTGCAGAGGAGGGAAAACCTGGGAAGATTTGCATCCTGCACCTTTGGATTCTCATCCAGAACACAGAATACAGGTAGTCTTTAAAACAGTTCATTTAGTGACCGTTCGAAGCTTCAACGGTACTTTAAAAAGTGACTTGTGGTCAATGGTGAAATCCTATTTTTTTTTTACTACTGGTTCTCTGGGTGTGGCTTGGTGGGCGTGGTGTGGCTTGGTGGGCATGGTAGGAGAAGGATACTGCAAAATCTCCATTCCCACCCCACTCCAGGAGAAGGATATTCGAAAATCAGTGTAAAAACAAACAAACTTTATTCCAACAGCTAGGAATTACTTCATACTCAGCGTAGTTCAACTAAATTAAAGCAAATTCCTCCCAACACAAATTCCTCAGTCCTATCACCAACCTTGGTCCAATTAGGAAAACTGCCAAAGGCCTTTCTTGGTAAACGTTCAGAAGGCACCGATACGAAATAAATGCAAGAAGACGAAGCTATCAAAGTTGTTTTCCGGCAAAGCCCAAACGCCGTTGCTGGTCTTTTAAGCCTTATGGGAGGGGCCAATCATCTCTTGGCCCTACCCCTGAGTCGTCCTCTTTACTTGAGCTGCTCTTGCCTTCTGGCAGCTTGTTGTGGCTCTTCTCATGCATCCATTGGGAACAGGCTCCTCCTGTTCCTCTGCCTCACTACTGTCAGCCTCTGGAGGCTCCGAAGTCCGCACCTCACTCCCCGACGGCGCTGGCCCCACCTCAGCCTCCAACGCAGAGCCCTCATCCGGGCCTTCCCCAGCCTCCAGGACTGGCCCACGCTCTTCCTCAGCCTCATCGCTGCCCGACTCCGTTGCCAGCTCCGCAGGCTGCTGGCGGACCACAACAGGTGTCATGGATGCAATGAAAATGAATTTGAGTAAAATCTGGGAGAGAGAGTGGAGGACAAGGTGACCTAGCGTGCTGTGGTCCACGGGATCGTGCAGAAACAGACATGACTTAGTGAAGGAACACACTAAACCACCTGTGTTTTAGGAGACTAATGCTGATGCCGCTAGAAAAGCTACCAGACACTAGAGACAGATGGTTGGGTGAATTTTCAACTAATTGAGGGTAGAGTGTTAATTTCTTACATATTATCCTGACATTCCATATGGCTTGCCTAAGTGGAATAAATTATGTAGAAAAAGGAAGGTGTTCAAACTCTCTAAAGGTGTCTGATGCCTACAATTAATGTGTGTCTGTATGTACACATTTTTATGTATGTACATATTTGTAATTATGCACCTGGGCTTGGAATCGTGGTTTATTTCTCTAAATTCGGACTTCGTATAGCCCTATACATACAGGCAGCCCTTGACTTAACAACCATTCATTTACAACGGACACTGAAAAAAGTGACTTATGACCGTTTTTCACACTTACGACCTTTGCCACATCCCCATGATTACATGACCCAAATATCAGACGCTTGGCGACTGACTCCTTCTTACGACCGTTGCTGTGTCCCAAGGCCACGCGATTGTTGTGTCTCGTCCCCTTTCACTGCAGCCGGGGCCTTCTTATCTGCTTCCGAACACTGAGGAATTTCCTAGTATGCCTCCCGGCCCCAGCCCTGGCTCCATGCCCAGACAGGCTGAGGAGGAAGAAGTACCTCCAGCCCCCAGCTCTGGCTCCATGCCCAGGCAAACGGAGCAACTAGACCCCTCCCCCTCCCCCACAGCATGTGAGCCTGAGGAAGGTCAATTACCAACAGCTGCAGACTGGAGTGACCCTCGCTTCAGAAGAATTGATAGGCGGAGGCAACAGAAGGAAGGGAGGGGCAGGCCTGGATAAGTGCTGAGTCATGGAGCCACACCCCATGGCCTATATAAAGGATCTGCTTTCTGGCATTCTCTGAGTCAGGCAAAGTCTAACATATCTTGCTGAAGTCACTTTCTGGTCTCCTACCTGCCTTGAGAACTTTGCTAGGACTTTGGCAGAGCTGCAGAGGCACGCCTGATTCGGCTTTCCCTGACCCGGCCGTCAGCGGAGGAGTGGGACACGACAGCGATCCCCTTTTGAGACCTTCTGGCAAGCGAAGTCAATGGGGGAGCCATTAACAACGGCAGGGATTTGGTTAACCAACTTGGCGAGAAAAGTCATAAAAATGGGGCTTGACAAATTTTCTCACTTAGTGACAGGCATTTTGGGCTTAATTGCGGTCGTACGTTGAGGACTGCCCATACTACAAGTAGACAAATTTGGCCAATCAAGGTTTTTGATTAGCCGCCATCAGTCCAAAGTGGCGTTTTAAAGATACTGAATTTAGGTGACACAGAAAAGATAAACAGGTTCCCCCCCCCCCTGCCTTTCATCTTCCTCTAGACTTTCAAAACACTTCAATGAAGTGTTTCCTAATGCTTCCATTTGATGTGAGTCCACAAATTCATTTCTAAGTTTAGCTTGAGAGAACTTCACAAGGGGGGGGGGAAATCATCTTGCAGAGATTCCTATCAATTTGCTTTCAGGATCAGTCATAAAATAGCCGATCAAACAAGCCAGTTGTTTCATTTAAAAATAGCCGCCGTTGCTGGGAATCTCAAATTTTCCCACACGACCGATTTCAATCGAGGTCTATTCTGTGGAAGCGTATTAAATATGCTTTTTTTTTTTTTTTGCCGTGTCCATTAATCATAAAAACGATGCGTCTCGAGTTAACTCGGTTATCTGACATCATGTATTCTGTTCCTGCACCTTGGACGAGCAAATCAAAGACAGATTGGGGTTCTTTATGTAGTCAAACGGATTTATCAGAGCCATCTTTCAAATGACTAGATTAAGTGGCTCATTCTTAATGTCAGTGCAAGGGGAAATATATACAGTAAATATATATTCCGTGTAAGTGTTGCTTTGATTTTGCAGTTTAAAATAATCTAGGTTTTTTTTTCCTCACATTCTGGTTGCTACTTTTTTGCCCTGGTAAGACCATGCTTGGAATACGGCATTCAATTTTGGTCACCACAATATTAAAAAAGAGGTTGAGACTCTACAAAGAGTGCAGAGAAGAGCAACAAAGATGATCAGGGGACTGGAGGCTAAAACATATGGTTGTAAATTTAAGGGTTGCAGGAATTGGATATGTCTAGTCTATTGAAGAAAAGCCCTCCCTTCTTTCTTCTTCCTCTTCCTCTTCCCCTTCTTCTTCTTCTTCTTCCTCTTCTTCTTCTTCATCTTCCTCCTCCTCCACCTCCTCCTTCTCTATCTTCTTCTTCTTCTTCTTCTTCTTCTTCTTCTTCTTCTTCTTCTTCTTCTTCTTCTTCTTCTTCTTCTTCTTCTTCTTCTTCTCCCCCGCTCCTACTCCTCATCCTCTTTCTTCTCCTCTTTTTCTTCTTTCTCTTCCTCCTCCTCTTCTTCTCCTCCTCCTCCTCTCCTTCTTCCTCTCCTTCTCCTTCTTCTCTCCTCCTCCTCCTCCTCCTCTTCCCTTCTTCTCTTTCTTCTTCTTCTCCTTCTCCTCCTCCTCCTCCTCCTCCTCCTCCTCCTCCTCCTCCTCCTCCTCCTCCTTCTTCTTCTTCTTCTTCTTCCTCCTTCCTTCCTTCCTCCCTCCCTCCCTCCCTCCCTCCCTCCCTCCTTTCCTCCCTCCCTTCCCTGTGAGTCTGGTAAACTCACAGGATTTGTTTTTTTCACCATGTACATGTATACATCCAAACTAGACTGTGTTGTTTCTCTGTGTCATATAATATATGTGGGCATATGCATATGCAAGTTTTTTTGTTTGTTGATTTCTATTTTTGTTATGTTTATGTAGTGCATATTGGAGGTGGTGACCCTTTGAGAGCTGTGCGCAATGAAATTTCATTTTAATGTATGCCAATTAGTGTATATTTAAAGTGACAATAACGTTATTCTAAGTCCGCCCTTCAATCCATCCATCCATCCATCTACTGTATCTATGCAAATGTGGGAATCTATCTAGCTCCTTCCTTCCTTCCTTCCTTCCTTCCTTCCTTCCTTCCTTCCTTCCTTCCTTCCTTCCTTCGATCCATCCATCTACTGTATCTATGCAAATGTGGGAATCTATCTAGCTCCTTCCTTCCTTCCTTCCATCCATCCATCCATCCATCTACTGTATCTATCAAATGTGGGAATCTATCTTCCTTCCTTCCTTCCTTCCTTCCTTCCTTCCTTCCTTCCATCCATCCATCAATCTACTGTATCTATCAAATGTGGGAATCTATCTAGCTCCTTCCTTCCTTCCTTCCTTCCTTCCTTCCTTCCTTCCTTCCTTCCTTCCTTCCTTCCTTCCTTCCTTCCTTCCTTCCTTCCATCCTTCCTTTTTCCAACAGAGATAAGCCTAGGTGGTAGAACAAGGCACAGGGATGGATTATTTCCATTCACCGCCCTTTGAAGGGGAGGAATTTAGGTCATCCAGTCCAGGTTTTTGAAGGAACTCCTCACAAATATGATTGCCATTCCCAACTCTGATATTTCCTCTGACTGGTGTCCAGGGGAGCAGCTAAAATAGAACCATGGGATCCTGAGGTCATAGATCAGGGGTCTCCAACCTTGGTCCCTTTAAGACTTGTGGACTTCAACTCCCAGAGTTCCTCAGCCAGTTTTGCTGGCTGAGGGACTCTGGGAGTTGAAGTCCACAAGCCTTAAAGGGACCAAGGTTGGAGACCCCTGGTCAAGCACATTGAATGCAACACAAGATTCAATGTGCAGAAATGAACAGATTAACGTTTGCAATTAAGGAGAAAGAACCAACTGAATATTATATGTTATGGGAATTATTTTATCGATGGTTAGAGAATAAAAATGGAGGCTGGAAATAAAAGAAGGAAATTAGAGAAGAGTAGAAAATATGTTAAGATAGATGTGTAAACAATACAATGATTGTTACCATGTTTCCCCGAAAATATGACTTTGGTTTATATTGTTTTTTGAACCCTGAAATAAGCGCTTGGCCTAATTTCCATGCGTTCAAAAGCCCAATAGGGCTTATTATCAGGGGATGTCTTATTATTGTGACTATTAGGATTATTATGCTTAATATTATAATATTCTTATTAGAAGATGAGTTAAGAGGGAAAAATGAATAGGTTTACTACGTTCAATACTACAATTGTAAGATCAGAGAATTAATGTCAATGTAAAGGAATGCTGTTGTAAATCTTGATGGTTATTGCACAGAGATATTTGTACCCAAACAACACACTGTTTAAGAGAAGATTATACATACATACATACATACATACATACAATACATACATGAATGCATACATATTTTAAGTGGGTTTTCTATCGAAGCAACCTGGAATACCCAAATATGGGAAGGAGCATACTTCCCAGGTTCGAATCGCAGAAGGGTATGGCTAGCTGATGAGAACTAAATAGCTTGAAACAGATTTATTTATTTTATTTATTTATTTATTTATTTTGTCACAACAGTATTTATACGCATAAGCATGAATTAACTATACGATATATAAGCATATATATAAGCATAAGTATAGTAATAACTATATGAATTGGATACAATGAAAGGGAACATTAGGACAGGAACGGTAGGCACGCTTGTGCTCTTATGCACGCCCCCTTACATACCTCTTAGGAATGGGGTGAGGTCAATGGTAGATAGTTTTTGGTTAAAGCTTTGAGGATTTTGGGAAGAGACCACAGAGTCAGGTAGTGCATTCCAAGCATTAACAACTCTGTTACTGAAGTCGTATTTTCTGCAATCAAGATTGGAGCGGTTCACATTGAAAACAACGAAATACCTCTGAAAACAACAAAATACCTTATCCCACCAGACTTGAAATCCTAGGCTTAGAAAACTTGGAACTCCGTCGCCTTCAACAAGACCTAAGTTTAACTCATGGAATCATCTATTGTAATGTCCTTCCTGTCAAAGACTACTTCAGCTTTAATTGCAATAATACAAGGGCAACCAATAGATTTAAACTTAATGTCAACCGCTTTAATCTAGATTGCAGAAAATATGACTTCTGTAACAGAATCATCAGTGCTTGGAACACTTTACCTGACTCTGTGGTCTCTTCCCATAATCCTAAAAGCTTTAACCAAAAACTTTCTACTATTGACCTCACCCCATTCCTAAGAGGACCATAAGGGGCGTGCATAAGCGCACAAACGTGCCTACCGTTCCTGTCCTATTGTTTTTCTTTTCTTCTTCCTATATATATATATGCTTATACCTCCTAACATTTACTCATATATGTGTTTATATACTATATAATCTTTTTGTATGATGTGTGACAAAATAAATAAATAAATAAAAATAAATAAACATTAAGCTTAAATCTATTGTTTGCTCTTGTATTATTGCGACTGAAGCTGAAGTAGTCTTCAACAGGAAGGACATTGCAATAGATGATTCTATGAGTTAAACACAGGTCCTGTCGAAGGCGGCGGAGTTCTAAGTTTTCTAAACCCAGGATTTCAAGTCTGGTGGCATAAGGTATTTTGTTGTATTCAGAGGAGTGGAGAATCTATACTAGTCTCCCTTTATTTCTTTGTCGGTGAATTTAACACTACACACACACACACACACACACACACACACACACACGCACACACACACACAAGATTCAATGCTGGGATCGAAATTCGAGCATCCCGAACAACCATCTCTCCAACCCCTCTTTGCTTCTAATGTTCTTACTCTTAATGAAGATTCTTATTATTAGTGGGAACTAGCACGTCTCTAACTTAAATCCATAGCTTCGTGCTCTGCATTCCGAAATTCAAATTATTTTAGTTTATTCATTCAGGCTTTTCCTAAAAAATAAAATAAAAATAAAATCAAGGCTTGGAGCTTTTTAATCTAGTTTTAAAAAGTGTCTATTTTGCATTTAACCTTAACCCATGCCCCCCTCCCTTCCCGCCCCCCTTGCATACATATCAATTGGGGAAGCTAATTTATGCTGCCTGGGACTGATTAGACTTAGCAATAGAGTTAGGCTTTGAAATAGAATCAACTGATTTCTAAAAAACAATCCAGAAAACTTCAGCAGTTCTAAACATTCATAATTCATTAGCCTCGGAGTTCTCCAGAACTCATAATGCAATTATCTTGTACCAGGAAGCTTAATTATTTCAGTCTGCCATTTAAGCAGCATGAATTACAACAAGGGATATGGTAGTGTGTTGGACTTGCAAAATAAACATGTTGCCATGGATCTTTTCCTCCCAGTAAGGATATTCCTGTTGTTCGGCATGTACTTTCTGCTGGAAATGGATAAAAATGAAGTAGTGATTCCTCGATTTACTGATTGGGGAAGAATTACGTTATGTAATTTTGGGAGGGTGAAAATAGCGTTAACCGTGTTTGTAACTACACGTAGTCCTTAACTTACAACATTCATTCACTGATAGTTTGAAATTACTATGGCACTGAAAAAAGTGACTTATGACCGTTTTTCAGCTATGAAGGTTGTTGGTAGCAGAGGTGGTATTCAACCGGTTAGGACCGGTTTGTCCGAACCGGTAGCGGAAATCGCAGGTGGGTCCACCCACCAGCCCCAGCTCTACGCCATCCTATTTAGGCACGTTTTTGAGGTCGGGCGCATGTGTGGAAGGCGCATGCAAAGTACATGTGAGGAAGGCTGGTGTATGTGCAGAAGGCAGGTGCGCATGAACAAGATGTGCACATGAAGCAAGTGTGTGTGTGCATGGCAAACCAGCAGCAAACATAATCTGAAACCCACCATAGGTAGGTAGGTAGAAGGGTGGGTGGTTGGGTGGATGGATGGATGGAGATGGATGAAGGATAGATAGATAGATAGATAGATAGATAGATAGATAGATAGATAGATAGATAGATAGATAGATAGATAGATAGATAGATAGATGGATGGATGGATGGATGGATGGATGGATGGATGGATGGATGGATGGATGGATGGATAGATAGATAGATAGATAGATAGATAGATAGATAGATAAATAGATGAAGATAGATAGATAGATAGATAGATAGATAGATAGATAGATAGATAGATAGATAGATAGAAGCTGTACGGGTACGGATGGGGAGAAACAGACTCAAGCTCAATCCCTCCAAGACGGAGTGGCTGTGGATGCCGGCACCCCGGTACAGTCAGCTACATCCGCAGCTGACTGTTGGGGGCGAGTTAGTGGCCCCAAAGGAGGTGGTTCGCAACTTGGGCGTCCTCCTGGATGGACGGCTGTCCTTTGATGAACATCTGGCGGCCGTCTCCAGGAGGGCCTTTTACCAAGTCCGCTTGGTCCGCCAGTTGCGTCCCTTCCTTGACCGGGATGCCTTATGCACAGTCACTCACGCTCTGGTTACGTCTCGGCTGGATTACTGCAATGCTCTCTACATGGGGCTGCCCTTGAGGTGCACCCGGAGGCTGCAGTTAGTCCAGAATGCAGCTGCGCGAGTAGTAATGGGATCTGCTCGTGGCTCCCACGTAACACCACTGCTCCGCAGTCTGCACTGGCTTCCTGTGGTCTTTCGGGTGCGCTTCAAGATTCTGGTTACCACCTTTAAAGCGCTCCATGGCTTAGGACCCGGGTACTTACGAGACCGCCTGCTGCTACCCTATGCCTCCCACCGACCCATACGCTCTCATAGAGAGGGTCTCCTCAGGGTGCCGTCTGCCAAACAATGTCAGCTGGCGGCCCCCAGGAGTAGAGCCTTCTCTGTGGGAGCATCGACGCTCTGGAATGAACTCCCCCCTGGTCTACGTCAAGTGCCTGATCTTTGGACCTTCCGTCGTGAGCTAAAAACATATTTATTCATTCAAGCGGGACTGGCATAAATGGATTGATTTTAAATTGGGTTTTAGTAGTATTTTAAATTTTAAATTCATTTTAATTCTGAGCCATTTAGTAATTTTATATTTTAAATCCGTTTTAATTGTATATATTTTGTATTTTACTCTGGCTGTACACCGCCCTGAGTCCTTCGGGAGAAGGGCGGTATAAAAATTTAATAAATAAATAGATAGATAGATAGATAGATAGATAGATAGATAGATAGATAGATAGATTGATTGATTGATTGATTGATTTTATTTTATTTATTTATTTGTCAATCATATATAAGATAACAGGTAAAAGAATAAACATAATTTGGATACATGAAAAGAGTAAGTAAAAAAGGAATATTAGGACAGGGACGGTAGGCATGCTGGTGCTCTTTTGCACGCCCCTTACAGATCTCTTAGGAATGGGTAGAGGTCAACAGTAGACAGTTTAAGCTTAAAGTTTTGGGGGTTTGGGGAAGAAACTACAGAGTCAGGCAGTGCATTCCAGGCATATTTTCATATTTTCTGCAATCAAGTTTGGAGCGGTTTACCTTGAGTTTGTATCTATTATTTCCTTGTGTATTGTTGTGGTTGACAGGTAGGACATTGACAGGTAGGACATTGTGGTAGATAGATAGACAGACAGAGAGACAGACAGACAGACAGATAAATAGACAGACAGACAGACATGGATGAAGGGAGGGAGGGTAGATAGATAAATAGCTAGGTAGAGGGAGGGAGAGAGAGAGAGAGAGAGACAGAGAGAGGGAGGGAGGGAGGGAGAGAGATTCCTGTTCAGTGATGCCTTTACTCAGAGGTTTACTCAGCTTTATTCTGTAAACAATTTTCTGGAATTCCCCCCAGTACTTTTTACAATCCTTTCACTTTCAGTGGGTAATCTCTAAGTCCCTAAAGTCTTTCTCCCTCGGGGCCTTTTTTTTTTTTTTGCAATCTTCTTTCACAATAATGTACAATTTGTGCCTGGTTATCTTTTGAGATCCTTACAGCAAGAGATCTCCAAATGTCATTCTTAAAAAAACGACACCAGTCGTGGTGCTCTCGTTCAGTAACACAAAACCAGAATGGTATAATTGGTTAGTCTCGGGGTGGGGTGGGGGGTGGGGAGTGGGGGGATCCTCTGAGGGTGCATCTCAAAAAAGTCAAAATGTTGGTTACGGTCATGCAAAGGGCGTCCCCTGTTTTATTTTTACATCCGTCATGATAGCTAGAGTTTTTTTTTCTATGGGATTCAGATTTTCTGAGGGGAGTTTAACTAACAGACCTTTGCACTTGAGATGATTAAGTACGGCTTATTTTGGGGGGGGGTAGGGCTTATATTAAGTGCACATATAAAAACATGCTAGGGCTTATTTTCGGGATAGGTCTTATTTTCAGGGAAACGGGGCATATACAGTACATTAGCTTTAGGAGCTGTGAAAATGGCACAATGTAACATCTTTCTCTTTATTTCTCCCCAGAAAGCTTAGGGCCATAATGGTGAACCTATGGCACGTGTACCACAGGTGGCACGCGTAGCCATATCAGTGGGCACGTGAGACAGGCTGTTTCCTGCCTCTGGAGGGACTGGGGGGTATTGGGAAGGCCCATTTTTCTCTCTCACCTAGCTCCAGAGCCTCTCTATGAGTCTTGGGAGGGCAAAAATGGCCTTCCTCGCTCCCCCAGGCCTTCCAGAGGCCAGAAACGGGTTGTTTTTGGCCTCCAGAGGGCCTCCGGGTGGGGTGGGGAAGGCTGCTTTCGCCCTCCCAAGACTCATAGAGAGGCTCTGGAGCCAGGTGAGAGAGAAAAATGGGCCTACTGGGCCATCGCATGCCAGGAGTGGAGGGGAGTGGGGGGGTCGCACTCACATGCGCAGGGGTGGGGTGCATAGAATTTTGGGTGTTGACATGCTCACGACACACACACTCCGCTCCCCCCTCCTGGCATGCAATGGCAAAAAGGTTAGCCATCACTGGCTTAGGGGAACTGAATTGTACATATACTTTGGATAGATTCGATATCTGAGGGTGAAGTTTCGTTCTCCGAGCTTGTGGGTTGGCTTTTGAACGTTTCATTACCAGTCTAAGTAACATCTTCAGCATAGTTTAGGGGATGATATTGTCGGTGTCCTTCTGTTTATACCACACAGCCAACCAGAGACAGCACTGACTAGTGGTGGGTTGCTACCGGTTCGCTCCGGATTGGGCGAACCGGTAGCAGCGGTGTTGGGAAGCTCCGCCCACCTGCTTAGATGCTTCTGCGCATGCACAGAAGTGTTGTGCACACATGTGAGCTCACGTGCGCCCACAAGCGAACTGGTAGCGATGGGTTTTAAAACCCACCCCTGGCATTGACTCTCAACCAACCCATGCATAATATCTAATATTATCTAATATCTAAAATTCTAATAATGAAATCTAGGGAAAATATTTGAAATTATATTATATTTGGAAAAGGGAGCAATGGGAATTTTTTTTGAATAAGATGATTTATATGTATTTGAAAAAGGAATGGAAAATTGGGTTTATTTAAAAAAAACAATTAGAGTTGAGAAATAGAATTGAATGATTTTAATGTTATATATTTAAGCGAATTGTAATAATATATTTGATGGTAGTATTTGGAAAACTGATAAAAAAGAAATGAAAAAAGGGAAGGAAATGGGTTATATATGTAAAATCGTATGAATTAATATTTATAATTGCAGTAATGGAATCTAGAGAAAATATTTGAAATTATTTTATATTGGGAAATGGAATATCTATAATTGTAACAATGGGATTTAGGGAAAATATTTGAATATTGTGAAAAGAGAATAATGGGAAAATATTTGAATAAAAGGGTTTAGAGTTGGGGTTAGGTTTTAGAAAAATGATTGACTTTAATTTAAAAGGTTTCAATTTTTAAAAAAAGTAATGGGGGGGAAGAAAAATTGATTAAGATTAGAGATTAGGACGAATGGTAATATTATTTATATACCAGAAGAAACAGAAGGAAAATAAAATAAAAAAATGAGAGAAAAAGAATATTATGGCAAAAAGTGAAATATATTAATTGTGTTGGAAAAAAACTAAAAGCGGTACAAATTTTGACTCAGTCAATACTCTGTTCAGAAAAAATGTATTGTTTGTTTGTCTGTATGTGTGTTTGTTTTGAAGAAAAATTAAAAAACTTTTCTAAAAACAACAACAACCACACAACTCACTCCCCACACTAGCAGTGAGACCCTGAGAGTGGGTGGGCATTGGGACTTCATTTATCTCCCCAAATCCTTGTTTTTGTTGATTCTCAACTCTTGCCTTGCTGATCAACAGGTAGCTGTTAGTGGGCGAGCTCAGGTGACAGTCTAAACCTTTTTTTATGAGTCTCTGAACGAAATTCAGAGAATGTGAAACTCAGAAGCACACATGGTTCATTTTTATTATTTTTTTCCGTTTTTATTTATTAATTGGCTTGTTTGTTCTTCAGTGTGGTTGGTCTGGTTAGATTCTAAATTTTAATCGGTGGAATTTTTAAAGACTTCCCACGTCAAGGAAATTGTTAAATGTTCTGTATAATAACACTGATGCAATGCTGAGCATTTCCAGGCATGTGAATGGAAATAATTCCTGATAATATTGAGACCTTTTAAAAGCTTAGATTGCCTTATTTCTGTTTCTGGTCCAGCGTCATTGGACTTTCAAAAGGGTTTGTTTAACTTTCCTTTCAATCACATTCTTTCAACACTTAAATTCAGGCAAAACTTGTCCTTAATGCAACGCGCCACCTAATAAAAGTTGGTTTCATTGAATAAGACACGGATCAGTTAAATAAACATAACTGCTCTGTCTGGGGTGCTATTTGTAAAACTGTTGATGATTCTTGTTTCATTTGGGAGAGAAAGAATATGTCTGTGTGATTATCAGAGAGGGTAAGAAAAAAAGATATTGAGATCGCCTTCAAAAAAAGAGGAAAACAATGCATTTTGTTTCGAACCTATAAGATGAAAATGCTGAATCAATAGAAGAGAATATTTGTAGCTCAAGGCTGAACTGTAGGGTCCTTGGTGCTCTCTGAGCTTGGTTGTTTTCTTGCAGACATTTCATTACCCAAAGTAGGTAACAACATCAGTGCTAGAAGGGAGTGGGGGTTTGCGGAGTTTGAGGATGAGGAGAGAAAAAAGGAGGAGGAGTGGGAGGAGGAGGAGGAGGAGGAGGGGAGGAGGAGGAGGAGGAGGAGGAGGAGGAGGAAGAAGAAGAAGAGGAGGAGAAGAAGAAGAAGAGGAGGAGGAGGAGGAGGAGGAGGAGGGAGGAGGAGGAGGAGGAGGAGGAGGAGGAGGGGAGGAGGAGGAGGAGGAGGAGGTGGAGGAAGAAGAAGAGGAGGAGGAGGAGGAGGAGGAGGAGAGGAGAAGAAGAAGAAGAAGAAGAAGAAGAAGAAGAAGAAGAAGAAGAAGAAGAAGAAGAAGAAGAAGAAGAAGAAGAAGAAGAAGAAGATGATGATGGGAGGAGGAGGAGGAAAAGGAGAGGTGGAGGAGAAGAAGAAGAGGAGGAGGAAGAAGAAGAGGAGGAGGAGGAGAAGGAGGAGGAGGAGGAGGAGGAGGAGGAGGAAGAAGAAGAAGAAGAAGAGAAGAAGAAGAAGAAGAAGAAGAAGAAGAAGAAGAAGAAGAAGAAGAAGAAGAAGAAGAAGATGGGAGGAGGAGGAGGAAAAGGAGAGGTGGAGGAGAAGAAGAAGAGGAGGAGGAGGAAGAAGAAGAGGAGGAGGAGGAGGAGGAGGAGGAGGAAGAAGAAGAAGAAGAAGAAGAAGAAGAAGAAGAAAGGAGAGGAGTAGTTATTGTTTTGTACCTGTATATGAAAGTTAAGAAAGATCAGGCAATGTTGACCTGGAGCAAAGCCTGCTGGGATGTCAATTAACTAACCAAAGTGAGCCGGTTCTAAGTTTATCACTATCAGGTGAAAACAGTTGCACAACATGCAAGGTTTCCTCTCCGTCCGCTTGTTTGCTGTCCTATCTGCTCCCTACTAATTCTGATCTAGCAAATGAGGGCAGACAACTGAAGGAACACTCAATGCATAAGGATGAAGAAACCAGACCTTGAAACGAAATTCCCTTCGGATCCGTCTTTTGCGTTACCTCTTGGTTATCCTTAGGGATGCCGGATCTAATTTGCTTGACTTTTTGGGAAACAGCGATGCTAATTGGCAACCAACTTTGGCCTTTGGGGAGTTGCTTATTTCAAATTTCCTTGTTTCTTTAATTTGTGTTATTTTTATCAAGACAACTTAGAAAATTAACATCCCCCCGCCAGATCCTGGCCATTGAAATTACAGCGAGTAAGTATCTTTTTTTTTCAAAATAGGACTATAGAGACTTAACTTACTTCTTTGTTCATTATGTTGCAAGGTCGTTGAGTTCAGTTCTTCAACCTGGAGGGGTTTTTTATTTTATTTTATTTTTTTTAAAAGTTTCTTACTAGGCGTGATGAGATATTAATTTTTGGATAGCTTTACAATTTTTATGGTGCCATCGTGGGACTTCGCAAAGATAGAATTGGCAAGCGTCGTTCCGTTTGAGACACACGGAGAATGCAGATTGTGCGAGCGTGTGTGTATGTTGTGCGCACGTATAAGGTACGCGTACACAATAATTATTTAAGCATGCCAAAATTTAATTGGAATTGTCTAGGATTGTATGGGATCGCTGTTGTGACCCAGGCCCAAGTAGATAGTAGTAGTTCAAAAACAAACAGACTTTATTAGAACAACTGAGAATTAACTCATTCTCAGCGTAGTCCAAACTCTGAGCCCAAACACCGTTGCTAATCTTTTAAGCCTTATCGGAGGAGCCAATTGTCTCTTGTCCCTACTCCCGAGTCGTCCTCTTTGCTTGAGCTGCTCTTGCCTTCTGGCAGCTCTTCTCATGCATACTTTAGGAACAGGCTCCTTCTGTTCCTCTGCCTCACTACTGTCAGCCTCTGGAGCCTCTGGACTCCACACATCACTCCCCAATGGCCCTGGCCCCGCCTCTGCCCCTGACGCAGAGCCCTCATCTGGGCCTTCCCCAGCCTCCAGGGCTGGCCCATGCTCTTCCTCAGCCTCATCGCTGTCGGACTCTGTTGCCAGCTCTGCAGGCTGCTGGCGGACCACAACAATCACATCCAGGAGTGGGATTCAGCGGGTTTGGACTGATTCGGGTGAACAGGATGCTAATTTTACATCTGGTTCGCCGAATCCATAATTGCAAGGACTGGCTGGCCCCTCCCACCCTGCCCCGCCCCTGCCAGGAATCTCCACACAGCCTGTTTCGGGGAGGGTAAAAAACAGGCCTCCCAGAAGTTCCAGAAGTCCAGAAACAGGCCCATTTCTGGCCTCTGGAGGGCCTCCAGAGCCCAGAGGAGGCCATTTTTGCCCTCCTGGAGGCTCGAGGAAAGCATTTGGAGCTTGGGGAGGGTGAAAATGCCCCCCTCCAGTGTAGTGCAGGAGGCTGAGTAAGCCAGGCCCACCATGACCACACCCACCCAGCAACCTCACAGAGAACCGGTTGCTAAAATTGTTGAAACCCACCCCTAATCACTTCAGTACCTTGTGTCGTGTCCCACTCCTCCGCTGACGGCTGGGTCAGGGAAATCCGAATCAGGCATGCCTCTGCAGCTCTGCCAAAGTCCTAGCAAAGTCCTCAAGGCAGGCAGGAAACCAGAAAGTGACTTCAGCAAGATATGTTCGACTTTGCCTGACTCAGAGAATGCCAGAAAGCAGATCCTTTATATAGGCCATGGGGTGTGGCTCCATGACTCAGCACTTATCCAGGCCTGCCCCTCCCTTCCTTCTGACGCCGCCACCTTCAATTCTTCTGAAGCGAGGGTCACTCCAGTCAGCAGCTGTTGGTAATTGACCTCCCTCAGGCTCACATGCTGTGGGGGAGGGGGAGGGGTCTAGTTTCTCCGTTTGCCTGGGTATGGAGCCAGGGCTGGGGCCGGGAGGTGCTTCCTCCTCCTCAGCCTGTCTGGGCATGGAGCCAGGGCTGGGGCCAGGAGGTGCTTCCTCCTCCTCAGCCTGTCTGGACATGGAGCCAGGGCTGGGGCCGGGAGGCATACTAGGACATTCCTCAGCGTTCGGAAGCAGATAAGAAGGCCCCGGCTGCGGTGAGAGCGGGCAAGACACAACAACTTGCCTGAAATCTTTCTGTCCTTTTTCAAGACTGAGAGCTCCTTTCCTATGATTTCATGAGATCTTAGGGTGAGATTACTAAAAGTCTTGAAAATGTAGCCATCTTGTGAAGTTTTGGAGATATTTCTGGACCACGGAGCAAGAAAATGTTATTTCTTGCAGATCTGTCATTGTGCCGTTGTTGCTACTTTGCCATGCTGTTGTTTGTGGTCAGTCTGGGTGATCTTCTTGTGGCAGCTTGTTTGCAAGAGACAGCATTGGCAGTCTGTGGCTGCCTTCTCAATTCTGCCTTTTATGCATTTGTTCTTAAGGTTGGGTTTTGGGCAGCCAGAATTAGCTCTTCTGTGTCTTTCTTCAATTTTCTTGGTCTTAACCTTTGCCAGATCTTATTATTATCTTCTTTGCCTGATATTTTTTAATGAACTGGTCAGTGTATTATTTTTTTTTAATATTCCCATGTCTCCACTGGTAGTATTCACTTATCTTCCCTACTGTTTCGCTAATGTGAAGGCGCGTGCATCCACACCAGTGGTGCAAAATTGTTTACTACCAGTTCTGTGGGGGTGGCTTGGTGCGGGTGGCTTGGCTTGGCTTTGTGGGGGTGGCTTGGTGGGCATGGCAGGGGAAAGATACTGTAAAATCTCCATTCCCTCCCCACTCCAGGGGAAGGTTACTGCAAAATCCCCATTTCCTCCTGATTAGCTGGGACTTGGGAAGCAGAGAATAGATGGGGGCAGGGCCAGTCAGAATTTTTACTACTGGTTCTCCGAACTACTCAAAATTTCCGCTATCAGTTCTCCAGAACTGGTCAGAACCTGCTGAAACCCACCTCTGGTCCATGCATGCACTTGGTCTTTTGCGCATGAGCTTTGCTGGAGCGTGGGGCCTTCTGTGCATGCGCCCGGCCTTACAAATGTGACTAAATGGGATGGCATAGAGTCGGGGCAGGGGAGCGGCCAATTACCACCTCTGCATTGTCTTTTCTATTCTTTATTTGGTCTTTCTTGAAGGCCTGTTTGGTCTCTTCAGTACCAGTAAGTCTGCTTAGTATATTAGTTAGTTAAAAGAAACACACACATCCTTCATATTCTGTACAGTTGAAAAAACCCTGAATATTGCATTAATATTGCACTATACAGAAGAATTTGTCAGAGTTTGTTGCAAAAATCCAATCCAGAAGCACACACAGACAAACTGATTCAGCAAGATTCATTAACTTCTTTATATACAAGAATATATATACAATACCATCAGCAATTGGTGTTCTATTCCATTCCATTCCATTCCATTCTTTCCTGTTGTCTCTCTTCTCTTCTCTTCTCTTCTCTTCTCTTCTCTTCTCTTCTCTTCTCTTCTCTTCTCTTCTCTTCACTCCACTCCACTCCACTCCACTCCACTCTTTCCTGTTTCCTATTCTATTCTATTCTATTCTATTCTATTCTATTCTATTCTATTCTATTCTATTCTATTCTATTCTATTCCATTCCATTCCATTCCATTCCATTCCATTATTTCCTGTTGTTTCTCTTCTCTTCTCTTCTCTTCTCTTCTCTTCTCTTCTCTTCTCTTCTCTTCTCTTCTCTTCTCTTCTCTTCCACTCCATTCCACTCCACTCCACTCCACTCCACTCCACTCTTTCCTGTTCCCTATTCTATTCTATTCTATTCTGTTCTGTTCTGTTCCGTTCCCTTCCCTTCCCTTCCCTTCCCTTCCCTTCCCTTCCATTCCATTCCATTCCATTCCATTCCATTATTTCCTGTTGTCTGTCTTCTCTTCTCTTCTCTTCTCTTCTCTTCTCTTCTCTTCTCTTCTTCTCTTCTCTTCTCTTCTCTTCTCTTCCACTCCACTCCACTCCACTCCACTCTTTCCTGTTCCATGTTCTGTTCTGTTCTGTTCTGTTCCGTTCCGTTCCCTTCCCTTCCCTTCCCTTCCCTTCGATTCCATTCCATTCCATTCCATTCCATTCCATTCCATTCCATTCCATTCCATTCCATTCCATTATTTCCTGTTGTCTGTCTTCTCTTCTCTTCTCTTCTCTTCTCTTCTCTTCTCTTCTCTTCTCTTCTCTTCTCTTCTCTTCTCTTCCACTCCACTCCACTCCACTCCACTCTTTCCTGTTCCATGTTCTGTTCTGTTCTGTTCCGTTCCGTTCCATTCCATTCCATTTCTTCTTAGGTCCAGATCTGTGGTGAAGCCCCCTCCCCCCAGCCCCCCCCCCCAAAAAGCTGGAGACACCCACAAATGCCTGCCGAGAAACCTCCTGGCATTCGGTTTGCAGCCTTTTCATCCTTCCCAAGGAAGCCCTCGCCCACCCTTTGCGGGTGACACAGTATAAACAGAGATGTCACAGAATCTGTGCCAGATGGGGCCACATGCTGAGTTTTTTGGCTGCTCTGAAGAAGATAAATACCAGATGGAAATCTGCGAGACGAGAAAGAAGGGCCCAGTAACTGGTCCAGGATTCAGGTTATAACGGTCGGGAAAGGTCCCAGTTTCCCATAACAACCATCCTAAGAATTAGACCTGTCTAGTTAGACAATTGTCTACCTTTCCTGCCCAGTTTTTTTTAATGGGCAAAAACCCTGGACGTGCTTGTAACACTCTGATTCTCACACAGGATGTGTGCCCGCAACACCCCAAGTGACACCAATGTATCTCACACCCTTGTTTTATTCTACTTGGCTGAAGTTTCTCCTAAGTTTTATTGCTCTCGTGAAAGACGGCGCAGAGGTAAAAACAACAAAATCTACCTTGGGGGGGGGGGAGAGAATAAATGTCAAAAATCTACTGTTGCTAATTTGATGGCAAATAAATGGCTTTTCATCTCCTTACTCCAAAAAAGGACAATCTCTGGGGAATGTCAAAAGCAGGGGTCTGCAACCTTAATTTGGACCCGCTTCCCACAGAAAACCGAAACAAACAAAAAAAAACATCGGGAGCCACACAAAACGCTTCCCGTGCCTGAGTATTTCTTGAGCGGCCACAAAACTAGCCTACGTAGTTTTTATTTTTATTTATTTATTTTGTCAATCATATATAAGATAACAGGTAAAAGTATAAACATAATTTGGATGCATGAAAAGAGTAAGTAAAAAGGAATATTAGGACAGGGACGGTAGGCACGCAGGTGCACTTATGCAGGCCCCTTACTGACCTCTTAGGAATGGGGTGAGGTCAACAGTAGACAGTTTAAGTTTAAAGTTTTGGGGGTTTGGGGAAGAAACTACAGAGTCAGGTAGTGCATTCCAGGCATTGACCACTCTGTTACTGAAGTCGTATTTTCTGCAGTTGAGTTTGGAGCGGTTTACCTTGAGTTTGTATCTATTATTTGCTCATGTATTGTTGTGGTTGAAGCTGAAATAGTCATTGACAGGTAGGACATTGTGGTAGATAATTTTATGTACTATGCTTAGGTCAGACTGAAGTCGACGTAGTTCTAAGTTGTCTACGCCCTATATTTGGAGTCTGGTGGCATAAGGGATTTTATTGTGGGTAGAGGAGTGGAGGACTCTTTTTGTGAAATATCTCTGGACTCTCTTGATTGTATTTATGTTCGATATGCAGTGCGGGTTCCAGACAGATACGCTGTATTCAAGAATTAGTCTAGCAAAGGTTTTGTATGCTCTAGTTAGTAGTACAATATTACCAGAGAAGAAGCTACGCAAGATTAGTTGAATTGAACATTCTGTTTTCTTCTGAAACTTTTCTTTTCTTGTTTTTACCCATGGTTGGCCTACCAGGGGTTGAAAAGCTCAATAAATTGTGTGCCGGCGGGTGTCGCACATCGGCAGTTGTGACACATATTTTGAGTGACAGGAAGCTGCAGCAGAGGGACGCAGGCTGCTGACCCCTGGTCAAAGGAATAGGGCCCTTACTTGTCCTGGTTGGGAAAGACATATGTGTGAATCAGTGGTGGGTTTCAAATTTTTTTACTACCGGTTCTGTGGGTGTGGCTTGGTGGGCGTGGCATGGCTTGCTGGGTGTGGCTTGGTGGGCGTGGCAGGGGAAGGTTACTGCAAAATCCCCATTTCCTCCCAATCAGCTGGGACTCAGGAAGCAGAGAATAGATGGGGGCGGGGCCAGTCAGAATTTTTACTACCAGTTCTCCAAACTACTCAAAATTTCCGCCCAACATTCTCCAGAACTGGTCAGAACCTGCTGAAATCAACCTCTGGTGTGAATCTGCATGGTAAACAAGTAATATCAGTAAAGGAGAATATTTGTAGTTCAGGGGTGAAATGAAGGATCCTTGGTGATCTAAGGATTGGGTTGTTTTCCTGCAGACATTTCATGACCCAACTAGGTAACATCATCAGTTCTAGCTTGTGAAGCAAATACACCTCAAACTTACAAATAAACCTTTTGCAGCCTCATGGTGAAAGATTCAAATCTGCCCCATCAGGACAAATATGTGTGCCAGAATTATTTAAATATTTATATTGATTTAATTATTTCTTTATTAGATTTATATTTAATATAAATCTAATATAGATTTATATTAGATTATATCCCGCCTTTTAATACTTTTTAAAACAACTCAAGGCAGGGAACATAGCTGATACTCCTTCCTTCTCTGTTTCTTTCTTCACAACAACCCTGTGAGGTGAGATGGGCTGAAAGAAAGGGACCGGCCCAAAGTCACCCAGATGGCTTTCATACCTAAGACGGGACTAGAACTCACCATCTCCTGGTGATTGGCCCGAAGTTACCCAGCTGGCCTTCATGCCTAAGGGGGAACTAGAACTCACAGTCACCTGGTGATTGGTCCAAAGTCACCCAGATGGCTTTCATACCTAAGATGGGACTAGACCTCACCATCGCCTGGTGATTGGCCCGAAGTCACCCAGCTGGCCTTCATGCCTAAGGGGGAACTAGAACTCACAGTCTCCTGATGATTGGTCCAACATCGCCAAGACGATTTTCATGGTTGTGGCAGGATTAGAATTCACGGTCTCCTAGTGATGAGCCCAAGATCACCCAGTTGGCTTTCACGCCTAAAATAGAACTAGAACTCACCGTCTCCTGATTTTTTAGGCCAGCACTTTAACCACTATACCCGGCTGGCTTTATTTGAAACAGTTAAAGTAATTTAAAGAACCTTTTTGGGGAAAAGCCTTATGACAATATGATTTTGAGGGGGAGAAAGGCATTGAAATGTAGAACAACCGGTGATAATATACATGTATATAAATATATGTACTTAATATGTGCATATTTAATTTAATTACTTAAAACCTGGGCCTAGCTACACACGGAACATTAAATTGCATGTTTTATGCGCATAATGGAAACAACTGTTTAAAAAAAATTAGAACATCTGTCCCTTGATATCTTACTCTGCATTGCTTCTGTGGCGCATTATGAAATCTTTAAATGACATATATATATATTCCCTTGAAGCATATTTATTTTAAATAGTTTGATTTAGTACTAGCATTTGCGCCAACTGTTACTGTTTACCTCAGCACACAAGGATGGGTGGGAGAGATAAGGTTAGATCAAAACTTCTCGGTAAATGAATAATACCCCCCCCCTTTTTGATGTGATCCCATTTTTCCAATTAAACTTCAAAGTTTAACGCTTCATCTCAGGAATCTTTACATTTGATTTACTGCCGGCTAATTCCCTATTAATGTTTGCTTCGTTGTTGTTTTTTGTCCATCTTGTCGGTTAATTATCCCACAGCTAGCTCTGTTCTGATCACGTTATTAATCCTTTAAACAGAAATGTCACATTATACTTACTTACGTATTTATTTATTTATTTATTTATTTATTTATTTATTTATTTATTTATTTATTTATTTATTTTTATTTATTTATTTATTTATTTATTTATTTATTTATTTATTTATTTATTTATTTATTTATTTATTTATTTATTTCCCTGGAAGACTGTAAATTTGGGAAGTCTCCACTAGGCCGCTTTTAGAAATCGGTTGAGACACGGCTGTTGCTCATGTTTAATTACATTAAACATGCCAGTGAAAATTTATAGATCTAACCACATCGCGGGCTGCATGGGGCCCACGAGCCTTGTATTCGACATGTCTGATGTAGGGTGCAGGGTATTGTACTTGAAGACCTCCAAGATCCCATTCTATTCTATTCTATTCTATTCTATTCTATTCTATTCTATTCTATTCTATTCTATTCTATTCTATTCTATTCTATTCTATTCTATTCTATTCCATTCCACTCCACTCCACTCCATATTTTCTATTCTATTCTATTCTATTCTATTCTATTCTATTCTATTCTATTCTATTCTATTCTATTCTAGTCTAGTCTAGTCTAGTCTAGTCTAGTCTACCGTGCCCTACCCTACCCTACCCTACCCTGCCCTACCCTACCCTACCCTACCCTACCCTGCCCTACCCTACCCTACCCTACCCTACCCTACCCTACCCTATTCTATTCTATTCTATTCTATTCTATTCTATTCTATTCTATTCTATTCTATTCTATTCTATTCTATTCCATTCCATTCCATTCCACTCCACTCCACTCCACTCCATATTTTCTATTCTATTCTATTCTATTCTATTCTATTCTATTCTATTCCATTCCATTCCATTCCACTCCACTCCACTCTACTCCACTCCATATTTTCTATTCTATTCTATTCTAGTCTAGTCTAGTCTAGTCTAGTCTAGTCTAGTCTAGTCTATCTAGTCTAGTCTAGTCTAGTCTAGTCTACCGTGCCCTACCCTACCCTACTCTATTCTATTCTATTCTATTCTATTCTATTCTATTCTATTCTATTCTATTCTATTCTATTCTATTCTATTCATGAAAAAAGTCATACATCATATTTTTTCAATGCTGCTGTAACTTCAAATGATCACCAAACAAATGACTGTAAGTTATAATAATAACAACAGAGTTGGAAGGGATCTTGGAGGCCTTCTAGTCCAACCCCCTGCCCAGGCAGGAAACCCTACATCATCTCAGACAGATGGTTATCCAACATTTTCTTAAAAATTTCCAATGTTGGAGCATTCACAACTTCTGCAGGCAAGTCATTCCACTTATTAATTGTTCTAACTGTCAGGAAATTTCTCTTTAGTTCTAAGTTGCTTCTTTCCTTGATCAGTTTCCACCCATTGCTTCTTGTTCTACCCTCAGGTGCTTTGGAGAACAGCCCAACTCCCACTTCTCTGTGGCAGCCCCTGAGATATTGGAACACTGCTATCATGTCTCCCCTAGTCCTTCTTTTCATTAAACTAGACATACCCAGTTCCTGCAATCGTTCTTCATTTGTTTTAGCCTCCAGTCCCCTAATCATCTTTGTTGCTCTTCTCTGCACTCTTTCTAGAGTCTCAGCATCTTTTTTACATCGTGGCGACCAAAACTGAATGCAGTATTCCAAGTGTGGCCTTACCAAGGCATTATAAAGTGACACTAACACTTCACGTGATCTTGATTCTATCCCTCTGTTTATGCAGCAGTGTTGGCTTTTTTAGCAGCAGCTGCACACGGCTGGCTCATATCTAAATGGTTGTCCACTAGGACTCCAAGATCCCTCTCACAGGTACTACTATTGAGCAAGGTACCACATATATGATACCTGTGCATTTTGTTTTTTTTTGCCTAAATGTAGAACCATACTTTTTTCACTGTTGAATTTCATTTTGTTAGATAGCGCCCAATGTTCAAGTCTGTCAAGATCTTTCTGTAATTTGAGCCTATCTTCTGGAGTGTTGGCTATTCCTGCCAGCTTGGTGTCATCTGCAAATTTGATGAGTTCCCCATCTATCCCCTCGTCCAAGTCATTGATGAAGATGTTGAAGAGTACTGGGCCTAAAAGAAGAGCCTTGGGGTACTCCACTGCATACTTCCCTCCATGTGGATGTAGTTCCGTTGAGGACTACACGTTGAGTGCAGTTGGTCAGCCAGTTACGAATCCATCTGGTGGTGGTGCTGTCTAATCCACATTTTTCTACTTTATCTAGTAATAGGTTATGGTCTACTTTATCAAATGCTTTACTGAAGTCCAAGTAAATTATTAGTAAGTTGAGGTCTACCTGTATTTGTAATTCATTGTTCATAATGAAAAACAAACTAGCACGGAAAAACTTCAGATACTTGGCTCATACTGTTTGCTCACAAAGTCTCCAAGCTCCATGGCAACAAGACCTATACAGGAGTGGCCAAAATTGTGGGAAACCTTTTGGGAAAAATGTATTTTTGAGGTTTGATGGCTAATAACAACACTTTTTTCTATGGAGTTTCAAGATAAACTTATTCCACTGCTGGAATGGCCTGGGAATAGCCCAGACCTTCACCCAATGGAAAATCTATGGAGCCCTCTAAAGAAACTTGTTAGTCAGAAGCGACCCAGCAATAAAACCCAGTTAATAGAAGCCATCATTCAATCTTGGTTTCACACGATAACAACTGCAGAACTAAAAGTCTTGGTTCACTCCATGGGAAGACGTTGTAAGGCCGTCATTCATGCTAAAGGTTTCCCAATTAAGTATTCACTGACATGGTGATCATTTTTGTATATCTCATTTTTGTCTACGTGTTTCACTTTTCTTCTTTATACTGCAACTGCTATTCTAATAGCAAATCCTTCATAACAGTTATTGCGTGACATTCTTGAGTAAATTATCTTTCCATTGATATATAATTTTATGGTACTACTCCCCCCCCCAAAAAAAAATGTGGCGTTATTAGCTAGCTTTAGAAAACTCACTTTTCCCAAAAGGTTTCCACAATTTTGGCCACTAATTTTGATCTTACTTACAGAGCTGAAGAAGCTTCTTGGATGAGAAGCAAAATGTCTTCAATGGGGGAAAAAAAAGAAAGTCTTGAAAAGTCTTGAAGCCTCTTGAAAAAGCAGCTTTGGAATATCTTCCTCCAAAGTTGTTGAGTGGCTCTCGTTAGATGAAGAGATAGAAATGTGTCGTGTCCCAGTCCTCCTCTGACGGCCGGGTCGGGGAAGTCTGTATCAAGCGTGGCCACAGAGCCTCTGCAGCTTTGCCAAAGTTCTGTCAGAGTTCTCAGGGCAGGCAGGAGTCCAAGGTGTGACTTCAGCAATCCAAATTAGACTTTGCCTGACTCAAAGAATGCCAGAAAGCAAATCCTTTATATAGGCCATGGGGTGTGGCTCCATGACTCAGCACTTATCCAGGCCTGCCCCTCCCTTCCTTTTGCTGACGTCGCCTCTCCATTCTCCGGAAGCGTGGATCCCTCCACCCTCCAGCTGCCGGCAATTCCAGCTCGTGACTGGCTTCATACTCCTCATGTTCACATGCTGTGGGGGAGGGGTTTATTTGCTCAGTTTGTCCAGGCATGGTGCCAGGACTGGGGGCTGGAGGCATGCCAGGCCGTTCATCTTCATTATCCGCCTCTGGCTGAGATAACAGGAGATGAGAGGGGCCCGGCTGCGGAGAGGGGGGCGGCCGAGACACAACAGAAATGGCTCTCCAGTGTCAGGTTAGGGCTGCATTTTATTTTCAAGGTGATGGAGAACTTTAAGTGAAGAAAGCCCAGGAACACAGAGGCAAAATTCATGGAATTGTCTTTATTTTATTTACTTTTTTTACAGCAAACAGATTGGGGTGATTATTTCAAACGAACGCCACCACGGCTCTTGTTATAGCAACCAGATCGGGTTGATTGCTGCCTTCCTTCCTTTCAAACAATGATCACCCAATAAACCGATAAAAATCTTATTCTACCTGACAGCCGTGGAAGGTTTTGCAAGCAGGGTCTCACCCAAACTCACCGACGGTACAAAATTAGACCCACTCAGCTTCTGCTATCCTTATTGGAAACATGATGGGCTCCTTATCAGTAATCTTGACAGCTGTCTGAGTCTCCAGGGCCCCTGCCAATCTCAAATCCATTTACAGACAAGAGGTGCAGGCTGCCCTTGATACTGTTTTGCTGTGACATGTTCCTTTGCTCTGCTTTTTCCACTCGTCTCGGGGCTGTTCAGAACGGCTAACCTTTTGCTTCCCGCCCCCCAAAAGCGACGACTTTGACAAATACGTCGAATGTGAGCCATCCACTTTCCCAAAGCGACACGTTTCTGATATAGAAGTAAGAGGTAATAGAAAGCCTCTGTCCGGACGACGTTGCCTTGGCTACGAGGTGCCACCCTTAAAAAAGAACAGGACAATTAATCAGGGGATAACCGGAAGTTATTTAACTCATCAAAGTACTCATTGTACCCCTTTATAAAGCCTTTAGTAAGCCCACACCTGGAATATTGCATCCAGTTTTGGTCACCACACTACAAAACAAGAGACTTTGGAAAAATGACAGAGAATTTGCAAACGGTGTGACCTTCTGGCAAGGAAAATCTATGGGGAAGCCATCTTACTAGCTTAACCACCGCAGTGCAGGGTTGAAATCTACTTACCTTCCCTACTGGTTCGGAAGTGTGTGCGCATGTGTCATGTGTGCACTTGGACCCACTGTGCATGCGCAAACCCTTCTGCGCAGGCGCAGAGGGTAAAAAAACAGGTTACTTCCTGGTTAAAACCAGGAAGTAATGGCATCCGGGAAGGTGGATGGAGCCTCGCGCTGCCGCCACTACCAGTTTTCTGAACCACCTGCCACCGCTACCGGTCTGCCCAAACCGGTGTGAACCGGTAGCATTTCACCCCTGCCTCAGTAATTCACTTAACAATGGTGGCAAGAATGGTTGGAAAATAGGAAAGATAATAAAACTGAACAACAGAGTAAAATGTAGATGAAATAAAGACTTATAGATAAATAAAAGTAGAATAGGGTAGAATTAAAATATGCAAAAATAGTAAGAAAGGACTGCTTTGAATAGCTGATAAGGAACAGTGATATGTACATAAATCTTGCATGTTTGTCTTTTGTGTTAACGTGTTCAAAATAAGAAAACTTTAAAAAAAACAATGGTGGCAAGAAAGGTGATAAAATGGGGCGAGACTCACTTAGCAACTGCCTCCCTTAGGAACAGAAATTTTAGGCTCAGTTGTGGTCATAAGGCAAGGGCTACCTATATCAGTGCTTCTCAACCTTTATAGTGCTGCGACCCCTTTAATACAATTCCCCACGATGTGGTGACCCCAACCGTAAAATTATTTTCGTTTTGAATTGATCGCGCCTGAAGCCGTCTTGGCTAGCGATCTGAACTGCTTGCGATTGCCTTGAGGACGGAGGCATTAAAGCGGAGACTCCTCCCCTATTAAGTTTATGGCGCCTGAAGCCAGGTTAGGCTAGCGATTGGGAGTGATTGCAGCTGGCTTGAGAGGGAGACATCAGAGCAAAGATTTCTCTCTTTTTTAATTCATCGCGCCTGAAGCCGAATCCGGCTAGCGATTTGAAGAGCCTGCAGCTGGCTTGTGGAGTCAACCATTGGAGCGCGATTCTTCGACTCGCAAGTATACTTCCCATATTTCCGATGGTCTTAGGCGACCCCTGGAAAATCGTCATTCAACCCCCAACGGGGTCCCGACCCACAGGTTGAGAACCGCTGGGCTATATAGTAAAAGAAACTGCAAGCTAAACTCAGAAGGAAGGGAAAAGAAAGGGGAAAAAAGCAACCCTTTGAGTATTAAAATTGAAAGAGAATGGTGAAGTTTTTAAAATTCATTACATCCTATGGCAGTGATAGTTAATCTTTTCGGCACCGAGTGCCGAAACTAGACCGTGAATGCATGCACGCGCATGCACACATCCTGGAGCACCGGAACCTGGAAGAGAGCAGCTGGCCAGTGCACATGTGCACAGTGGGCAGCAGCTTTTCCCGGTTGCCATCATGCACATGCGCACCGGTCCCATTTTACAACTTTTCTCACCACACGTGTTAAGTGAATCGCTGAAGTTCTTAAACTTGTAACACGCTTGTTCAAGTGAATCTGGCTTCCCCCACTGACTTGACTTGTCCCAAGGTCGCAAAAGGGGATCACATGACCCCCCCAGGACACCGCAACCGTCATAAATGTGAGTTAGTTGTCAAGCATCTGAATGTGAATCGCGATATTTTGACCATGGGGATGCTACGAGGGTCATCAGTGTGGGAAAACGATCATCGGTCACTTTTCTCAGTGCCACTGTAACTTCGAATGGTCACTAAATGAACTTTTGTAAGTGGAGGACCACCTGTATAGCCACGATGGCCACATGACCACGGAAGCATCTTCGGACAAAGCTCTCTTGGCCAAGAAATGAGATGGGCAGCACCCTCTAGAACCGTGCCAGTGAACCTAGGGCATGTGTGCCAACAGTGGCACACAGAGATCTCTCTGCGGGCATGCGAGCCATCGCCCCAGCTCAGCTCCACCACACATGCAAGCGCGCCTCCTGCCCACCAGCTGATTTTCAGGTCTGTCGTGTCTCCCTCCCGCTCCAACGACCGGGTCTAGGAAGTCCGTATCAAGCGTGGCCACGAAGCCTCTGCAGCTTTGCCAAATTCCTTTCAGATTTCTCAGGGCAGGCAGGAATCCAAGGTGTGACTTCAGCAAACTAGATGAGACTTTGCTTGATTCAAGGTTGGAATGCCACAAGCAGGTCCTTTATATAGGCTGTGAGGTGTGGCTCCATGACTCAGCATTTATCCAGGTCTGCCCGTCCCTTCCTTCTGCTGGCGTCGCCTCTCGGATCTCCGGAAGTGAGGATCCTCCCAATCTGAATTCTCTTCAGCCAGATCTGCTGTCGGTAATTCCAGCATGGGGCTGGCTCCCTGCTCACACGCTATAGGAGTGAGGTTTGTTTGTTCATTCCTGACATCCTGTCCAGGCGTGGGGCCAGGGCCGGGGGTTGGAGGCATGACAGGCCGTTCATCTTCATTATCAGACTCAGAGTCTGATAGCAGACCTGGGACGAGACGGGAGGGGCCCGGCTGAGGAGAGGAGGGAGGACGAGGCACAACAAGGTCTCTGCTGAGTATGTGTGGGGGGCATGCAGGAGACGTGTACGCATGTGCAGAGGGCCAGGGGGAGTGTGAGGGGGTCGCACACACATGCACAGGACGGGGTAAATGGGGGGGGACATCACACACACATTTCATTATGGGTGCTTTTGGCCATCAATGCACTAGAGTCAGAACTTACTGGACTGGCGAAACATTTACATCCAAACATTTGAACGTTTGGTAAATCAGCTTTCCATTTCCCTTTAATTGGTTACAAAGAAAATCTCTTAACTAACCTACCAATAATGCCATAATTGGATTTCGGCTACCCCCTTAGGAAAGGAGGCTGCAATGATGAGGGGACTATAAAAGAGAAATACTTAAATCATTCAAGATGTAATAAGCAGAACAGCCAAGCTAAGTGTGGAACCAGACACAAGGCTACAAATAATCTTTTATGCAAGGAGACAGCCAAGAAAGAATGAAAAATTGTTTTAATTTAAGTCCAGCAAATTAAATGGATTTGTGAAACAAAAAAGGCTGCCACTTTAGTTAACATTCTACCAGCTTCTTCTATCATTTTTCCAGCATCAATATATATATATATATATCTTATTTTGTTTTAACTACCTTTACATGAGTGAACATTTCTTCTCGGTATACAGGCCATCATTACTTTCCCGTCTAACCAAGTCTGGCTTAATTGGAGTCTATCCAGAAGAGCTCCGTAATTAAGTCTAAGATCTTAAGTTCACGATGTTTAACCAGATAATTTGTTTTTAAGCTTGTTGGCTGAGGTTTAAAAGGGGAAAAAGAGGCATTTATTTGCCAAAGAAGTTTAATCGGGGTCTTTACACTTACGACGTATATGTCTTCCGGAAGAAATTTCATAGTTCTGTAATCGGGGTTCAAAACAACAGATTTTTCATGGAAATGGGATTGACAATCTCCTTTGCTTATTTACTGATTGCTGGATTGTTATTTGTATGTTGGATATATGTCAAATAGCAAGATGTTTATCCACTATTCAACCATCAGCTGCTATTAATTTTAAGAATAGAATAGAATAGAATAGAATAGAATAGAATAGAATAGAATAGAATAGAATAGAATAGAATAGAATAGAATAGAAGTAGAGTAGAGTAGAGTAGAGTAGAGTAGAGTAGAGTAGAGTAGAGTAGAGTAGAGTAGAGTAGAGTAGAGTAGAGTAGAGTAGAGTAGAACAGAACAGAACAGAACAGAAGTAGAAGAAAAAAGAAGAGAAGAGAAGAGAAGAGAAGAGAAGAGAAGAGAAGAGAAGAGAAGAGAAGAGAAGAGAAGAGAAGAATTAGTAGGGACCTTGGAGGTCTTCTAGTCCTACCCTCTGCTTAAGCAGGAAACCCTACAGCATTTCAGACAAATGGTTATCCAACATCTTAAAAACTTCCAGTGTTGGAGCATTCACAACTTCTGGAGGCAAGTTGTTCCACTGGTGAATTGTTCCAACTGTCAGGAAATTCCTCCTTAGTTCTACGTTACTTCTCTCCTTGATTAGTTTCCACCAGTGGTGGGATTCAGCCAGTTCGCACCACTTCGGGAGAATCAGTTGTTAACTTTCTGAGAAGTTTGGTGAACTGGTTGTTGGAAGAAATCATTAGGGCAGAGAACCAGTTGTTAAATTACTTGAATCCCACCACTGGTTTCCACCCATTGCTTCTTGTCCTGCCTTTGGGTGCTTTGGAGAATAGCTTGACTCCCTCTTCTTTGTGGTAACACCTGAGATATTGGAAGACTGCTATCATGTCTCCCCTAGTCCTTCTTTTCATTAAACTAGACATACCCAGTTCCCGCAACCGTTCTTCATGTGTTTTAGCCTCCAGTCCCCTAATCATCTTGGTTGCTCTTCTCTGCACTCTTTCTAGAGTCTCAACATCTTTTTTACATCGTGGTGACCAAACCTGAATGCAATAATCCAAGTGTGGCCTTTTATCAACACTTCACGTGATCTTGAGTCACGTAATTCACTTCACGTGATGAGATCAGGGGTGGGCTTCAAAAATTTTAGCAAGGGGTTCTCTGCCTGGTTGCTGGGTGGGCGTGGCCATGGTGGGCGTGGCCTAGTCAGCCTCCTGCACCATGACGGGGGTGGTGGTGGCGTTTTTCCCCTCCCTGGGCTCCGGAGGCTTTCCTTGAGCCTCCGGGAGGGCGAAAACCTTCATCCAAAACGGGGCGCGTGGGGACTCCTGGGAAGGGAGGGGAGGGGAGGGGTGGACAGGACCAGCCAGGAGTGGGATTTGGGGGTTCTCCAAACTGCAGAGAATCTTAGCTAGAGGTTCTCCCGAACACCTGCAAACTCCCAGCAGCCAACCCTGGATGAAATGAATCTGTGCAATGCCCCGCCCCTCACAACTATAGCTGCCTCTGCTCTTCAGCAGGAGCTGTGAGTCGTGAAGACCCTCAAACGGACCTCCATCCAGGGCAGTGATAACTTATGAGCCATCTGTCATGGGCGAGCCTACCAACCCCTCCTGGTGAAAACTCGTCTTTTAAGTTTGATGACTTCATGTTCTGTTCATCGCTCAAACCCTTTTTTTTTCTCTTTTGTCTCTTCATCCCATCCAGATGACTTGTGGGATTTCAAAGTAATAGAACAATAAAATTGTTCCATATCCCAAGAGACAGGTAGACCATTTCGAAGCAAGGAACTGGTGGGACAAAAGATAATTTAATTGGGGGTATATCTGTGTCTTTCATCATAAACCTAGTTCCTCAAAGGATTTTTGCAAGTTGTTAAAAGCAAAATGATATTTCTGCATCACAATAGTCCGTTGGGGAAAAAAAACCCCACTTCTCAATGTCATAAAAAAGGAGCTATTTTCTTTAAGATAGTGAAAGGAATATCTCAGTCCATTTCGCACGTTATTATTTTTTAACATTACTACTGTCATCCTTGCCTTATCTGTTTTAGCAATCCAAACCCAACTCAAAAGAGAATTTTACGGCAAGAGTTTCATGAAATGCTTAGGATATCGGTCAATCTTCGTAACAGAAGCTGTTGTGTCTCGCCCGCTCCCCCTGCCGCAGCCGGGCCCCTCTTATCTCCTGCCGGATGCTGATAGTTCAGAAGAATGTCCTGGCATGCCTCCAGGCCCCAGCCCTGGCACCATGCCCGGACAGGCCGAGCAAGACGAAGGGCCTGACGTGCCTTCAGCCCCCAGTCCTGGCACCATGCCCAGGCAAACGGAGCAACTAAACCCCTCCCCCACAGCACGTGAGCCTGAAGAATGTGAAGCCAGTCATGAGCTAGGATTGCCAACAGCTGGAGGCTGGAGAGATTCTCGCTTCCGGAGAGTTGAGAGGCGACGTCAGCAAAAGGAAGGGAGGGGCCTGGATAAATGCTGAATCATGAAGCCACACCCCATGGCCTATATAAAGGATCTGCTTTCTGGCATTCTCTGAGTCAGGCAAAGTCTAACTTGGATTGCTGAAGTCACTTCCTGGTCTCCTGCCTGCCTTGAGAACTCTGATAGGACTTTGGCAGAGCTGCAGAGGCACGTTTGATACGGACCTCCCCGACCCGGCCGTCAGCGGAGGAGTGGGACACGACAGAAGCATTCTTATTGCAGAATCATAGAATCACAGAGCTGGAAGGGACCCTTGGAGGTCTTCTAGTCCAACCTTCTGCCTGAGGCAGGAGTCCTTATATCATCTCAGACAGATGGCCAGCCAGAAGTGGTATTTGCCGGTTCTCCAAACTACTCAAAATTTCCGCTACCGGTTTTCCAGAACCTGCTAAATTTTACCCCGGTTGTAAAATCAAGGACTACCTGAACAGCCTGGTTCTCCTCATGCACTGCTTCCTTCCTGTGCTGTCTTTCAGGTTTCAAAGTGGCTCATCTCCCTTCTTTTGAGCAGGTCCTCAACCTGTCTATCCAACCACGGCTTTCTTCCTTTCAACCAGGGGTAAAATGCTCCCTGATCGGACCGCCTCGCGTGATCTGGTAGCAATGGCGGCTGCTGGTTTGGAGGACCGGTAGCAAAAATTCCTGGCCCCGCCTCCCCTGCCTCTGCTGAGCCACACCATCAGCAGAGGGTTTTTTTTTTTTTACTTTTAAAAGCCGGTTTTGCTTCAGCCAAAACATGCCTTTAAAAGTAAAAAAAAAAGCCTTTTGAGGATCCTGCCCCTCAGCTGAGATCGGCAGAGACTTTAAACTTTAAAAAAAAAATGTAAAGTCTCCTCTGGCGATCTCCCCTGAGTTCCTCATCAGCAGAACCTTACTTGTACTCTTACTTATAGAAAACATGTTTTCTACAAGTAAGAGTAGAGATTCTAAGGCACTTACCTGATTACTGATGAACGCATGGCCACAGCCCGAAAGCAGTTTCAGTTTCAGCCAGACAGAATCAATCGCTCAGCTAATCTATTTCCTCGGTGATCAACTGGCTGGCTGAGGAACTCTGGGATTTGAAGTCCACAATAAAATAAAATAAAATAAAATAAAATAAAATAAAATAAAATAATAAAATAAAATAAAATAAAATAAAATAAAATAAAATAAAATATTTGTGCAGCTTTCTGAGATTTGGTGTGTTTCTGTAGTGTTTCACTCTAACTACACAAACACACAAAATCTCAGAAAGCTGTATGTGGCATTTTGTGTGTGTGTGTGTGTGTATGTGTGTGTCAGTTGTGTGTGTGTAAAGTGTGAAAGTTGTTTTTTGAGCTTTTTGTGGCTGTGTGAAGTGTGAAGTGCAGCTGCTTTTACATTGTGTGTGAGTCAGTTGTGTTGTGTTGTGTGTGTGTAAAGTGTGAAAGTTGGTTTTTGGTACCTCTTATTGTTTTTTATACTTTGTTTATTATTTTTATTATTTATTGTTATTGGCCACACCCACCCTGTCATCTGACCACCAAGCCACACCCACTAATTAAGCCACACCCACAGAACCGGTAGGGAAAATTTTTAGATTTCACCCCTGCTTTCAACCCTCCCGCTCTCCCGTCGTCTATCCGTTCTCTCACTTGATCCCCAATCATTCTTTTTACTTGACCAAGACGCCTCGACTTGCTTCTTTCTCTCAAGTCTCACCAGTGTATTCAGTCGATGTTCATTCAACATCCATTCATTCGTCACCTTCTGTCATCTTATGCACAAGACACGGGGTTAAGTAGCATTTCTTTTGTGTTTCTTTTGAGAAAATCCAACTCTCACCACCTTGTAAGGAAAGCAGCAGAATTTTCTTACGTACAGCAACAGCCATTCTATTATCTCCCTCCCTCCCCTCCGTACCTATCTGTCAGCCTCCACTCCACTCTTCATTTATTTTTAAATGATTATATCAGTAGATAGAATGTAAAATGTTTATTTCTGTATTATAAACTCTTAGGATCATGAGATGAAGCATACCACCATCCGGGGTAAGGGAAAAGAGCTTATTATTAGTGTCGGCTGACATAACTGGGAGGAGGGGTGATTAATGATTGAGTGTTATCAGCGCGCGCTTTCCTAACCGACACTGCATTCCTGAGTTGACTGACATCCAGAGACTTGTGGAAGAAGATTACCACGAGGGGCCGTGAAGGAGTTGGCATTGGACCAGACCAGCCTGACCTCCTGGAGGAGGAGGGACAATTGGGGGGATATGATATGTTTGCCATATTTTGTCTCAGTTCCAGCTTTGCTTGGCTGCTAACCAGACTGTAAAAGTAAAAGTACTTGTTTTCATTCCAAATGGAGTCAAGGTGAATTCTTTCCTATTTGCCGTCGGGGTAGCCTGACATTAAGCTGGAACTCACATCATGTCTACCAACCAGGATTGCAATCGCAATACCGGGGAAGAAACCCAAATGTGATGGAAGGCCTGCTGCCGGCTGAGCTGGGGAGGCGTCCGGAGGAATTTATGCTGACACTTTTAACCCCGAGCTGGAAGTTTGCAGAGCTCGTGGATTGAGCAATTAAAGCTGGAAGAGGAAAGGTGGGAACCAAGTGCAAGAGTTTCAGCCTGGAGTAACAAAAGAGAAAAGAAGGACGGTGAGACTTTCGGATTGGCAAGGAGAGAGAGATAAGAGACAGACGCCAGCTGGAGGAAGCCTTCGCCTTTTCCGTGAGGTGAAAGTAAGGCTAGCTGTTCGCCAAAGGTATGAATCCTGTTCAGTCCTCCAAGGGGAGGGAAGAGGAAGAAGAAATTACAAAGAGGCCCGTTAGAGGTGATTTCCAGGGTGGTGAGATTCCTGAAGAGACAGAAACTCTCTCCCAGAGGAAGCTGAATTGGATGGGGGCAGGCGCCACCTGCTGACCAAGCAAGGCCGAGGGAAGGAAAAGCCAAAATTCCCCCATATTAGAAAAATTTGATGGAGATGCGAAGGAGCTGGAATTGTTCCTGGCGATAGTGAATGACCACATGTTAGACTGGGAGATTATTGGTCACAGGCAGCACAAGTTAGAGCTGTGACCCACAATTTGACCGGAAGAGCAGCTGCATGGTTTGTGTCGCTGTATAAAACCACTCCCCTACTGCAAAATTACGAGCATTTTATTACGGCACTAAGGAGGAGGTTTGAGGACCCCTGGCAGAGCAGAAAGCCAAAGGTCGAATGAAAACCATCAGGCAAGGGAGGAGACCGTGGCTGATTATACCCAGGAATTCAGTGATCTAGTCCCTTGATGAGAGGGTGGTCGGAGGTGATCCTGGTCGACTTTTACAAAGAGGGCCTGAATGGAGATCTCTATGAACTGTGCCGGCACGAGCGTCTCCAACCACATTGTATGGCTGGTATACCCTGGCAGCAGAGATGGAAATTGAACTAGCGAAGGACCGTAGCAGAAGGCAGCGCACTGGAAGACCTTACCGGCCCATTCTCCTGGGTGGCCCTCAAGGGACACGCCTAGACCAGAGGGAGGAGACAACGATCGACTGCGTGCTACAGATGCGGAAAGAGGCCATCGGGCAGCCGACTGTCGAGTGAAGTTGGTTCCAAGCACGACCCCTGGTGGTGGGAAGGAAGCAGTGAAACCAACTGCTAAGGCGCGAAAACCGGCAAAAGTGGAGGACGGCATTGCCAAGAAGGGCACGCCCATCCAAGAGGACCGCGAAGCGTCGACCGACACTGATGACAGCAAAACCACATCGGAGTCCGACGAAGACTTTCTGGTGAGTTGGGCACGGGGGCCCTTGGACATTCCAGTCAACCTGCATGTTCCCTCCTCGGGCAACAAGGGGGAAATGTTAGCATTATTAGATTCGGGATGTACTAGGTGCATGATCAGTCCCGAACTAGTAGAAAAAATGGAACTAAGGTTGAGAACCCTAAGCAGGCCCATAGCATTTGCCCAGTTGGATGGCAGTGTGGCAGGGGAGGACCGCCCATTTCGTAACAGAACCCATAGAAATGGAAATTGGAGACCATCGCGAGATTTTAAACTTCATAGTAGCCCTGGAATGGACCAACCTTTGGTACTAGGACTGTCATGGTTGCGAAATGGAACCCCCATATTAACTGGAGAACGGGAGTCTTACGGTTCCGCTCAAGAGCGTTAAAAGGAGGAAAGGGGGGTTCCAAGAAGAGTCAGACTATGGCCATGCTCCAAGATAAATGGGGGGCAATGGTTGAACGGATAGATGGGGAGGAAAGGATACCTAAGGAGTACTGGGACCTGCGGAAGTCTTTAGTGAGAAAGCATCAGACGTTCTACCTCCCATAGGCCTATTGATTGTGCCATCGACATCCTACCGGGGTAAAACTTCCAAAACCAAAAGCTTACCCCATGACCCAAAAGAATTGGGAGAGCTGAAAGTTCATAGACAAAAACCTAGAGCGGGCTTTATCCAACCAGCTAGGCCTCGCGTGGCGCACCTGTGATGTTCCGGGAAAAGAAAGACGGCTCATTTCGTCTTATAGTTGACTATAGAAATTTGAGCATGTGTCGAAAACATATACCCCATGCCACTCATGAAAGATATGTTAGCACACTTAGCGAAGGAAGTTCTTCACCAAATTGGACCTGCGAGAAGCTTACTACAGAGTCCGTATAAAGGAGGGGGATGAATGGAAAACCGCTTTCAACTGTCCACTAGGGTGTTTCCAGTTTCGAGTACTGCCTTTTGGTCTGCAGGGGGCGCCTGCAGTTTTTATGCAACTGATAAATGAAATACTCCATCAGCATTTGTTCAAAGGAGTTCTTGTCTACCTTGACGACATACTCATCTATACAGAAACTATGGAAGAACACATTAAACTAGTAAGAGCAGGTCTCAAAAGTTATTATCTGCTGAACTGTATTGCAAGCTATCCAAATGTGATTTCCATCAAACCAAAATAGACTACCTAGGATATCGCATCTCGCTGATGGGTTAGAAATGGATCCAGGAAAAGTGAAAGCTGTTTTGGAATGGGCCCCCACGCACACGCAAACAGCTCCAAAGTTTTTGGGATTTGCAAATTTCTATCGTCAATTCATCCTCCTTTGCTCAAATTGCTTTACCAATCACTAACCTCTTAAAACTAAAGGAGACACGAAACCCAAACCATCATTACCCTCGAATGGACAATGGAATGTCAAGCAGCATTTGAAAAATTGAAACGACTCTTTGCCGCTGAACCTATTCTAAAGCACCCTGACATGGATGTTCCTTTTGTAATACAAGCTGATGCAAGTGATGTAGCGGTCGGAGCCGTCTTGCTCCAAAACAATGCTGATGGTAATTTACAACCCTGTGCTTTCACTTCTCGAAAATTGACTGAAACCGAAAGACGATGGGCTATTTGGGAAAAAGAAGCGTTTGCGGTTCATTGGGCTCTACGGACATGGAGACAATTCTTAGAAGGTTCAAATCATCCTTTTGAAGTTTGGACTGATCACAAAAATCTGGAAGCGCTAAAGACTCCTAGAAAACTTTCACCTAAACAAGCCCGTTGGACTCAATATTTTAACCGCTTTAATTTTACTTTACAGTATATTCCTGGAGGGAAAAACTTCTTAGCAGATGCTCTTTCACGTTTACCCCAATACAATTGCACTCGCTCCGAAGTGGTTCAACCAATACTTCCCGTGCAACAGTTGGCGGCCCCAGCAATAACTAGAAGCCACTCGAAAGCTGACCCCTCACTCCCAGATGAACTAACCAAATCGTTTAAAGAAGCTTTAAACACCGATGACTGGTACTTAACGCATTCCCATGAATGCACACTCCGTGATGGACTAGCTTGGATTGGAACAAAACTATATGTTCCTCTATCACTCAGAGAAACCATCCTACAACGATGCCATGATGCCAAGATGGCAGGGCATTTTGGATTTGTGAAAACTTTGCATCTTCTTAAAAGACAGTTTTGGTGGCCAAGTCTTAAAAGACATTCAAGCATATGTGCAAGTTGCCCGGTCTGTGCATCATCCAAAAGACCTCCGGGAAAACCTCCTGGACTACTACAAACGGTAGCCAGACCAGGAACCCCATGGAAAGAAATATCCATGGATTTCATAGTGGAATTACCTGAAAGTTCCGGCAATACTGTTATATGGGTAGTGACTGACCTTTTCTCCAAACAAGTCCATTTTATTCCATGTTCAAAATACCTCCTCAAAGACTCTAGCAAAGTTGTTTGTACAACACATTTATAGACTTCACGGAGTGCCTGATCGCATCATTTCAGATCGAGGAGTTCAATTCACTTCAAAATTTTGGAAAGAATTTCTACGACTCATTGGTTCCGCCCAAGGCTTAAGCTCCTCCCATCATCCTCAAACTAATGGAAGCTGTGAACGTCAACTCTGTACTAGAACAATATCTCCGATGTTATGTTAACTACCAGCAAGATAATTGGGCTGATCTCTTACCTTTTGCTGAAGTTGCCTACAACAACTCAATTCATAGTAGCACGGATTTACTCCTTTAAAATAGCTTCAGGCCAAGATTTTGTTCCGATCTCGGAACTCCCACAGGAAGAAACTACTGTTTCCTCTTTATCAGAATGGATAGATCAAATACAAAGCACATGGAAAATGACTCGCAAGGCGATCGACGACGCCACCGATCATAAAAAACAAGCAGATAAAAAGGTCCCTGAGAACAAATATCAAGTGGGCGATAAAGTTTATCTTTCCACCAAATATCTTCAAACCACTCAGAAATCTAAAAACTTGGACCCAAATATGTGGGACCTTTCCCAATAGTAAAATCATCAACCCTGTGACGGTACAACTAGATTTACCAAAAACACTTAGGAGAATCCACCCGTTTTCCATGTGAGTTTGCTGAAACCTGAACACACATCTACTTTCCGTCCTAACCATACACCCCTCCTATACCAATTCTCATAGAGGAGAACAACACTTTGAAATAAAAGAAATTTTAGATTCAAGAAAACATAGAAATAAAATTCAATATCTTATTTCTTGGAAACACTTCCGTTATCCCAAGCTGAATGGGTGAACAAAGAAGATGTTCATGCCTCGGAAAAATAGCACAATTCTATAAAAATATCCTGACAAACCCTAACTTCTTTTTTCTTTCTAGGACTGACGTCCTTGTTGCAGGAGGGCGAATGTCAGCCTCCACTCCACTCTTCATTTATTTTTAAATGATTATATCAGTAGATAGAATGTAAAATGTTTATTTCTGTATTATAAACTTTAGGATCATGAGGTGAATCATACCACCGTCCGGGTAAGGGAAAAGAGCTTATTATTAGTGTCGGCTGACATAACTGGGAGGAGGGGTGATTAATGATTGAGTGTTATCAGCGCGCTTTCCTAACCGACACTGCATTCCTGAGTTGACTGACATCCAGAGACTTGTGGAAGAAGATTACCACGAGGGGCCGTGAAGGAGTTGGCATTGGACCAGACCAGCCTGACCTCCTGGAGGAGGAGGGACAATTGGGGGGATATGATATGTTTGCCATATTTTGTCTCAGTTCCAGCTTTGCTTGGCTGCTAACCAGACTGTAAAAGTAAAAGTACTTGTTTCTATTTCAAATGGAGTCAAGGTGAATTCTTTCCTATTTGCCGTCGGGGGTAGCCTGACACTATCTATCTACCTACATTTTTTCCTCAGCACATTCTTTCCTTCCGCCCTTACTTTCCACATCCTTTCCTCTCATTTCCCTTTAGAAAATGAGCAGAACAGAATATTCTTATAGGTAGCAATAGCCATTCTTTTATCTTCCTTCCTTCCTTCTTTCCCTCCTTTCTTCTTTTTTACATTCTCCCTCTCATTTCCTTTTAGGAAAATGAGCAGAACAGTCTTATATTCAGCAACTGCCATTCTTTTCCTTCCTTCCTTCCTTCCTTCCTTCCTTCCTTCCTTCCTTCTTTCCTTCCTTCCCTCCTCCCCCCTCCCTCATTCCTTCCTTCCTTCCTTCCTTCCTTCCTTCCTTCCTTCCTTCCTTCCTTCCTTCCTTCCTTCCTTCCTTCCTTCTTTGCTTGCTTGCTTGCTTCCTTGCTTCCTTCCTTCCTTCCTTCCTTCTTTCCTTCCTTCCCCCCTCCCTCCCTCCCTCATTTCTTCCTTCCTTCCTTCCTTCCTTCCTTCCTTCCTTCCTTCCTTCCTTCCTTGCTTCCTTCCTTTCCACATCCCTTCCTCTCACTTCCACGTAGGAAAATGAGCAGAACAGTCTTATATACAGCAACAGCCATTCTTTTATCTTCCTTCCTTCATTCTTTCTCTCCCTGCCCGCCTCCCTCCCTCACTTTGTACATTCTCCCTCTCATTCCCACATTGGAAAATGAGCACAATGGCCTTATATACAGCAACAGCCATTCTTTTCCTTCCTTCCTTCCTTCCTTCCTTCCTTCCTTCCTTCCTTCCTTCCTTCCTTCCTTCCTTCCTTCCTTCCTTTTTACATTCTTCCTCTCACTCCTACATAGGAAAATGAGCAGAACGGTCTTCTATACAGCCAGTTATTCTTTCATACACGTATGTTCTTTCTTCCCGTCCTTTTGGTTGGATGTACATAACTTCTAATACTTTTTTTTTAATGTGGAATTCAGCTTATTTTTTTCCTGTTTCTCATTTTTCCCCCCCAAGGTCCATTTCTCTCCCCCCACCCCTTGAAGTCACCTTTTGGACCCTAACAAATACATGCTCTGTCTCACATTCAAATTATTTATTTATTTATTTTTATTTTATTTTTTTAATTTATTTTATTTGTCAGACACAACAGTATATATAAGTATAAGCATGAGATAACCATATGAATTAGATACAACCAAAGGGAACATTAGGACAGGAATGGTAGGCACGCTGGTGCTCTTATGCACGCCCCTTACAGACCTCTTAGGAATGGGGTGAGGTCAATAGTAGATAGTCTTTGGTTAAAGCTTTATTCCTTATCGTTGCATCCTTTGCGGATTCTCTTAACCTTTCATCTTCAACAATTAAATCAGTCATGCTTTTAGATGTACGTCCATTCCTTTGCCGTGCTTACATATCAATATTTATGCTGGCCCACCGAAAATAGACAGATTTTTTGTTCTTGAAGTGTACGCTTACCAATCAGTCACTATTATTATTCCTTCTTGTACCTCCGAATGGCCCTATTACTCTCTCATCTAATTTACGCACGTCAGTACGAGTTGTGCGGTAGAATAATATTTCCTCTGGATTACATTCAATCAGAGGCTTGCACAATTCCTCCCCACACCCCAAAGCGCATCTCTGCCTTTTTTCGTTATCACCATTCAGTCAAGTAGAACATGCAGCTAATAGCCACCTGTGGAGTCCTACTTTCAGAAGCACCTGCAAATTACCCAGAGGGCACTAATTCATGCTTTCAAATGTATGTGTTAGTCCTTCAGCACATAATTAAAATTGCGTTTTTATCTGCCATAAGATCGTGTCACTTTCATTTGTGTCTATACCATCCTTTCCATTTTTCCATTCTTAATTTTAGAGATAAACATTCGTCCTTCCTTCCTTCCTTCCTTCCTTTCTTCCTTCCTTCCTTCCTTCCTTCCTTCCTTCCTTCCTTCCTTCCTTCCTTCCTTCCTTCCTTCCTTCCTTCCTTCCTTCCTTCCCTCCCTCCCTCCCTCCTTTCTTCCTTCCCTCCCCTTCCCTTTTTCCTTCTGTTTCTCCTTCCCATCCCTTCTCTTCTCCTTCCCTTCCCTTCCATTTCTCTTCCCTTCCCTTCCTTCCTTCTCTTCCCTTCCTTCCTTCCTTTTTCCTTCTGTTTCTCCTTCCCATCCCTTCTCTTCTCTTTTTCCTTCCTTTCCATTTCTCTTTCCCTCCCCTCCACTCTCCTTCCTTCCTTCCTTCCTTCCTTCCTTCCTTTTTCCTTCTGTTTCTCCTTCCCATCCCTTCTCTTCTCTTTCTTCTTCCCTTCCCTTCCCTTCTCTTCCCCTACCCTACATTCTCTTCTCTTCTCTTCCCCTTCCCCTTCCACTTCCCTTCCCTTCCCTTTTTCCTTCTGTTTCTCCTTCCCATCCCTTCTCTTCTCTTTCTTCTTCCCTTCCCTTCCCTTCTCTTCCCCTACCCTACCTTCTCTTCTCTTCTCTTCTCTTCTCTTCTCTTTTCTCTTCTCTTCTCTTCTCTTCTCTAGATCATGTGAAGTGTTAACACCACGTTACAAGGCCTTGGTATAAAACCACACTTGGAATCCTGCATCTGGGTTTGGTTGCCGCAATGTAAAAAAGAGGTGGAGACTCTAGAAAGAGTGCAGAGAAGAGCCACAAAGAGGATTAGGGGACTGGAGGCCAAAACATATGAAGAACGGTTGCAGGAACAGTGTATGTCTAGTTTGATGAAAAGAAGGACTAGGGGAGACCTGATAGCAGTCTTCCAATATCTCAGGGGCTGCCACAAAGAAGAGGGAGTCAAACTATTCATGGTGGTGCAGTGGTTAGAAGACATCATTGCAAGCTAACTCTGCCCACTGCCAGCAGTTCGAACCTGACCAGCTCAAGGTTGGCTCAGCCTTCCATCCTTCCAAGATGGGTAAAATGAAGAGCCAGATTGTTGGGGGCAAGAGGCTGACTCTGTAAACCGCTTAGATAGGTTTGTAAAGGACTGTGAAGCGGTATATAAGTACCAGTGCTATTGCTATTTATTCTGTTGAGGGAAGGGGATCAGGTCTTTTCATCTTTCTTTCTTTCTTTCTTTTTTTTTGTGTGTTAATAATTGTACTATTGGGGGGGGGGAAATTGTAACCCAACTGGAAAACGCATGTGGCACTGGGTGTCATCCATTCCTACTGCTAAATCAATATTATACTCACACAACACTATTATCTCTCAAAGAAACGAGAAACGCCAGAGGTCAGCCAGCTTCAAAGCGAGTATGCTAATGCCCCGACTGTATTTCACCATTTGAGGTCACCGGTGGTTACGTTTGCTTTTAGAAAGTAGATTAGCTCATTTCGGATCTGAATTACATGAAACCAGCCGCTCGCTTTTCCTGCACTCTGGCCTGCCTGTTTTGTGACTGTAAGGAAAAGGTCATTAGACTGGAACATTACCCAGACTCAGCGAAAGAAAATTTGAAAGCTGTGGCAGCAAACTTTCTTGGAGTCAAAGTGATATAAATAAGCCGGTGGTGGGATTCAAATAATTTAACAACTGGTTCTCTGCCCTAATGACCAGCTGGGGTGGGCGTGGGCGTGGTGGGCATGGCCAGGGGGTGTGACTGGCAGAACTTAGTCTCCTGCACCCCCCTGGGAGAAAAAAAGGGTCGCGGGGGGCGCACCGCCCACCCATGATCCATTTTGGGCCTAGTAGGCCTCCCTGAAGCCTCCTGGGAGCAAAAACAGGGCATGTGGGGACACCCTTCCCCCCCTCCTTCCTTCCTTCCTTCCTTCTTTCCTTCCTTCCTTCCTTCCTTCCTTCCTTCCTTCCTTCCTTCCTTCCTTCCTTCCTCCCCTCCCCTCCCGCCCTCCCTCCCTTCTTTCTCTATTTGTAACAGCCCTTAGACTTACCCTGTTTCCCCGAAAATAAGACCCAATCAGAAAATAAGCCCTAGCATGATTTTTCAGGAGGTTCGTAATATAAGGCCTACCCCCCAAAATAAGCCCCAGTTAAGATTGTCAGCAGACGGAGGCATTGGGCATTTTATTTCCCCCAAAATAAGGGCAGGGTGGGGTCAGCCAGCAATTTAACAACCTGTTTGCCCAAACCAGCCTGAACCGGCTGAATCCCACCACTGGAATAAGCTCTACAACTCCATCAGTTTCCTAAAATGATTCTGAGACTACATTGAGTCACTTGACCCAAAGGTGCTTTTTTTCCAAGAGGCGACTGGATTTTCTGGTTTTGTTGTTTTTTTTCTTTGAAGAGGTTTCACTTCTCATCCAAGAAGCGAAACGTCCTCAAAGAAAAACCAGAAAGTCCAGTTGCCTCTTGAAAAAAGCACTTTAGGGACAACTATGACCTGGACGGCTGAAATTTTCCATATACATTTAGTTATGCACTTTGGGATGAACCCCCTTCGAACAGTGCAAGGGTATGAACGTATTTCCCTCCCCCCCCAAAAAAAAAATTGCAGACTACAGGAACCATTTGTGCTTCAGTTTGAGCTACTCAGGTGACCCGGAGGACACAAATAAACCTCCAAGTGGCCTCAACGACGCTCTAAAAAGGATGCAAATGACCAGCTGTCTGCAAACAGCATCAATCCTCTTATTCCCCACCAGCCAGTCAGAGCTGAAGAAGCTTCTTGGATGAGAAATGTAACATCTTCAAAGAAAAGTTCTGGGCTGCATAAACAGAGGGATAGAATCAAGAGCACGTGAAGTGTTAATACCACTTTATAATGCCTTAGTAAGGCCACACTTGGAATACTACATTCAGTTTCGGTCGCCACGATGTAAAAAAGATATTGAGACTCTAGAAAGAGTGCAGAGAAGAGCAACAAAGATGATTAGGGGACTGGAGGCTAAAACATATGAAGAACAGTTGCAGGAACTGGATATGTCTAGTTGAATGAAAAGAAGGAGTAGGGGAGACATGATAGCAGTGTTCCAATATCTCAGGGGCTGCCACAAAGAAGAGGGAGTCAAGCTATTCTCCAAAGCATCATTGTGCTTCAAACTGAAGCACAAAACAAGAAGCAATGGGTGAAAACTAATCAAGGAGAGAAGAAACCTAGAACTAAGGAGGAATTTCCTGATAGTGAGAACAATTCATCAGTGGAATGACTTGCCTCCAGAAGTTGTAGATGCTTCAACCAACACTGGAAGTTTTTAAGGAGAGATTGGACCACCTTTGTCTGAAATGGTATATGGGTTTCATGTCTAAGCAGAGGGTTGGACTAGAATACCTCTAAAGTCCCTTCCAACTCTGTTATTGTGTTATTTATTTCTACTTGTTTTGTTTTGTGGTTTGTTTGTTTTTTGTGTTGTGCTGTGTTTTGTTGTGTTTATGTAATTGCTGCCCGTTAACGAAACCTTGGAATCTTGAAAACGTACCAATTTCAAGAAGTTTGGACTAGCCAAATAGCATTGCTCAAACAATGAATTTCAAACAGTTTCCTGTGGTCCCCATGTCTAAGTTTCTTCTCAGAAGTGTCAAAGGGACTCACACTGTCAGAGAGACTATCGGCAAATCCATTTGGTTTTTCTTTTTAATTGTGTCTCTTATCCATATGCCTGTTGAGTTGTTTTCTGCACTGTGGACACTGCTTTGAGGCCCGTACACTCAGAGTTGTTATTTTTTTGAAAAGATACCTTAAACTCATTCTTCTCAGTGTTGTTCTTTTGTGCATTTATTTTGAGGCAGGGATTGTTAGAACCATCTGGAAATGCAAAATCCTTTACATTCGAACAGACTTAGCCCGATTCAAACTGGAGTCTGCAGAGATCAAAAACCATAAGCACCTCTGGCCACAAAAGTTAGATCCAGAGAGAGAAGTTTATAACATACAAACTTTTCCTTATGTATTTTGTGTGTGTGTTTGTGTGTGTGTGTGTGTGTGTGTGTGTGAACGTATGCATGCATTTGAATAGAATTAGAATAGGACAGGACAGGACAGGACAGGACAGGACAGGACAGGATAGGATAGGATAGGATAGGATAGGGTAACTTTATTGTCACTTTGAATCAGAGGTGGGTTTTAGCAGGTTCTGACCAGTTCTGGAGAACCGGTAGCGGAAATTTTGAGTAGTTTGGAGAACCGGTAGTAAAAATTCTGACTGGCCCCGCCCCCATCTATTATCTGCTTCCCGAGTCCCAGCATATTGGGAGGAAATGGGGATTTTGGAGTAACCTTCCCCTGTCACATCCACTAAGCCATGCCCACCAAGCCACACCCGCAGAACCGGTAGTAAAAAAAATGGAAACCCACCATTGCTATGAATGTACATTAATCCTTGTGTACACATTAAAATGAAATTACGTTGCATACAGCTCTCAAATGCTCACTACCTCCAATATACACTACAGAAACGTGACAAAATCTATCTATATATATATATATAAGCAAAAACCACATTAATCACGACAACTCCAGAACCATAAAGCCTACAAACTTGAAATTTGCCACTTATGTTCCTCTTGGCTTCTAAGTGCTCGCTAAGAAAGGATTTTTCGAAATGACCATCAGAGCATTCGTATTTCATGTACACAGTATTATATTCACATGCTCTGATGCTAAGGAGTTAGATGTTCTACTCCTCCTCCCCACCTGAAAAGAACTCTGTCCCAACTGCCAGTTGCCTAATATTAACACACTCTGATGCTACCCCTTTGCTAAACCAGGCATGGGCGTGGCCAGCATGTGAGTCATCCGACCTGTGGGCTGGGACATTCTACTCTCCCTCCCCCTCTGTTCCAACTGCCAGTTGCCTTATATTAACACACTCCGATGCTACCGAGTTCCACATTCTACATTAAGTTTCAGGCTTTAAGTGTCAATTTATCACACTAGATCACATAGTTTCGTAGTGAAACACGGGTGTCCAGCTAGTAAAGAAATAAGTGCAAAATTATGTATATACCCACATACATCATATGACACAGAAAAATGCATGCATTGTATGTCTTAATTACAGAGGTGATTCCAAAGTCATCCAGTTGGCTTTCATGAACTCATCCTCTCCTGGTATTGGCTGAAAGTCACTCAGCTAGTTTTCATGTCTAAAGTGGGATTAAAACTCACCATCTCTGGGTGATGGGTCCAAAGTCACTGAGCTGGCTTTCATGTTTAAGGCGGGACTAGAACTCTCTGTCTCCTAATTATTGGCCCAAAGTCACCCAGCCGTCTTTCATGCCTAAGGTGGGACTAGAACTCACCATCTCCTGGTGATTGGCCCAAAGTCACCCAGCCGTCTTTCATGCCTAAGGCAGAACTAGAACTCGCCATCTCCTGGTGATTGGCACAAAGTCACCCAGCTGTCTTTTGTGCCTAAGGCAGAACTAGAACTCACCATCTCCTGGTGATTGGCTCAAAGTCATCCAGCTCGCTTTCATGCCTAAGGCAGGACTAGAACTCACCATCTCCTGGTGATTGGCACAAAGTCATCCAGCTGTCTTTCATGCCTAAGGCAGGACTAGAACTCGCCATCTCCTGGTGATTGGCTCAAAGTCACCCAGCTGTCTTTCGTGCCTAAGGCAGAACTAGAACTCACCATCTCCTGGTGATTGGCACAAAGTCACCCAGCTGTCTTTCATGCCTAAGGCAGGACTAGAACTCGCCATCTCCTGGTGATTGGCTCAAAGTCATCCAGCTCGCTTTCATGCCTAAGGCAGGACTAGAACTCACCATCTCCTGGTGATTGGCACAAAGTCACCCAGCCGTCTTTCATGCCTAAGGCGGAACTAGAACTCACCATCTCCTGGTGATTGGCTCAAAGTCATCCAGCTGGTTTTCATGCCTAAGGCAGGACTAGAACTCGCCATCTCCTGGTGATTGGCCCAAAGTCACCCAGCCGGCTTTCGTGCCTAAACTAGGATTAGAACTCAGTCTCTAGGCCAGCCACTGTGCCAAACTGGCTCTCAAATAAATCAAAAGGAAAATCAATTTGATTCCACAAATGGAATGAAAGTCGGTTTTTTTAAAAAAAGTACATAATGGCTCTATCCGCCATTAAAACAGATGCGCGTGTAGGCGTGTATAAATACACAAATTAAATTCCCCCCCCCTCCCTCAGTGCTATCCTTCTAGAAAGTTCTTTCTTCCTCAGAGGCCCAGAAGACTTCCCTCTGTTGACCCAAAACGCAGAAAAAAAATAATAATCTTCCGAGCTGCCCTACTTTGCATCTCAATAGTTTTAACTACCGACATAACCGCTGGATTGCAAATCATGCCGACTGCTTAAACCAGAAACAAATATTAGCCGTAAATCATGTGCTCTATTAAGGAGAGAACTTTTATGTCCTATTAAGAAGAATGCCACTTATCTTTCCTCAGCATGGGGGAAAAAAGAAAGGGTTCCTTTGCAAATTTTCAGATATCAATCTCTCCATTGTGACAGGTTTGTCGTTTCACTAATTTCCAGCACTTTCCTGGGGAAAGAAGCAATAAAATCGCACCCACACCGCTTGGATACCCTGTCAACACCTGTTGCGCAGTTCAGTTCATTCTCAAAAGTGTTTTTTCCAAAGGCAACTGGACCGTTTTGTTTTTCCCTTGAGGAAGAAGAAGAAGAAAAGAGTTTTGTTTAGCAACCAAGAAACTTCATCAGTTGTGAAGGGCGGGGGGTGGGGTGCGGAAGGCGGAAAGATGCAGTATAGATCCTGAAAAGATGAGACTGAGGGAGGGGGGAAATGGGATTGAGACTGGGTGGTGTCTGTCAGTCCCTATCCGCCATTCCCCACCCCACCTTGGATGGAGGGATGAATGGAGGGATAGATAGATAGATAGATAGATAGATAGATAGATAGATAGATAGATAGATAGATGATGGATGGAGAGATAGAGATAGATCGATAGATAGACCGATAGATCAATCGATAGATCGATAGATCAAGAGAGAAAGAGAGAAAGAGAGATGATAGATAGATAGATAGATAGATAGATAGATAGATAGATAGATAGATAGATAGATAGATAGAAAGATAGATGATGGATGGAGAGATAGAGATAGATCGATAGATAGATCAAGAGAGAAAGAGAGATGATAGATAGATAGATAGATAGATAGATAGATAGATAGATAGATAGATAGATAGATAGATAGATAGATAGATAGATAGATATGGATGGATGGATGGAGAGAGGGAGGGAGGGAGGGAGAGAGAGAGAGAGAGAGAGATAGAGATAGATAGATAGATAGATAGATAGATAGATAGATAGATAGATAGATAGATAGATAGATAGATGATGGATGGAGAGATAGATAGATTGATAGATAGATCAATAGATCGAGAAAGAGAGATGATAGATAGATAGATAGATAGATAGATAGATAGATAGATAGATAGATAGATAGATAGATAGATAGATAGATAGATAGATAGATAGATAGATAGATAGAAAGATAGATGATGGATGGAGAGAGATCAATAGATAGATCAAGAGAGAAAGAGAGATGATAGATAGATAGATAGATAGATAGATAGATAGATAGATAGATAGATAGATAGATAGATAGAATAGAATAGAATAGAATAGAATAGAATAGAATTTTATTGGCCAAGTGTGATTGGACACACAAGGAATTTGTCTTGGTGCATATGCTCTCAGTGTACATAAAAGAAAAGATACGTTCATCAAGGTACAACATTTACAACACAATTGATGATCAATATATCAATATAAATCATAAGGATTGCCAGCAACAAGTTATAGTCATACAGTCATAAGTGGAAAGAGATTGGTGATGGGAACTATGAAACGATTAATAGTAGTGCAGATTCAGTAAATAGTTTGACAGTGTTGAGGGAATTATTTGTTTAGCAGAGTGATGGCCTTCGGGAAAAAACTGTTCTTGTGTCTAGTTGTTCTGGTGTGCAGTGCTCTATAGCGTCGTTTGAGGGTAGGAGTTGAAACAGTTTATGTCCAGGATGCGAGGGATCTGCAAATATTTTCACGGCCCTCTTCTTGATTCGTGCAGTATACAGGTCCTCAATGGAAGGCAAGTTGGTAGCAATTATTTTTTCTGCAGTTCTAATTATCCTCTGAAGTCTGTGTTTTTCTTGTTGGGTTGCAGAACCGAACCAGACAGTTATAGAGGTGCAAATGACAGACTCAATAATTCCTCTGTAGAATTGGATCAGCAGCTCCTTGGGCAGTTTGAGCTTACTGAGTTGGCGCAGAAAGAACATTCTTTGTTGTCCTTTTTTAATGATGTTTTTGATGTTAGCTGTCCATTTGAGATCTTGCGATATGATAGAACCCAGAAATTTGAAGGTTTCTACTGTTGATACTGTGTTGTCAAGTATTGTGAGAGGTGGAAGTATGGAAGGGTTTTTCCTAAAGTCTACCACCATTTCTACGGTTTTGAGTGTGTTCAGTTCCAGATTGTTTTGGTTGCACCACAAGGCTAGTCGTTCGACCTCTCGCCTATATGCGGATTCGCCATTGTCTCGAATGAGACCAATCACTGTTGTGTCATCTGCGAACTTCAGTAGCTTAACAGATGGATCATTGGAGATGCAGTCATTGGTATACAGAGAGAAGAGAAGTGGGGAGAGCACACAGCCTTGGGGGGCCCCTGTGCTAATTGTACAGGTATTTGATGTGATCTTGCTTAGCTTCACCTGCTGCTTCCTGTTTGTTAGGAAGCTTGTGATCCACTTACAAGTCTGTTCCGGTACCTGTAGCTGGTTTAGCTTAGTTAGAAGAATGTCTGGAATGATGGTATTGAATGCTGAACTAAAGTCTACAAAAGGACCCTTGCATAGGTCTTTGGAGACTCAAGATGTTGTAGGATGTAGTGCAGAGCCATATTAACAGCATCATCTGTTGATCTATTTGCTCGGTATGCAAATTGCAAAGGGTCTAACAGCGGATCCGTGATGGTTTTCAGGTAGGAAAGCACTAGCCTTTCAAAGGTTTTCATGACTACAGATGTTAAAGCAACTGGTCTGTAGTCATTCAGTTCCTTGATGGTGGGCTTCTTCGGCACTGGGATGATGGTAGAGCGTTTGAAGCAAGAAGGAACATAACACATCTCTAGTGATTTATTGAAAATATGGGTGAAGATGGGGGCGAATTGGTCAGCACAGACTTTTAAGCAAGAAGGAGTTATCTTGTCTGGGCCTGGAGCTTTTCCTGGCTTTTGTCTGTGAAATAGGTCCTGCACTTCCTTTTCTGTGATCACTAAGGCAACTGGACTGTTTTGTTTTTCCCTTGAGGAAGAAGAAGAAGAAAAGAGTTTTGTTTAGCAACCAAGAAACTTCATCAGTTGTGAAGG